>NC_090935.1:1478975791-1479286662 GCF_040938575.1 Ambystoma mexicanum | reverse complement strand
TAAAACATATTCTCAAACCCCTCTGAAATGGAAAGGCCCTAACAAAACTACTGCAAGTTCCTCTCAATGCGCTGTGACCTGCATCTGTGGTGAGTATGTGATTACCACTTCGTCACTACACGAGCATTTCATACACTTTTACACTTTGCTCTCGATGCCACCATTCATTCCTGGCTACTAGAACTTTTCCTTCACCACTGTATTGGTCTGGCCAATCCCCAAGTGACCCTCATGGGCCATTCCAATGACCTCTCTCCTCATGCCTTCTGAAACCACCAATCTGTGTCCCCTTTAAATTGTATCCTGAATGACACTCAGCTCATCTTTAATCCGTTTGTACAATCTGTACTCCGCTCCTAACTCCACTTATCAACTTGTCCAACTTTTCAATATGAACTCTCTTACTCTTGCATACATTTCAATCTCCCCACAACAGTGCACATACTTTTCTTCCTCCGCACAGCTCTCCACCAAAACACTTCTCACATTGTCCCCATTGTCTCATCCTCAATATCTCCCTCAACTTCATCAATAGGTCTTGTCAAATTCCATGAAAGACCATCCTTCACTACATTCTCTTTGCCACATATGTTCAACCACAAAGTGATGTTCCTGCAATGCCATGATCCACCAAATCATTTTCCTGGATACTCCTTCTGCACCCATCCTATTGAAGTTCACCAACAACAGCTTGTGATAAATTCTCATCTTAAAGGCCCTTTCCCCAGGTACATTTTGAATTTACTAGCTGTTCCCGACGTAGCATATGCAGTTCTGGCATTACCTAAAGGTCAATATCGGTTGGTATTTCATAGGTTCACTTCTGTCCCCTTATTAAATATCAGAATTACTGCCGATCGCTTCCAGGAAGGTAGGTCCCTGTGACTTATTAATGGTCATTGAAAAGGCTAAATATATAGGAAAATGTCTTCTTTTGAATTTGAAAGGCATATGTGTATCAGATGGAATGAGAGGTATGTGCAGTATAAGAACAGTATCTAAGTTTAATCCATTGATTACACAGGCCTATATGATGTGTTTTTGTAGACGCGTAATTGTCAACCTTGCTCCATTGCAGAGTCCCCGTGATGATATGATATGATAGTTTATTTATATAGCGCCTATACACAATGTGTTTCAAAGCGCTTCAAGGCAAGGAAGGGAACAAGGGAAAATACAACGACATTCTTACAGGCTATGAACAGTAAGGATGTGAAATTAACTATTGTACTCGGCCTGACGACATTTCAGATAGTGCAAGTGCTAAGACATAGATAAGGAAGGGAGGGGGAGAGTGGGAAGGAAATTGAAACAGACAGGCGACTACTGTACTAGGCCTGACAACATTTCTGGTAGAGGTGGAGGAAAACAAAAGGTGAGGGAGAGGGGTGCAGAAAGGGAGGGGCGGAACAAAACAAGTGACTATTGTACTAGGCCTGACAACATTTCAGATAGTGCTGGAGGGAGGGGGGGCAACAGTAAGGGGATAGGGAAGCGACAGACGAGGTTGCTATCATAGTAGGTCCAGGGACAATTCTGATAGAGTAAGTGCATAGAAGAAAGTAAGGGGAGGAGGGGAGGAGATAGGAAAAGGGAGAGGGGAGGGGAGGAGAGAACAGAGAGTAAGCAGTCAAAAAGAGTGGAGAAGCAAGAGAGGAGAGCGAATACAATTGCAGAAGTCAGTAGTAACACATAATGTTACAAGCCAGGATACAAGATGAAGATGGAACAGTATGATTCAGGGCCACCATGAGTACAAGATGCAAAGGAAGTCCAGCATGAGAGTTGAGAAAGGGTGACGCACCGTGAATCAGTGAAGTCCATAAAAGTAAAATCCAGCATTGGCCACGAGACGGTGATGGTGAAACCGGAATGTATCTGGACAGACTCCTGTGTGCAGGAAGGTGGGGGTGCACAAGGGAACAACACGCGGAGACCAGAGAGGGTGGGGATGGCCTGTTGGGACAGACGGTGTAAACACATGTTGGTGCATGCTTATCTGCTGTCTTAGCAGGGGGTCGAACCCTGGATCCTCCTGGTCTGAACAGGACCAAACAGCAATAGCCCTTTTCTTTGACTGCCCTTCACTTTGGACGCCCGGGCAAGAGACGCCCTTCATCTAAGAGTTAAGAGCAGGAAGGAAGAGGCAGGGCTAAGAAGGTAGGCGGGGATTAGGCCAGGTGACCTAGATCCACTTACACCTGCTGCCCAGCTGCAAAGGAAAAGAGGCTGGAGGGCTCCTTAATTAGGGAAAAGAGCGGCAAGCAGGAAGGCACCAGGTGGGCGGGGCTTGCTAAGTGGTGAAAAGGAGTGGCAAGCAGGAAGGCACCAGGTGGGTGGGGCTTAGGCCAGGTGACCTAGATCCACTTACACCTGCTCCCCAGCTGCAAAGGAAAAGAGGCTGGAGGGCTCCTTAAGTAGGGAAAAGAGCGGCAAGCAGAAAGGCACCAGGTGGGCGGGGCTTGCTAAGTGGTGAAAAGGAGTGGCAAGCAGGAAGGCACCAGGTGGGTGGGGCTTACTAAGTTGTGAAAAGGAGTGGCAACCAGGAAGGCACCAGGTGGGCGGGGCTTAGGCCAGGTGACCTAGACCCACTTACACCTGCTCCCCAGCTGCCCCACATTTGCGTAGAAGCATAATTACAGCACCTACTTTCAGTGTTAGCTCGTGAGGAGGCGTTCATCCTACAGTGTTTCGCTCCTTAGAGACTAAAATGTTAAGCCAGTAATTCACTGTTCATTGATACTGGAACTGCCTTGCCATGTGTGAATAGAAGTGGGGGTGGAAAGAAGTAACTTGAAATTATTCCAAATGTTTGTAATAGTGTAAATTGAAGGTGACCACATAGAACTGTTCTCATTCTGTTTGTTAAAATGATAGCTGTTGTTGAAGTTGAGGGGCACACAGAAGTGCACTTTGCCATTTTGACAGCACAGGACAACCTAACATGAATAAATTACATCAGTTAAGTACGAAAACACACCTAAGCATTATATATATATATATATATATATATATATATATATATATATATATATATATATATATTTAAAAAATACACATGTGTGAAGGAAAGTTGTAGCACTACAAAAAAAAACCAACAACACCATGTGGAAAATAAACCCTGCACACACGACCAAACCGCTTGCTCAAAAAAACGTCTTTTATTGCATTTCAGAAAATCTCGTGCAACCAACACTGCCTAATGGCTTAAAAAGGGCAGACATCATTACCATGCCTCCCTTGCTGACAATCAGGTTTAAAAAGAACACTCACCCCACCAGGGTGGAAACCGCCACGCGTTCCGCTTGATTAACAAGCTTCCTCAGGCTTTTTTCTTCCCAAATACGTGAAAACACATTTCTTTTATAAAACAGGAAAAGGGTCAGCATCGGTGTTAGGGTCCTCCCGTTTGTTTTTAAGTACCCGATCATGTGATCGCGAAAGACTGTAGTAGTCAACTCACAAGTTTGCGGCCATCTTTAAAGATGTTCAAAGTGACTAAATTTCGATTAGCGCTAATTCTATATTTGCAAATGCTATGATGGAAAATTAATAGAAAAGCGCGGGAGAAGGCACACACCAGATGCCATACCCTACTTCCTGAACAAACATTAAAAACAATAATGATGTGTTTATGAGCGCAAATGCACAAAAATATCATTAAATGGTTTGGTTTCATCCTACATGATGAAAACCACAAACCATTGCACTCCATGATACAGAGTGTCCTTGACTGAAGCCAGAGAAGAGTGCAGCGCATTCCTATGTTCACTCACGTTATGTCACATGACCTTTCTATACATATAACGTTGCTTGAAAAAAGCTACACACTTAATAGTACACGAGCAACGCAAACTGTAATAGTTTAAAAGGAACTCAACTGATTTAAACTCACATGTGCAAAATACATGCCCACGTATACAGCAAACCGGAAAGTGCATGGTGGATAAATAGCAGCAATGACTCCCCCCTTAAAAGGTGAATACTCTTAATAAAGTGCCAGTGCATCATAATAGAGTCACGACAAGTCACATAAGTATGCATAGTAGCCCAGGTCGGCAAAAATAGAAAAGTGCATGGTGCATAAACAACAGCGATAACTCCCAATTTAGAGAGCAAATATTGCTTAGTAAAGTGCCAGTGGATATTCATAGATTTAAATATATCACATAAGTATACATAATAGCATCCAATAGCTCAAGAGCATGCAGGTGCAACCGTATGTATCCACAAATGTCGTCATATGCAGTTATTATAGAAACACATACATTTCCGGGTCAATGTTTAGTCCCAGGGGCCTCAGTGTGTCAAGTTTACAAATTAATGTGGCTTCTAACTGCCGCAGTTTTAGCTCTCGATTACCCAGTCTTTTATGTACTGGGATATGAGCAAGCCCCACAAATTTCCTAGCATTGACATCACCTTTGTGTTTTTCAATGAAGTGCCCCGTTAGGGGATTAGTGAGGTCCCTGTTTTTGATAGCTCTGTAATGTTGAAGTATACGCAGTTTAAGGGCTCCTATAGTTGATCCAATATAGTGTAACCCGCATTCACATGTGATTGCATAAACTACAAATTTAGTGGTACAGGTAATTTTATGTTTCTGTCTCCATTTCAGCCCATTACAACTTATAAATGTTTTTTTTGAGACAAAATTACACATTTTACAGTTAGCACATTTGCGAAACCCACCAACCTCTTGTGTCATGAAATGACTTTCACTCATGTTAGTATCTGTGATAACCATACTAGGGGATAAAATGGTTTTGAGGGTAGGGGCTTTGCGGTAAGCAACACTGGGACCAGTACCTAGGACTTTAGTAAGGTCTGGATCTGATAAAAGTACCTTCCAGTGTTTTCTCATTATCTTTTTGACATTGTTGGCCTGATGGTTAAAATTAGTGATAAATCTGATATCCTCCTTATTCTCAATTACTTGTTTTTTAAACAGATCAATTCTATTGATTTGTTTAGCTTTATCAAAGCAATCAGCTACAACCTTCCTTTTGTAACCACAATTAACAAATCTTTGGCCTATATGTAGGGCTTCTTGATTATAATTTGATTCTGTACTACAGGCTCTCTTCGCTCTCAAGAATTCTCCATAGGGAATCGAATTCTTGAGTGTTGTGGGGTGATGGCTCCGAGCATGGAGCGTAGAGTTAGAGCTAGTTTATTTACGAAAAAGTTTAGTAATCAGAGTGTTGTTCATAACAGTAAATCTAACATCTAGAAAGACCAATTCCTTTTTATTAATAACAGATGTAAGTTCAAGATTCAAATCGTTCTCATTGAGTATATTGACATAGGAGAGTAATAGATCTTCAGTCCCATCCCATATCAAGAAAAGGTCGTCTATAAAGCGTAGCACACCACTATATGTTTGGTGAACCTTTCTTTTTCTTCAGCCCATGCTATGCATATGCATAATGATATGCTTTTGAACATGTTGCGGTTTTGTCTAGAACACAATTATTTTTTGCACGAGGCCTCCATATATAAGCAAACCCAAGGCACGGCCATGGGGTCCTGCATGGCTCCGACCTACGCCAACTTATATATGGGGTGGTGGGAGTCGCAGATAGCATGGGCTGAAGAAATCCAACTGAGTATAGGAGAGTATGGGCTCTCCTATACTCGGTTGGATTGCACTAATACTGCTCCAAGTCCTGTTTCACTTGCAATAGTGTACAATATTGTATCTTTGCATTCATGAAACTATTCTACATTTGGTGCTGTGGCAATCTCCTTCTTGTTATTGAAAAATAATGCCTTACATTCCTGAGACCATAGAAAGTCTATTCCTTTTCTGGTAAGTTTCGTCATTTCCTGTGTCTTGTCTGTCATATTCCTCACAAATGTGTAGAACTCCACCAACCCCAGGAATTTTTATACCTCCTTCTGTTATTTGGCCTGCACATCTCCTTGATGGCATATACAGCATCTATTTTAGGTAAGATTCCTTCCTTTGTAAGCTCATGTCCTAAATACATCACTGTCTTCTGATTAAATGTACATTTGTCTAAGCTGACTGTCAAACCAGCTTCCCCCAGTGTTTTAATACTGCCATTAACCATTGGTTATGCTCTTGTTTATTACGCCCCCATACCAGCATATGATCTTGGTACGCTGCTACTCCTTGCAGCATTCTCATTAAATTGTACATAATTGTTTGAAATATGCAGGCTGCTGATATCATGCAAATGGCATTCTTCTTCATCTAATAAGTCAAATGGGTTTTGTGAATACTGTCAAATCCATAGACTCCCGATGACATAGTGATCTGAGGTCAATTAACAAAAAGATGTTTGCTCCCTCAATGTCTGTATTTCAGATATTTTAAGAAGTGGGAATTTCTCTGCCACAACCTTTTTGTTCAACCCTCACAAGTCAATGCACAGTCAGATGTCAGCATTGCCTTTCCTCACTACCACTATTGAACTGATCCATTCGTTGGCATCAGACATCTCTAATACCTTCTTGTTCCAGTCTCTCCAATTCTCTCCATACATCATCCCGTAATGCCAGAGGCCTCCCCCTTAACTTAGACACTACCGGGGATACTCCCGCATCAAGCCTGATGCAATGGAAAAATCATTTCAGACATCCTAAGTCCTTCCTGAAGACCTGCAGACACAATCTATTTCTCTGTGGGTGATGCAACTTGAGGTTCTGGTTCTTGAACAGGGAATCTGTATGGCACCATTTGGGTTCAATTATATTTTCAGTTAGAATTGGTCATCCCATGACTGGAGATGATTTCCTTTCTCAACTGCAAAAATCATGGGGTTAACTTTCAGGTTGTTGAATTCTATTTCTGCTTGAAACTCTCCAGTTAGGAGAATAGGTACCTCTCCATTTGCACAAGCTTCCATCCCAGACTCATATAGTGTGCAGTACTTGAATTCATGATTCCAGTTTGTCATACTTACTAACATGAAGTTAAATCGGCTGTCAGTGAGGAATTCTGTGTCCACTCTATTCACCTTGATGTCAGAAACTGGTTCTTTTTTGTGTGATTTCCACCTACATTGTTGACTATGTTTATTACCTCATAATCCAATAGACTCTGACCACTGGAGAATTCCGATACCCCTTGAACTGTCTTGCATCTTCTCTTAACAGCTTTGCAACATTGGATTAGGTAACCTCTCCTTCCACAGCCTCCACATATTATGTTTAAAAAAAAAAGCATTTCTAGTCATCTGCCAGATGTGAACTACTCCCACAACAGTAGCACTGTCTGACTGCTGGGGGCCTGGCCCTCTCTTTCATAATTCACAACCGTTCACCCTTCCTAATGAGATCATCCTTCCCTTCTGTCTTGCCCATCTCATTGTTCAATGTTGATATAGGAAACAGATTACCTGCAGTGCTCTCGCCTCTTTGCTAGGCACCTTTGAGATTGTTGAAGCATGACTCTGTGTGTTCCACATTCTTGGTGATTTCAATAGCCCTGCCCAATGGAGAGCCGTTTTCCTTCTACAACTCTTCTCTAATGTTATGGTTCTCACATTTAATAATTAGTTGATCCCTAATATGCTCTTCAAAGCAGTATCCAAATTCACATTTGATTGCCAGACCCCTCAGCGCTGTCAGAAACTGCTCAATGGATTCACCTCTTTCGCTGTCATCTGTTATTTCAGCGCTCTGAGACCCATGTGTGTGTAGCGCTATATAAGAAATAAATATTATTATTTCTGGTCGCTTTTTGCTAAATGGTATCTAACTAACATTTTGTTTCCCTTGACCAAATAGTGCTTGTGCAGTTTAATTATACGTCTTTCAAACGAGGGTAACACACTCTGTGGTTCATTATCTGTTATTTCAGGTCGTTTTTCAAGCAAATGTTTTTGCTTCATGACCTAAGCAGTAGAAGAGCAGGGGCTCCTTCCTGCATATAGTGTAATTAGGGACATATACTGCTAACAAACACTTCAAGAAATCCTCCATCCAGCCTTGCCATTGGTCACTTGATCAGTAGGTGAAAGCAGCGCTTTACAGAGGACAGAGTTTCTTCCTTCGCATTGCTTTTCTCCTGTCTTTGCTTCTCTTTTCTTTTCTTCCTGTGTGGCCTTGTGGGTCGGTCATGGGCTGGCACCATTCATCACCATTATTCTGATGTGAGGCAGTAACGATACAGGGCTCAGCCGAGGTAGGTTAAAGCATGACCTATTTATTTATTACACAGGTTCTGCCAGCAAGTGAAACCCCTGTTCAGGCCGTAAGTACTCCGCTCCCTTCTCCTCATTCTCTCCCCTTTGGCATTCTATAGCCCCCACCTGCAGCCTCAACCACCTCTGTGTCTCATGCCTGCTGAGCCCCATGAAGCCTACAGGTATGAGCGCAATACCACTCCACTCATTTGAACTCTCAGAACTGCGGGCACAGTGGCCTGCCATCCCAGATCCTTGACACCACGCGTTCATCACTCATTCCAACAGCCCGCACTCACATATTTTCATAACAGACTCCATCCTATCACACACACACACACCACGTGCCTTCTGCCTCATGCCTTCAACCCTTATACACACACACACACACACAGGCACACCAACCATCAGCCACAGTCACACATGCAACAGCTTACTTCCCACATACTGTTGAACTGTGATATCAAAATTAAAGAAAGAAAACAAATGATTATACGCAGCGTAGGTTGATTCACATTTTGAGACATCTTCCTGTTATTGGCAAATACATTTGTAGATTCATTATATAATATATTTCACAATTGTTATTATTATTGAGTATTTATTGAGTGCTGACCTATCTTCAGGAAGCAACTGAACTCTTTCTTAGTCATAGGGGGTGGACACGGTGAGGGAAGCTGAAATGCGGGAGCAATGGGGAGCCAACAATAATGGAGAACTTACTTACCGGTAATGTTTCTCCTGCAGATTCCTCATCAGATAGATATTCATTCCAGCATCAGCTGCTCAGAAACCTTTTCAACTGGGGGTGTGGTTGGACATGACTCGGCTGTCGATTCCTACTGACTCGAACATGCTACTTATCTGCTTCGGACGTGATGCCGGCTGCCATATATAATGATTTACTACATCGATACACCCCTGTATCTCATTTCCTCACCTTTTAACCTCCAAGGTCAGCAGCTTGGGAGGAAGAACCCAAGGATTCGGGATTTCACTGAAAGTCATTGATTGACAGTGTTACCAAAGAAAGGCCTCAAACTGTACCTAATATACAACTATTAAAATCCTCATCCCACAAGAAGAGAATAACCACATGTAGACCCCAGACCACTTTCATAGCGAGGCCAGATGGGAGGTTAATGAGGAAACTGAAAGAGAAGAATCCATAGAAAAGAACATTACCGGTATGTACTTTCTCATTCAATGGATTGGATTCTCCTGCAGATTGCTCATCAGATAGACTCCCAAAGCAGTACAAAGTGTGGAGGTGTGATGAAAGCCCTTAAACAAGGAATCTCTGCAAAAATGCCCTACTGAAACAGGCCTCCCAACCACGTGTTACATCCAGGCAGTAATGCTTGGTGAACATGTGGTGTGCCAACCACATTGCTGCCCTGCAAATTTCCTTTACTGGAACGCTCCTTTGTTAAGCAGATGATGCTGCCATGCCCCTGGTGAAGTGTGCCCTGATGCCTGGTGTCAGATCTTTCCCTGCTCAGTCGTAACACTTTGCAGAGAGTTATCCACAGAGAGCTTGTCTGTTTTGACATAGCCAAACCCTTCCTGGACAGAGAGAAAGTCACAAAGAGTTGGCCATTGCATCTGAATTCCACCGTCCTTGACACATAAAAGCTGGGAGCCCTCTTAGGGTCCAACCTGTGCAGCTTCTCCTCATCTCTGGTAAGATGGGGAAGAGGATAAAACACTGGGAAATTGATGCTTTGAACACGTGGAATTCAGAGAACACTTTAGGCAGGAATCCTGGCAGCACCTTGAGTGAGACTTTCTACTTAAATAACTAGAGGGAAGGTGGCTTACAGTCTAAAGCCTGCACCTCACTTACACGTCTTGCTGACATGACTGCCACGAGGAAGGCAGTTTTCAAGGTAAGTAGCCTAACAGAACAGGAATGCATGTAGTAAAACAGAGCTGCCATCAAAATGTGATAACCAAGTTTAGGTCCCCATTCGGCACTACAAATAGGATAGGCACAACCTATTTTCAAGGTCCTTCAGGAATTGGGTCATAACCGACATCATGAAGAAGGATCCTTGATCCGGAGACCTCTTAAAAACAGACAAAGCCACCAAGTAGCCTTTGACTGTACCAAACTGAAGGCCTGAGGAGGCTAATGACAAAAGGAACTCCACTGAAGTGGAGGGCCAAGCGATAGGATCTATCCTGCGTACCCTGCATCACACTTCAAATCTTCTGCATTTCAGCAGACAGAGATCTGGTAGATGGCCTCTGTGCAGCCAGTAGCACCTTGAGTACCTCTTCTGAGAGGTCCCAGTAATCATATCTCATCCTCTCACAAGCCACGCATGTAGGTTGACGGAATTTGGGTTTGGGTGGAGTCCCGATTCTTCCGACTGGTATTGGAGGTCCAGCTGTTGAGGCAACTGGAAGGGTGGGCAGGCGGCCAATTCTCGGAGTTCTGAGTACCATGTTCTGTTTGCCCAAACCGGGGTGATCAAGATCATCGTGGCTCAAAATCCCCTCAACCTCCTGAAAACCCATGGAATGACAGGTATCGGAAGGAAGGCATAGTGGAGGTTGAAGACCCACTCCACTAGGAATGCGTCCCCTAGTGCGTCTTTTGCTGGGAATTTCCTCAAGCAAAAGTGTCTGCACTTCGAGATGGATCTCATGGAAAACAGAACTACTGGCGGAGGTCCCCACTGAATGAAGATCTCCTCTAAAATTTTCTGGCACACTTCCCACTCGTGTGAGACTGTGCTCTGATTGCTCAGAACATCCGCCAGTCTGTTCTCTGTTCCTGCTAGTTGGACAGCTTTTGCAAAGATCTGGTTCTCCAGCAACCAGAACCATAGTTGTAGTTCCGCATTGCAAAGGGGTAGAGAACGAACACCCCACTGTTTGTTGAGGTAGTGCAGGGCCATTGTATAATCCGTCATAACAAGTACGTGCTTCCCTTTGAGAGAGGGTGCAAAGGCCATCATGGCTATCCTCATCGCTCGCAATTTCAACCTGTTGATGTGCCACCAGCTCTCCATTGATGACCAATGGCTGCTCACCTGCAGGTCCCCGCCCTGAGCGCCCCAACTCTTCAATGACGCATCCATGACCATTTGGGCCTGGGGCGACGGAGGATAAAAAGTTTCCTCCGTCCTCATGTTTTCTATGCTGGCCCACCAAGACAGGTTGCTGGCCACTGACCTTGACTCTTTGAGAATGTCCTTTATGGCACTGAAGTACTGGGACCACTGATCTCTCAGTTGCCAGTGCAGAGTGTATGTGCAGTCTGGCCTCTGGCACCAGACAAATGCAGGAATCCATGAGACCTCAAAGGCAGAGGAAGGATGCACTGGTAAGCTGTTGTGGTTCTGGAAGAGCAGGTTTGTCGCTCCTTATCCGCCACTCTTGTTGTGCCGTCCATGCGATCCGGCCCTGGAGGGTTGGTGCGGTTCCTCCGTCGCACTGTATGCCCGTGCCTCGCGTCCTCGCTTTCCACCGACACCTTTCTTTGTTTCACGGCGCACATTGCGGTCGCCGCTCCTGTGGCTCTGGTGCACTCACTGTCCGACTGGATTTTGATGTGGGCAGGGGCCCTATACACTGCAGCGCCCGCACCCTGCCGCGGTCTCTTCAATTTCAGGCTCATTGTGTCGGTGGCCGGAAATTTCATATGGAAAAAAACACAGAAGCCAGAGCAAAACCATGGCAAGAGCGGGGCATGGAGCAAAGGAGAAGGGACAACACCGCTAAATATACGAATCGGACACGGGGGACAACAATCCAATGGACTAGAACCAGCCCAGATCATTAAAAATAAACAAGGGAAATAAAGGAAGGAGCTAGAGGAGATAAACCCTGCGACCATCCCCGCATTGAGGCAGAGCATTAACGCCTCCCCAAACCAGAAAGAGAATCCCCCCACAGGGAAGCCAGCAGGGAATGGCCAAGTAAGAGTGGGCAGTGAACCAGCGAGGGCACCGATACGGGTGGGGTGCTGACTAGCAATTTCCAAGATGGCCAAGATAGGTGGGGAAAGTCGCAAGGGGAGAGGGCCCGTACCTATAGATCTTACGGCATATACTCCAGAAACTGAGGAAAGGGATGAACAAAATCAGCCGGGGGAGAGTTCACACTCTCTTCACCACTGTGGTTGTAACGCCGATCCAGGCCCACAGGAAAGAGCAGTAGCGTGACCCCCTCACAAAGACCCACAAGGAAGTGAACAGCTGAACCCTCAACACCATTCGCAGGGGCCGCCCTCTCCCAAATAAGACAGCTCATAACATAGACCTAGCCGGAATAGCCCACCACACGCCACAACTAAAGAGGCAGTAGGCAGAATAAGGGGTAGAACCATCCTCCCCCTCCCTGTCAGGGAAGAACAAAGGCAGCACCAAAGTGGGGGAACACGGTTAGGTCAAGTAGCTGTACCGACCAAGCTGCACGAACATACAAGAGGCTGTGGAAGGGCGGGAAAAGGGTGCAAGGCAGACGGCCCACCACAAGAAGGTGGGATACAAACAGAAAGAATCAATCAACATTACTAAAGTGGTCAAATGTCCAAATCAAGAGGAAAAGGGGGTCAGGCCACCCCACAAAAGCAGGTATCCAGACAGGACACAAGCTTGATCCAGATGTGGACCAACGACAATTCTACTTCCAGCAAGGGGAGAACCCAAGAGGAAACATTGACGGACCAGGAACAGACCCCCACGCAATCAACTGCGACCACGAAAGAGGATATGCAAACCTGGTTCAAGGATCTCCAAGAGAAATGTATGATCACGGTACAGGATCAATTTACTTCAATCAAAGACGACATAAAACAAGCGGTCCAGGAACTAAGGACAGATGTGGCCAAACTAGAAGAATGCACAGACACCCTGGAAACGGTGGTCCAAAACATGGAGAAAGAACCACAACAAAGCAACGAGAAGCAAGACCATCTGGTCCGCCTCACACACAACTTAGAACTCCAGTGTGGGGACCTGGAAAGCCGCTCACACAAGTCCAACATCCGAATCAAGAAAATGGTTGAATCAGTGGAAGATAAGGACCTCAAAGAGGCCATTCAACAATTATTTAAAGACATTTTTGCGAATGGGGACGAAGAGATAGGGTACATAGGGTGGGCCCAAGAAGACTGGGGGAACTGGGTGCATGCCCACGAGATGTGCTGGTCGCCCTCTCCTCCTATCCACAGAAGGAACATATACTACTAAATGCAAGAGTGATGGACCCCATCAGAATGAATTGAGTATAAATTCAACTCTTCCAGGATCTTGCCCAAGTAACGCTCCAAAAAAGAAAGGAGATGGCCCCAGTGGTGAAGGAACTAGCAGCCAAACAGATAAGATATAAATGGACCTCCCCATTCGGCCTGCTCTTTGCATGGGAGGGCAAACAGCATAGAGTGACCACATGTGACGAAGGGATGCCCATCCTACATCCTCGAGAAGAAGAAAGAGAGACGGAGAAGCTCACAACAAGGGAAGGACCACGAAGAAGACCGTGGGAATGGAAGATGATATACCCCAAAAAGAAGCACAATGGACACAAGTAATGAGGAAAACGAAATGGCGACCAGCCCCCAAGCGTACAGGGTTGCTAGACTCCGGACGGGGGATGAGTAGAAGCACACCAAAGCGGCACTAGCGACAACTGTTCCAATGGGCAGAAAGACATTGTGGCCTGGCCGAGGACACCCATCAGAATCCGGGTGAGCACACAGGGGGGAATGTGGGGTTTAGGATCCCCCACGCAGTTAATCTCGAGTATGCTGAGGACCAGGAGTGTAGGGCAATTCGCCAACGCAACTTTAGGTACCTGGGCCTTCCTTGGGACAGTTCTTGGGGAGTTGCGAAGTTTACAAGTTAGGGGTGGAGGGGGGAGGGTCAAGGAGTTGGACAACGAGGGGAAGCCGGGAAAGAGGAAGAGGTACATTGTCAGGATAACAGAATGAACTCAAATATGGGAGAACAGAGATGGGAGGGCTAAACTTTCTCACATTTAATGTGAGGGGTCTGAACAGCCCTGTAAAAAGGAAAAGGTACAACATGTTCTCAGAAGGGGAGGGATCCATATTATAATGCTACAAGGAACACATATCAGGTCGAAAGATAAGGCAAAACTTTACCTAAAGGGATACAGACACGTCATACAATCCAAAGTGATGGGAAAAAAAGCAGGGGTGCTCATGGCATTTCACAACACCCTGAAGATACAGGTACATGACACAAAAACAGACAAAGCAGGAAGATATATCTTCGCCAATGTGACACTTGAAGGACACCCTCTGACCCTAGCATCTATATATGCACCAAAGACGAGACAGGATGGTTTCATGAAGGGCACCCTGGGGAAACCCGAAGAATTTGCTAAAAAAGAGATAGTGGGAGGGGATCTGAATCTAGCATGGCAACCCAATCTAGATAGGCGTGGCAGCGCCATTCAGAGCCAGGGGGCGCCCTCAAACAATCTCTGCCAGAGGGTGGGAAATCTTGCGCTCTGCGATGTTTGGAGGGAGCGAAGGGGCCAACAAAAAGGGTTCACACACTTTTTCCATGTATACAATACAATGACCAGAATAGACTACTGTTGGGTGTTAGTGGGGCTGTTAGGGAAGGTTAAAGAAATAGACATAAGATCCATTTCGATATCAGCTAACGCCCCCTTGTGCCTAGAGATTGCACTACCAGGTAGAAACAAGGGACTGTGGAGGTGGAGACTCCCGCAAGATATACTTGTTGCGCTCACCTGGTCTCTGCGGAGGTGTTGGGGAACGGTTGCAGTCCTCCCTGAACTTGAATCACTCCCTTCAGGCCTCTCCCTCAGTAGAAAAGCTGTGAGCGGTGGTACGTGGTGCTACTGCTCCTGCGTGGAGATAACAGTGTGTGAGTGTGCCAATCTCTGATTATTGTACCTCTCTAACCCTTCACCCCAAAGTACGGTTTCTGTGAGCATACACCGGCCCATAAAGCTGACCTGTGAATTATGGAAGATAAGCTCTCCGTCCTGCTACTTCTGGCAGGGGCGCGTCGAATGGGATCTAGTTCCTTCACTGATCCCTGATAAGGATTAGTCCAGTCCAGCTGCGACTATGCTTCTCCTTATGATTGGTAAGTCTTTCTTGAGCTCTTGCGATGCTGTTCGTTCTGTTTAATGTCTTTATATGTTGCTCCTATTTATGCCCGCAATAATGTCTCTCTTCTGTTTTCTTTCCTTAGATGGAAAGGCGGCCTCAATGCAGCTGTGAGACGCGAGATGCGGCCGGATGGAAGATGGATGCTACCACAATGTTCGACAGCAGGTAAGTGATGGTTTAAGGAAAAGCACGAAGTATGGCGAAGCGCAACCTTAAACTGACTGTTTTTTCAATGTCTAACCTTGTCTTCTGTTTTTCCTTGCAGGCGCTGCTGTCGACGATGGAGCGTGTCGTGCTGCGGTGCCAAGATGAGGATTCGGCATTCCGAAAAGTGTAAAGATGAATACTTGGTTCGCCGAAGAGATGTACAGGTAAGAACAGCTTCCCCCAGTTGGTAAGTATGCTGGCTGGAAGCAGGATGTCCAGGAAGCAGGATCTTCAAAGGTAAGTCTGACCTCAGGCGACGGTGAGCGATACGCTGCTTGCAAGTGCAGAATAACGCAAAGCGTCTTTCTTGAGGATCGGGGCAGCTTATATAGCTAAGATCGTGGGCACGACCATTAGGGCCGGCTTACCAGCCACACCCTGCCACTCCTAGAGAGTGAGCACTTGCGAAGGTAATCCATTAGCAGCCACATCCAAGAATACACTTGGGGCTGCTTAATGGATGGAATCTTCAAGGTTAATGCATCCTGCTTAATGGATGGAATGTTCAAGGTTAATGCATCTGAAGTGCTATGTCCATAATAAAAACTTTTTGGGGTTAAATGGATGTTCTTGTTTACTTTTGTTCATGAGCCTGGTGACAAAGGCGCCAGGACAGTGTCGACCCAGGTCTCCTGTGCATGCAACCCCTGCATGCCTGTGCCCCTGACTTCATGACCATGACAATACTTCAAGATCCCACACTGGAGAACAATATCCAAGAAAGTATTTCAAACTCAACAACATTGAAGAAGTATAGCTGGAGACAGTGTGGGATGCTTTCAAGTCAGTGTTGAGGGGTCACATGATTGCCCTGAAGGTTGCCAGGGATAAGCAGAGACTTCAATGGGAAAGAGAACTAGAAGGGAACCTTAGCGACATTCAGAGGGAAATAATTTGGAACCCCACTAACAAGTTGAAGAAGGCCCTAAAACACGTGCAGGGCCAAATTCAAACGATACGTACAAGACGAGCAGAGAAGAGTCTGCTATAACTAAAACATAGGTTCTATTTGAAGGCTAACAAGGCTGATAAACTCTTAGCTAGACAACTGAGAGCCAAACAAAACAATTTAACGATTAAAAACATCCAAAATAAATCGGGGGGTGGTACAGATATGTACACAGGACATTGGAGAGGTCTTTAGAGATTACTATCAATCCCTATACAAGTCGGACAATACTGATAGCGAAGAACAAGAATCATATTTAAACAAAATGACCATTCCGCACATAGAGGATATGGGTAGCCAATCCCTAGACAGGTAAATCAGTGTAGAGGAGGTAATGAAGGCAGTAGCAGGACTCTCGTTAAATAAAGCCCCAGGCCCTGACGGCTTCACAGCAATCTTTTATAAGAAATATGCAGATATACTAACCCCATCCTTGACGAGGCTATTCGACTCATTCAAAGAAGTGGGGAACATCACAGCATCCATGAATGAAGCCAAAGTCCTGGTATTTCAAAAACTGGGGAAGGATCCAACACAACCGGGATCCTACCGCCCGATTGCCCTTATCAACCTTGACTCAAAATTGTATACGAAAATCCTAGCGGGCAGATTATCACACCTTCTGCCCGGACTTGATCAACTTAGACCAATCAGGCTTCATTCCGGGCAGACAAACCCATGACAATACCGGAAAAACTATTCATCTGGTGGAGATGATAGGCGTAACTGAGACCCCGGCAATATTGCTTTCTGTGGACGCCGAAAAGGCATTCGGCCGTGTAGAATGGTCACATCTCTTCCATATACTAAAACATATGGGGATGGTGGAGCCGTTCATAAAAATGATTCAAGCAAACTACAATTCACCCTCCATCAGAATAGCAATAAACAGAGAGGTCACAGGGGAAGTCAAGATCTCCAGGTGGACTAAACAGGGATGCCCATTATCCCCTCTACTGTATGCCATTTTCCTAAAGCCCCTCCTAATCAGACTTAGAGAATCAACCATATTGAAAGGGATAGAAAATGGCAGAGATATCCCATATAGTGGTGGTGTACGCAGACTATATGTTATTGGCCCTAACAGACCCAATACGATTCCTACCAGAGTCAATACAGCCACTAAAAAGCTTCGGAATGGTCTCAGGGCTAAAAGTGAATAGACACAAATGTGAGCTTTTAACATTAGCCGGTCATCAAGATTAGATCAGGAGACAGGAGAGGTCTCGACAACTAAGGATAGCAGATAAATGGATTACATACCTAGGCATAACCTTCAAAGACCAGGTGGGGCAATAATATGGGAGGAATTATCCACAATTATTGGAGAGAATCAAGCGGGACTTGGCAAGATGGAATCCCCTAATGATCTCATGTTGGGGAAGAATGGTATCTATAAAAATGAATACCCTACCCAAATTGCTGTATCACTTTCGGGCCATCCCGATTAGAATGCCCAAATCTTTCTTTAAGGCACAGACAAAGGCTGATACGTCTTATATATGGAAAAGGAAACCCCTGAGAGTGTCTACAACGGTACTGACAGCACAACTACAGGAGGGAGGGCTTGCCCTCCCTCACTTCCACAAATACTACCAAACGGCACAGCTGTGGGCCCTAAAGTAATGGACACCGGGAGTCCCAAAAATTATATGCGCCATACAGGATAGGGCGATGGTGGGCACCCCATTGGCAGAAACCCTATGGAAAGGGAAACAATACAGACACCCTAACGTATGGATTAGCGAAATAATGAGAAAACATTGGGCACATGGGATGTACTCACCAAAAAGGGCATCCTCACAGATGACCAAGCCCCATTTAAACCCGTGTTTGGAAATCCAGAGTTTCCCTCGGGAATGGAGAAAGGGGCCTTCAAGAGGTGGGAAGCAGTGGGCTGCAATAAAATAGGGGTTCATCAAGTGCCTGCAAGTGTAGGTGACACACTGCTCGGTTGGATTCTTCACTATACACTGCAGTGTATGAACTCTTGCATGGAAGCCTGAACTCTGTAAGGACAAGAGGAAGTTTGCCTTCGCCACTGCGGCAAAACGCTGTGTGATGATGGACAGCAAATACCAACATTCTGTGCGCCTGAACGCCCTGCCCCTGCCTCCTAAAACCATCAAGACCTATAGTAGCCGGTCAAGTGGCACAGCGAGTAGAGCGCTCGCTTTGACATCCGTGCAGAGCCTGTCAACGCAGGTTCGAATCCCGGCAGGGCCAAACTCAGCCTTTCATCCTTCCGAGGTCGATAAATGAGCACCACACACCGTGGGTAATAATAAGCAGCGCTCAGACACCTGAGGGTTCGTATCGCTATATAAATGCCTAATTATTATTATTATTAGTGCACACACATCTGTGCGAGCATCAAGTGCCTGCATGTGTAGGTGTTGAGGTGACACGCTGCTCGGTTGGATTCTTCACTATACACTGCAGTGTACGAACTCTTGTATGGAAGCCAGAACTCTGTACGGACAAGAGGAAGTTTGCCTTTGCCACTGCGGCAAAACATTGTGCGACGGACAGCAAATACCAACGTAATTATTTGGGCTTATTTTCGTTGGTGTATGTTATTGAACCCTGCAGAGTGGGCTGGCCCCTAAAGGTGTGGGCTGGCTAAAGGGGAGGGGGCTGGCTGAACTGTTGTGGCTAGATTATTTGCACACTCGCTCTTTATGTTACTAATACGTCTTCTCTGTTTGTTGTTTACCCAGATTCTGTGAGTCTGAACACCCCGCCCCCTGCCTCCTAGAAACCAGCAAAACCACTAGTGCATGCACATCTGTGCGCGCATCAAGTGCCTGCAAGTGTAGGTGTTGAGGTGTTTGGGTGCGAGGGTGAGTGGTTAGTGAAGAACTACCTATAATACTATTTGACTAAGTTGTTATATTGTTTCCCATTCCTAATTATTTGCTTGAATAGCTACTGCTAGATTCTTACATAGTACATACACTCAATGGCAAGTGGACTAAGGAGTAGTAGGGCCTTAAATACAGCAGCTATGACAAATATTGTCTCCACTCCCAGTCGAGTGTTTACCACGCTTAATGAAGGTATGTCCTCTGGTATGGATATAACTAGTCTCTCCGAAAAAGATAATATTAATGCTGTAAGTAATCAAAGTCTGTCTCTAACTGGTAATCATGAAGACCGTGTACAGAGAGACGGTTTACAAAATAGCCTGTATTCTGTTCCTGATGTAGACGCATGCAACCAAGGTAGCGCAGTTTGTCTGTCTGGAAAAACGATTGTCTTAACTTCTCAACTAGATCTGGAAGGGGATCCAGACTTCCCTTCAAGCATTTCGTCTGACCATTTGGGTGGCCAGGATTTTAAGGTAGTGCCTATTTTTCTTAGTCCTAATACTATCCTTCCAACCACCAACTGTGACTTTGATATTAATCATATGGTGGATTTGAATAAGCGCGTTAGGCAATCAATAGGTTTGCTGACCCTGCTGATACCTCAGAAATGTATTAATGATACTTCAATACCGGATGGTGGAACGTATAATTGTATGTCTCCCGGTTATGAGGATAGAGGTAGTATTGACAAGTCAAGGGCTGATTTTGTATTGCTACCTTTAAATGTAACAATTAACAATCATCTTATGGAACAAGTGGTGGGAGTCAATACGTCTCATTCTAATGATAATGACCCTATGCCCTTGTCAACTTCTGATAATCAGGATCCCTACACATTTCATGTTATAATTAGGATCTTAGATCTTCTTGACAAAGGCCATGATATCACACATTTAGATCTACGTGATGTCAAACATTCTATCATGGAAATTAAATCTAAAGTAATCAAACTGGAAGGTTTTTTTCTTGAAGAGAATCATGTGCGAAGACTCCAATCTCGCATCAAATTCCTAAATTGGTAATTTTCCATGAGCAAGGTACCCAGTGGAATGGTGATATCAACGCAATCGAAGGAAGTGATGTGAAGGAAACGTGCTCTAACAATAATTAACTTATTGATATTATGAATGAAATATGACTAACCAATGCAGAAGTACAACACATCAAAAAAGAGTTTAACAAGGTCAAAGACAGATTTACAAATGATTCAAACTCAATAGAGGAGGAGCATTTAGATAGCCCCAGCGCTCTGACTAATATCATTGAGTTAGAATCTCATATTGAATCTCCTGTTGAATCACTTTCGGATAAACAAGTATTTATGTTACGCCGGTGTCATAAACAACAGCAGCGTATGATAAAACGAGCTGAAAAAAGAGACGTTCTGCGAATGAAAAAAATAAAAAAAATGAAAAAACTTGCTACTAGTTTGGCAACTGACAACCCTGTTAAATCCCCCTCTAAACTCTGCTGTGATGATGACATCATTGACGTAAAGCAACTTTCCAAAGCGAGTCAATTGCACCTCAAAACCAACAAGGGTAATGTAAATCTTAGCTATGATGACCCAGTAAAACAATCCTTTGTAGATAAAGATCTAGGATTGAAAGGTGGCAATCTTGAACCTTTGAATGATATTGCAGTAACATCAGACTCTAAAAATATTGCCAAGAAAAAAAAAAGTTGATGTAAACTCTCAAAACAACCTTGGTAATCTATTTTCCCAGTGATGGGAGAAAATGTACTACTAACACGGTTCATTCTAATGTGGATACTTCATCATGTACTAATGTAAATAAGAAAATCCCGGTTCAACTCGATATTGCCACACAACTAAGAGAACATAAAGAGCTGGATTCGGAAATTTGTGTCAAGACTAAGCATGATGCAATTTGTGAGAATTTACCTATCAAGGACTCTGTAGTTGTACGTATTGGTACTGGCAAATTCCAGGAACTGACAACGTCTTTGCAATCTGGTCATTTCAATGAGATCACGAAAGATGTGGGTTGTATTACGCAGTGTGTGACTGATGTGTCTAGCTTTCATACTAGTGGTGATAATATACCCTCGTATGGATACGACTTAGTTGATTTGGAAAATGCTCTTAAATGTGGTATCCTGTCGCTATCAACTGTTTCCAAATGATTAAACCCCATACTAAAAACGCTCAAGCTGCTGGCACCGAGAATATGATTAATAGCTCTGTGGGTTGCCATATTGAAATGCCATCTAACTTAGGTCCATCAAAACACGAGGGAGTGAACAGAGTTGTGGAAAAAAACACTACTAGTATTGCAAAACAAACTGAAACGAATACTGATAATCCAACATTTCTTAGTAGCATATCTAGTAATGGAGAAAATTCCTATGTAAAGGGTATCAACATAATGGTATTGGAGGGTAGATCCGATATAGTAGGGAAATCAAGAATTAACCGTTCCTATCTTTTAACCATACTATATTCAATTCCATCTTTAAGAATACTCACTTCGAATGATTTTGACAAGATTGCACTTGCTTCACACAATAACCATCAGATGACCTGCCACTTATTCTCGGAACATGTATTAAAACTTGTTTGGTCATTTAGAAAAGAGCTGTTCGACTTGGGATTCGCTCTGCATACATTTAACAATGTGAATACTGCTGATGAATTTCTTCAGTATATACCAATGAAACAGTGTGCTGTGCATGTGGAAAAAGTATGCATCTCACAATTACTGGCCATAACACGTAGTAACAATAACATGTCATGGATTGAACCCCTCTTAAAGTCTATTTTCGCTTCCAAGCCAGGACTAATCAATTCATAGAACAAGTGTACTTTTGTTTTATACTCATGGAATTCATGTGGATATTGTAATATTTTATGCTGGCTTTCCTCTTTTACGGATGACACTTTACCGGATATTCTGTTTATCCAAGAAACCATGAATCAGCTTGGCTTAGTCATTCCGGACTATTGTACTCTTTGCTCCAATGCTATTAGAGGCTCTGAAGGTCGTCCCTTTGGAGGCCTTGCTATTGGAATAAAGAATTCCCTTGATTATGTAGCAAGGATAGTTAATTCCTCCAATCATTTATTAGCTGTATTATTATTAACCTTAAATCCTCTTGCTAATATATCTTTACTGCTGATATGTCTATACTGGAATCCACTTAAATATACCATATCAGTAGTAATGGATGAGATGGACATATGCTTGGAAAATGCATGGAAAAGTTATTATTGGAGGTGATTTTAACTCGGTGTGCAAGATTAGGATTCATGATTTTAAGTACCTTTGTAAAAATTCGATCTATGGGATATGCAATGGAGGTAAATCCAGGAATTCTTACTGTCAAGACTGGGATATGTCATTCGTAAAGTATGAAGAAAAATCCCCAGATTTCTCATGGAGAAGGGGAGTGTCACGCTTCTTGATTGATTATTTTTGTGTTTCAAACTCTTTGCTACCCTGTATTGATTTTGCCATCATATATCAAATTTTATGTACTGATCACGTCCCTATCCATATGTGTCTTTCAATCATATGCAACACTTTAAAAAACAATGATCTGCTGTTAGCATTGGAGACTAAACGTGAAGCGATTTCACTTAGATGGAATCCTAATTTATGTAAAAGTCTTGCTGAAAGGGTATCTTCTGATTTATTTCATAAAAGTTATAACATTTTTAAGACACTTAAACCCCCTTATATGGATCAAATAATTTCAACTGCGGTTGCTAATGCATAGCACATTTTGTTAACTTTCAGAAACTTCTTGTCTGTAATGTGAAGCATTCTTTTAATTACGAAATCAAAATGTTGAAGCGACAAAAAAACAAAGAAATTTGAATGTTGTATCAGGATCAATTGTCTACTCCACAATTGGTGTATCAGAATAACGTAATTCTTCAAAGATACAAATTTAAAGTGAATGGTATGCATGTATCTGTGTACAATAGGAATAATCGTGCTATGATTAGATCTATATGTCATCATAACACTAGAGAGATCTGGTCTGCTATTAAAAATGGTGAAATAGGTAATAGGCTGGAATCTGTGAATTATATCCAAGCTGAAACCTGGATATCTTTTATTACCATGAAATATCAATTACCTGCTAGATTTGAACATATCAGTTATGTGAGTCCTTCTAAATCATCTTTGAGCCCATTTAATTGGTCTATTGCAGATTTAGAATGGGCTATTAATAAACTTTCTAATTCCCTGGTTCCAGGTCCAGATGGAATTCCTTCGTGTAGATATAAAGCAGATAAGTGTTTTTGGGGAACAATCTTAAAAATAAAATTCGATTATATTCTTAATTCAGGTACACTTCCAGAGAAGTGGTTGACCTCCATTCGCAATCCAATTTTAAAAAAAAGGTGATTCCTTAAAACCGGAAAACTACACACCTTTTTCTTTAACCGGTTCAGCAGCAGCAATATTTTCTATTCTTGTAATTGTTCACCTTGAGGAGTATCTGGGAGTACAACAAATATACACTAAATATCAAATTGGTTTTAGAAAATCCATGTCTACTACTCTTAATGCCACTATTATGGCTCACTTATTAGCCGGACAAAGACTAATGAACTTAGTCCTATTTATTTAGACTCTATCAATATGACTTCTGCATTCGATACTGTGGTTCATAATTTACTATGGACTAAAATGGCCCATTTAGGTATTCGTGATAACCTGATAGATTGGATTTCTAAATTTCACTCGAACACATCTTATAGAGTTAGAATAACGAAGGGAGGGGTCATTACTGAACCCATAATGTCCTGGTTAGGCCTTAAACAAGGCTGTAACTTAGCAGTGATATTATTTAATTTATATCTTTGTGATATGGATGACAACTGGAAAAATAGTAATACGTTTTTCGCACGGTTGTGTTCGCTAAGGCTACATTGGGTAGGCTTTGCGGAGGACATTATCTTGTTTGACCTTACGCCAACTGGCTTACATATGAAACTGCATCTGTTTTCTAAGTTTGCATATAGTCATAACTTAAAACCTAATTTATCTAAGACAAATATTATGATTTTCGATGCTGGGAGAAAGCTTAGAAAGAATGTGTGGAATATAGACGTTGAGGCAATATCCCAAGCCCAGGAATTTATATATCTAGAATATCGCCTCAGTAACATGTCTTTGGTAAAATCCTGGGTGCAGCATCTAAATCTTAAGGCAAGACCCTTAGCTAGCCAGTTGAAAATTATTTTCTCGAAATACTGTCCATTTTCTGTGTCACCTTCATTGGAGTTTATGACATTAAAGGTTGAACCTGTCCTATATGCATTATATATTTGCCTAATCAATTTGAACCCTCAGCTTGATGTATTACAAGGGCATATGTTAAAATCTGCACTCAAATTATCTCTCTCCACTCCCAACTGTATTATACAACATGAATTAGGTATCATCTCTTTGTCATGTTAAAAAGAATGAAGAGATCTTTCTAACTACGCTAGGATTATTAATCCTCTGGAGAACTCACTCTATTGTGATTTTAATCTTATGACAAAAGGTTGTAGTTCCAGTTCATTTATAAAATATATTAAAAAGATGCTTGCAATCTTAGATGACCTAGGTGTAGTTCAGTTGGACCTGAGAGTACGGGCCGGATATGTAAAACAAAAACTGTTTGAACGTGAGTGGATTAGTACTATCAGTGAACTATCGAAATTTAGTACCTATAGTGAATATTCCAAATTTTATAGAAAGCGTGATGGTTGTTGTGCATATTTGGCAATATTTCCATGTAACATTGCACAAATGTACTTCATGGGATTTAGATTAAACCAAATGCAAACACTGGAACTGACCAGATTTTGGGGGTCCCAAAAAGATAGTTCTCCTTCTATGGCATGCAGATCCCTCAATTGTGTAGAAACTAATGAGCTCTAAAACATCTTATTTTGGAATGTCATCATTTTAGAGAGGCTCAAACTACGTTTCTGAGTAAATTCATTAATGTTGATTATGAAAATTTCATGGAATCATTATGGAATCGTTTAATGTTGGGCAATGGAAACGCAATCATTTTTGCATTAGTCTCATTTCTAAAGCTGATTGAAAAAGAAATTGAACTTTTAAATATCAATGATTGAACCTGTCGGATAATATGTGTCAAAGTATATTGTGACAATATGTTTTTCCATTTTGCTGCTAATTTTCTGTAAGATGAAATAATTGAAATGTTGTTAGCCTTTATACTTTGGCAATAAACCAACTATAGACAAGGAATTATATATGATCATTCAACTACTTAAAAGTTTTTAAACTATTGCGATTTTGCACATTGCTGTTTTGCACTTTTGCTGACTGCACATCTGTTATTTGCATATTAAGTAACCTTTTATTTCTCGTCTTAGTGACTTATGTACCATTGATATTAATACTGGACAAATTCTGATTTCGATTTTAAATTAATTAAGAAAATTGTTAAATGTAATTATGAGAAAAAGAAGTATGAAATTATTTGTAAAGGTTGTTTAAACCATAAACATATGGGACATGTTCCACGAACAGACCGTCAGATTGTTTGAGGAATGCAAATCCCTACTGGGCCTGGGGGTTGCAGATAGATATAAATATGAGCAGCTCAGGCACTGGCTAGTGTCACCGGCCATTGCGCAGGCCGCGACGAGAGACATACCCCCTTCGAAACATATACACTGGCCAACACAGGTGTAGTGAAACTGGTCTCAACGCTTTATAAATTCATAAACATACAGATAGAGGAGATCCAGTGGAGATACATAAAAAAATGGGAACAAACACTAGGGGGGAATATCCCCAGGGACCAGTGGATAAGCCTCTGGAAGAACATTCCCAAGCTGACACTGGCTATCCAGATGAGGGAAATGTGGATAAAAATGGTGGTGCAATGGCACTATACACTGGAGAGGCTACAGACAATATGCCCAAAGGTGTCAAACCTGTGCTGGAGAGGCTGTGCAGGGGTAGCAACCTGGATGCATGTCTGGTGGGACTGCCAGGGGATACAGGGCTTCTGGGTTGGGATCAGAACCCAGATACAGGGCATGATATCGGACACGTCCCACTTACAAGATAAAGTTTGGCTTTGTAGGATGTGGGACCTGAAGGCAAAGACACACACAAAACTACTAAAAAGGTGGTTGTTGTTATTGACATATCAATCTGATAAAACAATAAAAATATGTTTTTTTTAAAAAAGTTGTTACATTTGATTTGATTTGTTTCCTGTTCAAAACACTCAGAAGCCTCCAGGGAGGCTTCTTGGCGCTGGAAGGAAGGTACACAAGAGTGAACTTGATTACAAAAACAGAAAGCAAAATAAGTAAAAGTGAAGGCTAGTGAAGGCTATGTTAGTAATAACTGATAAAGGATAAAAGGCCCATGATAAGAAAAACAAAGCCATAGTCCAGTGGGTCCTCTGCGTTCGGGGCCACCAGCAATGTAGGCATCCCAGAGGTCACATCTGAACCATAAGGGCAGTATTCACCCATGGGCCCCACAGAATAAAAACAGCTAGAGAATAGGAGGGTTGTCAGAATGAACCAGTCTAAGAGTTTGAAGCCAGAAAGCATTAACATAGGTAGTTTCCACTAGGGTACAGTTTCAAGAAGGAAGACACAACCACTATGAAACCCATAGTTGCCCCATACCTTAAGGCAGCAAAAGGTAGTCAGCAAGAGCAGGTCTGGAAAGTACAAAAAGAAAATGATAAGACAAAGCAAAGAAAGGCCAAGTCCCCACACAAGATATTGGGCAGCAGCATTAGAAGAGTCAGAGCAGAATGGAATGGGAATAGCTGAAGCCACATCTGTTTGGTCTGCAAACCCACAGTCCATGCCTGCATGAGAGAACCTTCGCAAACTGCTCCATCGCGGTCATGTTGCAGCCATAGGTCCTCCCAGATCCTCCACCCACTCACTACTCCAAGTACAAGACCCAAGTCAGCTCCAAGCCAACAGGAAGAAGAACTGCCAATAGCCATGGCCCTCTCGCTGCCGATCTGCCATGCCACCTGACCACCTGACTCCAAGTAAACAGCTCCCCAACCTAGCACTGCAGTTCACCACCTTGCACTACGGTCTCATTCAACATGGCTCTAGCGTGGCTGCAGGAAAGGGATCGATGCAGGGATTTGCAAATCATCATCCACCCTCCCATGCTGCCTGGCACTCTCACATGTAGCCTTCATAAATGCGCCAACTGTGCCCCGTCAGACCACAGAATTCAGCCAAACTTCTGCCCCTTGTATTAGCAATCTAACTTTCTCAAAGTGCATGGATCTTGTTTTACCTTAACTCTAGGGCAACTAGTGTGACATGCTGCCCTCCTAAAGGCACTCCAACAGGGTGGGATGAGTGCTTTCTTTCCATTTCTTTTTCTCTTTCCCTTCTCTTTAATTCCACTGAGCCCTGCCCAACTTAACAAAGTTTATTGAAACCCTGAAGACATCAATAGGTGTGTGGGGGGATGGAGGGTTGGTTCAACATCGCATGCATGCCACTCTGAGGAAACTACAAATCAAGTACACTGGCAAGCAGAGCAGGTATTCACAGGAGGGGCTATTTAAGAAGTAATATAGTTAAGTTTTTCAAAGGCTTAATTTCATCCCTGCCTGAGGAAGTGGTGAAAACCACAAAAGCTCACAAATAAATTACTTTGTTAGCCTAATTAATGAATTAATTAATTGTATCAAGACTTTATTTTACTCTGGGCTAACACGTTATGTTCAGTAAAAAAAAACTTTAGTTTGAAATTTGCAGGTGTAGGGAATGTCAAACACTTTAACCAAGAGACCCCCCACCCTCTTCATTTCTTCCATGAAGTGATTTATCATGTGATTTCTGATCCCATCTGTGATATAACGTATGTGCTCCTGCGCTGAGCAATGGATAGACTCAGAGTTAAGGTGGTTGTCAAGCCAAATCTCATGGGTTGTGTTTTGATTAAATTGGATCACCTTAACTGTGTCTCAAATAATGTTTATTCACTGAATTTCAAGGGTATGTTAAGCAATATCTTATTAGTAAATAATATGGACATGTCAAAGGCATATTGGGGGGATAACTTCTCTTTTGCAGAAATAATTAGCTGCGGTGTATCGCAAGGAGCCAGCCTGTCACCACTTCTTTTTAACTTGTATATCAGGTTTCTTTGTATGATCCTGGAGAACATCAGTGTTATTTTCACCAATCATGCCAATGATACCCAACTTGTCATAGACCTAAGCGGTGACTACATCCAAGACAATACCAACGTCAAAAAACTATACAGGTTAATTGAAATATGGATGACCAACAACTGGCTTTGTCTCAACGCTAAAAAGACAGAATTAATGATTTTTGGGACCAACGCATCTAGAGCAAGACTGAACCATCAATACGAGTGTTTCAATATCAATGAGTCCCAAATAAAAGTTGTGAAGAAAGTCAAAACTCTGGGGATGCAAATGGAAGCATCAGTGAGCGCAGAGTCCCAGGTCATGCAAATGACTAAGAACTGCTCATATTACCTGAGACTCTTACACAGAATACGCCCCTATTTAAGTGAGGAAAATTGCGCTACAGTAGCAAGAGCCACCATATTGTCCAGGTTGGATTACTGCAATGCCCTGCTACTAGGAGCAAACAAGGCACATTGCAAAACGTCAAAAAATACAAAATAGGGCTGTGAGAATCATCAAAGGAAAAATGAAAACAACACATCAGCGAAGATAGGAGAAATCTACACTGGCTTACTATCGAAGATAGAATTCAGTTCAAAACCCTGACGCTAGCCCATAGATGCGTTCATGGGAAAGCCCCAGTATACCTCAAGAAGAAACTGGTTACCTATGTACCGAGAAGGGCACTCAGGTCAGAAACTCAGTGCAACCTCGTAACCACCAGTTTCAGGAAAACCAACAGACTCAGCAAAGCCTTTCACACTAAAGCTGCGACCTTTTGGAATAACCTGCCACCACAAATAAAACTAGAGCTCTCATACAATACGTTCTGAAAGAAACTCAAGACCCACTTGTTTAGATAACTCCCTTAATCTAATCAAAGCCCACCGGAAAATGTGTAGCTTAGTGTTGTCCTGTGACTTCTGTGTCTAATGTGATTTTGCGTGTAAATGTGGCGCCCTGATGCCTGCCGGCTCCGGCGCAGTAGAAATAAATAAATAGCGGAGGTGTGAGCCAAGGTAGAGCCAGTCTGCTGCAGTCGTGCAGACCGACCACATCGTTGTGTAAGGAAGTCCTTATCAGAGCCAGTACACCGCGGAGCGGTGAGCGGAGGTGTGAGCCGAGGTAGAGCCAGTCTGCTGCAGTCGTGCAGACCGACCACATCGTTGTGTAAGGAAGTCCTTATCAGAGCCAGTACACCGCGGAGCGGTGAGCGGAGGTGTGAGCCGAGGTAGAGCCAGTCTGCTGCAGTCGTGCAGACCGACCACATCGTTATGTAAGGAAGTCCTTATCAAAGCCAGTACACCGCGGAGCGGTGAGCGGAGGTGTGAGCCGAGGTAGAGCCAGTCTGCTGCAGTCGTGCAGACCGACCACATCGTTGTGTAAGGAAGTCCTTATCAGAGCCAGTACACCGCAGAGCGGTGAGCGGAGCGGTGAGCGGAGGTGTGAGCCGAGGTAGAGCCAGTCTGCTGCAGTCGTGCAGACCGACCACATCGTTGTGTAAGGAAGTCCTTATCAGAGCCAGTACACCGCGGAGCGGTGAGCGGAGGTGTGAGCCGAGGTAGAGCCAGTCTGCTGCAGTCGTGCAGACCGACCACATCGTTGTGTAAGGAAGTCCTTATCAGAGCCAGTACACCGCGGAGCGGTGAACGGAGGTGTGAGCCGAGGTAGAGCCAGTCTGCTGCAGTCCGCTGCAGACGCGTAGCAAGCGAGCAATGGAGACAGAAGTACGACCGCTTTTAGTGATTACCTCCGAAGCAGCCCCGGTATCAGGGGTATCAGGGGGTCAACCTGAAATGCCAGAGGTGGAGGAACTGTTGTCATTAATTCAGCCCACCAAAGAAAAGGCACTGTTGGCTGCCGCCTGCAAAACATCAGAGGACGTACGTCCAGCCAAGCCAAGAAACCCCAGAGGTAAACCGCTACTAAAAACACAGCGAAACTCTTACAAACAGGCTTACCTACCACGTGGGTGACGAAATCGTCTTCCCCGGTCCTAGCCCAGAAGTCCTCTGACCCACCTGGTGCCACGGTGGGCAAGAGTGGAGCTTGGGAGGCCCGGCCGCCGAGGGAGGATGAGCCACGAGTCCGCGAGTCCGAGGTGACGGACGCGTGTGGACTGAGGAAGGCAGCAGCCGCGCCCGCCCCGCTCGACTGCGCCGCAACAAAGGGCACGCGTACCGTCTTGGTGACGAGCGGGGAAGACGCTGAAGCTGTCGGAAGACAGCCAGCGGCGGACCCTTCGCGGGGCCCAGTTTGCGGGGCAGGAGGGGGGGGCCAGTGGGTGTAGGAGGACGGAGGTGGTGTAACCACATGCGGGATAGTCCCGCGGGAAAATGGCGCAAAACAAGCAGAGGCCGGATTCGAGGAACTGGAGATGTTAAAGAGACCAGTGGAACACAGGGTCCTGCAACAAAAGGGAGCCGTAAAAAGTCTCAGCTCCCAACATGAGAGAGGCCCAACCTCAACAAGCAAAAGGAAGATCTCGCTGGGTCCTAATCCCCCGCCGTTGCAAGGACTACATAACCACTGCAGCCAGTATGCGGAACCACTACAGGCAAGCAACCTTCAAAATCAGACTACTATGGAACAAAGAAAAGCAAATCTATCATCAGCACCTTTTGACTTAGAACCAAAAACGGATTATAGGCAGACGTCTTCTATCATCAAAGTAATGATACATTCCGCAAATACAGTGCAGGTCACTGACCAGAACATTAAGCCCAATGGATCAAAATCGACACAACTGGGCCGTTCTCCAACGACCATCAATAAGAGACCTATTGAGATTAATTCCGGTGAATCACCCTCAGATAGGGAGAGTGACGAAGTCTTCGTAGAGAGCTATACATCAGAAGAGTCAACTAGTCTAAGTGAACAGGAGGATTCTAATAAGGAAACAGAAAACGAGCAAACAAAGACAGGTCGAACTCAACAAAGAAAGAAAAAAGTGAAATCCAAGAAAAACCAAACCCCTAGGAAGATATTTGTACCGCAAATGAACAAAAAAAATGTGAAAGATGGAAATTACAAATCTAGAGAGGAAAGAAAGACCATCCAAAAAAAAAGACTTTCTTTCACGAAGCTATCCTTACCTGCAGTATCCTGCCCTTTAAAAGCGTTTTTCACCCAGCAACACAAACGAAAACTGACAGTGGACTCAGAGATATCAGATGCAGAGATGCTGGAAGTGATGCAAGACTCGACATCAGGGTCGAACCTAAGAGAAAAAGATGAAAACTCCTCAAAGACCGTGAGGCCAGAACCCCAACTGAAATCCTTAGAAAACGCAAAAAACAGCAACGAGAGCGCTAACGAAATGCAGACCACGACCAGGGAGGTGAACCAACCTCAGATCAGAGATATAGAGTTAACGCACACGAAACCTACATGGGACCCTGACAAGGCCACCTCGGAACAAAATAACAAACTACAACCATCTTCGGAAGCCAACAAGGGGGGGAGGCAGCGATGACAAAAGAAAATCGTACCTCAAGCCCATTTACGAAGGAAACACAAAAACCACTCGAAGTAATGAATGACAAAGATCAGCGGTTAATATGGACGAAACCGCACCTCACTAAGGATCCGCAAAACACGGCGGATTCAACAAAAAGGAATGAAGAGCCGACACGCACCCCGAGTGATATCAGGATGGGTCGACAGCGAACAGACCAGGACAACAGTTCCATAATGGACTATCCAGGCCTACAAACCCCAGGCACATCAAAAAGGACGGAAAAAGCCCAATTATCATCAAAAAATCGTCGGCTAAGCGACATCGCCATGGCAATTCATAAAGACTCTCCAAACAAGAATCCGGATATGGTAACAATTATGTCGGCAATGTCCATTGTCTTAGCGCCCTTCTGCAAACTATACGAAGCACTAAAAGAAGAGTTGCAGAACAACACAGCAATCCTTACCAACATGATAGCAAAATTGTCACATGTGGAAAGTTACATAACAGCTGTAGAAGCACAAAAAGGTATTCAGGAAACACTCTGGGAAAATAAAATTGAGTTCCTGGAAAGAAAAATAGAACAATTGGAGAAACAAAACATCGGCCCCGCAGTGACCCAAGATCTAGTAGCGGGCAAGCACGCGACAGTCAAACCTCAGAACCTATGCATTGGACTAAATATGCGGGTGACCAACACAGAAAAGAACATGGCAAATCAACCTTCAATCAAAAACAAATTAGCAACTTCGAGTGCTTCACGCTCACTTTCCTGGGATAGTAACGTGCAACTGGGATCGCGGGTGCCAACCTTAAAACAAAATGCAGAGGCGAAGAAAGATGAGAGCTCAACCCGGGACGGTCTGTCCCCGTCAAAATCTCTCGCTCAGAGGTCACCGAGGACGGCAGAAGATTTTCTGTTGGATTCTTCGTTGATGAATGTCTCATTATACGAGGAACAAACTCAAACAGCCAGTAGATTACAGGTGGCTACCGCCTTGCCGGCAACCAAAATAAGGAGGGAAGAAAAAAGTAACACAGAAGAAATAAGACCTATGAGCGACGAAGAGGTTAAAGGGGAAGGAGTAAAAGATAAAAGGAACTCTTCCAACAAAGGAGTAGCCAACGTGCGAACTAGTAAAACTCAGAGGGACAACAAATACACGCAGCAGAGCTAAACTTCAAGAAGCAGAAGTAGTCCGAGAAAACAAACGCCCACAAGAGTAACAGAGAAAATCGAAACAGCAGAAAAGGGCGCAATCCACCTATTTAAGCTGGAGCAACAAGACCTCAAAAAAAACAATTTAATCCTAAACCGGCCAACCATCTTGCAGATCTTGAAAAAATCTAAAACTCTCAAGGGCGTGAGAACAAAAGATCTAGTACTGGTCGAACCATACCACAAGGGCAAGATTGCGAAATCTTACTTGCACGTAAAAGCTGAGAGTATCACACACATGGACAAATCGGTGTTCGAAGACCTCTCATCGATGGGATTTCGGTTGACCGAATTAACAAAGCCGCAGCAAGAGGAGCAAGTCCAAAAAACACCAATAGTCAACAATCACAGAGTACATTACTATTCCAGAACAGAAAAACGGTATTGTCAGAATCGATGGAATAGAAGGAAAGAGGACGAGATTTCTCGAGACGACCAGAAATACCGCCGAAGACCAACACCGTTTGACCAGGAAGGAACCTGGAAGTACGAGAGACCAAGATCGCACCCACGAAGGGCCTCGGATTATACCAAGCGACCGTACGAAACGAGACCAAACAGAAACAGTGGGAAAAAGGATGAACCATCAAAAGCAAACAGGCACGCTAGTGTAGAAAGACCAGAGAGGATTTCGGCGGACAAAACAAAGGACACTCGTCCAATGAGAGGCCCGTGGGACTGGTTTACATCTACCTGGTCAAAGAAAGCTGTCAAATAGCAACAAAAAGGGTCGAGCCTTGAGGGAGAGAATGCAGCGACGCCCTCTAAGAAACGGCCCGACAAAGACCAGTACAGTGTAGGATCCTGGAACACCGGAGGACACAACCACTTAACAACACCCGGAGACGTGAATCTGGGGGCCTTTGACATTCTATGTCTGCAAGAGACGTGGTTACTGGAGAAACCAACGCTGGATGGATTTTGTTTAGAAATCTCTGCAGCAGTTAGGGGTCCTTTAGGAAGACCATCATCGGGCCTGTTAACAGCCATCAAAAACGGCCTAGGTTTAGACCCACCAAAGAAATGGAGAGAATCATACGAAATGCTGGTGACCTTGTCCACATGGTCCCCAGTCACAGGGAAAAGCATGAGGGCCAAAAGGAACGCCTTGGCAATCATAAATTGCTATTGGAACCCGCAGCGTATGACAGCGAAAGTCTTCTGTTCCTCTATGAGTGCTACCATTGATCAACTTTATGAAGAGTTTGACGAAATTGAGATTATGATATGCGGCGACTTCAACGCCAACTGCAATAAAGCAACTGAGAGAACGTGGAAGACCTCAACACTTGAACGTGGAAAAGCCTGGTTGGAAGTAATCAGCTCCAGAAACCTACAAAACATAGCAAACTTGTTTCCAAATCAACAGAATTTACCTACCTGGGAAAGGGGAGCATCAAAAGCAACCTTAGATTATATTTTCACCTTGTCAGCCCTGGCAGCAAACGTAGTCAGCTTTAAAGTGGTAAAAACAACCACCAGCGACCACAACTTACTCACGTGTACGTGGGGCAGTCAGAGACCAACGAAACTCGTATATAAAACCAGGGTTGAAACTAATGCTCAACAAACTCGATTACGAATAACGGAAGCCAATATCCAACAAATAAAATCAGCTTGGGAAGAAAAAGTAACAGCAAATCAACGTTATAAATCAAGCGAGAAACCAAACTACCTTCCTCTCCTTGCACCCTATCAAAAACCAATAGGAACTAGAAACCCAGCGGCCTCTCAACCCAGCCATGCATATAACAAAGAGCTGGTTGAACAAAGGAAATTAGGCCGACAACTAAAAAGGAAGGCAAGGAAATCAAAAGCTGAACAAGACTGGGCAAATTGGAAACGTGAAAAAAAAAGGTACACAACCTGGCGAAAACAATCTAAAGCAACACAGCACCAGTTGGACGCAGAAGAAATGATGAGAAAATTAGCAACCAATAAATCCAGTGACTTCTGGTCCCTAATCAAAGAGAGCAACGGGGCATCCAATCTAGCGCTGACAAATGCAGTCTCAGAAGAAAAATGGCTGGAATATCTATCGAAAGAGTTCGAGAAACCCAAGACATCGGTCGAGCCCCTGGAAATAACAAAAAACACAACATGGGTGTCGACATCGAACGCAGAAGACATTGAAGCAAAAATAAGAAACCTCAAAACTTCCAGAGCACCAGGTCCTGATGGTCTCACAAACATAATGCTAAAGCAATTCCCGAAGGAATGGTCAGAACTAATTGGAATGATATTTAGCATTTGTGAACAAACCCACGAAATTCCGGAGTCTTGGTCTAAAGCAATCATCGTCCTGATTTATAAAAGGGGCTGCAGGGAGGACCCCGTGAATTACAGACCAATTGCGCTGCTAGATATCTTAGGAAAGATCTTCTCCTCTCTCATCTTGGACCATCTGAGGATATGGGAAAAATCGGCAGAGTGTAAAGACATCTTACAAACAGGCTTCCAAAAAAATGGAACAATAGCAATCAACATCTTGATAATAAACATCTTTAAAGCAAAAGTTAAAGAAGGGGCGCCAAAAATCCACTTAGCGTTTGTAGACCTGTCAAAAGCCTTTGATAAAGTGGACAGAAATATGCTATGGAAAAAATTGGAAGCCTGGAAATGCCCCAGATCACTGCTCAACCCACTAATAGCGCTTCACACAAACACAACAGTAAGAGTAAAGCTTAACCAACAGGGAACCTTATCGGAAGAAATACAAGTGGAAAGGGGTGTAAAACAGGGGTGCCCACTTGCTCCAGCACTCTTAATCGACTATCTGGGGGACCTGCAGTACTCAGAAAACAAGATCAGAACGTTTCCACCTAAACTAGGGAAAACCAAAATTCCTTGTCTCCTATATGCAGACGACGTGATTCTGATTGACCAGACGAAAGTGGGCTTGCAGCGGAAATTGACAAATTTGACAAAATACCTAGAGGAAAATCACTTGGAGATAAATAAAAACAAAACAAAAACCATGACACTGGAGAAACAACAGAAAAGCTCTATAACAAGGGAGTCCTGGTTTTTAGACGACACAAAAATTGAAAAAGTAAATAACATCAGATACCTGGGATTTGAACTAGACAACACACCAACAGACAAAGCAATGCAAGCTGCTCTCTGGGATAAAGCGAAGAGACTGACAGCGCAAATGAGAACGTTGGACAAGAAATTTGGTAAATTTACGCTAACCCCGGCAATACATTTCTATAAAATGAAATTGGTGCCCGCGTTGATATGTGGAACGGAAGCATCATTGTGCATCCCGGAGAACATCTGGAATAGAATAGAAGGCATGGTCTGGAAAACCGTTCTGGGGCTTCCCAAATCAACCGCAATAACGGCTATCAGAAGGGAGCTTGGATTAATATCCTTGGTCTCGATAGTCGACATTAATGCAATGAGGCTATTCAGAAAAATCATCCTGGCTGACTCCCTGCCAATCTATGCATTGATTAAAGAAGAACTTGATACTGGAAATTGCAGCTTATTCAAGAAGTGGGCAGATTCTAGAAAGGAAAGGTTGTCTGAAATACTGTGCACGGAAACAGACCTAAAAGAAAACCCAGATAAAATCAAACGGAAACTCGAAGAAAGGGATTGGATCAAAACAATAGAGGCAGCAACAGAAAATAAACTATTACAACATCTTCCACCAACGTTCAACAAACCAAAGGTTCCAATGAAATACGTGAGTAAATTCCCGGACAAGAAAAAAAGACATTTGTTTATGAAAGCAAGATTAAATTTACTACAAACTAAACAAATACTCGCCATTCGAAATACGGCAGAAAACCTAGTATGTCGACTATGTAAAAACCCAGACACTGTGGAAACGATCAGACACCTAATCCTAAACTGCCCCTGCACGAAACAGAATAGAACCACCTACCTATCACCGTTGATCACGAATCAGTGGATGATTCAGGAAGAAACTTTGTGGAACAGACTCATCGCCGGTGAAGCCACTAGGTGGACAATAGCCATGACAAATTTGCTCGAAATGGCTTTCAAACAGATAAACGAGGCCCGGCTCACTGAATCTACTGAAGCAGAGCATGGCTAGGGGAACCACCAGTCAGACGACTTTGGAGGTCTCCCACAAGCACTTTAATAAGTCGGATATGTGAAAAACCATTGTCGAGAAACTCATTTTCAATGAAACCAAGAGGAACAAATTGCAGAACAAAAATGTGTCACACTCTTTTGACAAAATTACAGGTTTTTCCTGAATATAAGTCAAATAAAAAAATAAAAAAATAAATAAATAAAAAAAATAAAGGTTGTGACCCCCATGAAGGACATGCCCAACAACCGTGGTACAGCAATTATTATGGACAGTCACCCATTCACAAGGTATATCCCCCATCATCTTGTTCCAGCATGTTCAACACCCATGTAAGAACATAGCTGCCAAAGGGCTGCCACACACTGCACATATGGCATACATGCAACAGCTGCAGATGTATGGGTCAAACACCCAAGAAATGCAACTAAGCAGTAGCAGTATGGCCTCTGTGAAGAGTGTTTCCCTCAGAATGTCACACCAACACTTCATTTGACTAGCAGGGTATCCCTCATGTGACAGGAGCAGAGGATATGCATAAAACAACGCACCAGCCCTACATTGGCACATGTTCCCTTGCACAGCCGTCAAGTACATGACAACACAGGCCAGGCAAGGCACATATACCTAACACTAGAGATTCACACTTAAACATAATGCCACTAGTGCATCGTACTGCCTGTCACATGAAGACCACCATGGAGCGGTATGTCACTGTAAACCCATTGTACATTGCACACGCTGCATGAGAGAACACCCTATAACCTTCCAATAAGGGTAATGATGTGCTGGTTTCTGTCGCCCAACAGGTACACAAGACACCCAGGACCCCATGGATGGCACCAGTGTGTCTGGCACACCCGGACCACCAAGTGCAAGGAAGGGAGCAAGCCATGCCACAGCCAGGACATATCCCAGAACGAGACCTTCAGGATGCCCAAGTCCCAGGGCTCGGCTAAAGGCACCTCTGGGGACACAGGCACACCTGCCACATTCATAGCAGTGGAGCAGGGCACTAGAGTGACCAAAGGCACCACACCTGCAGTGTGCAGCACCTGACACTGGCACCCTGGCTCCTCATCTCCAGCTGCCCCTGTGAGAGAGATGCCTCGGGGATCACCCCCCTGTCTCGACACTCGCCAATGAGGTCTCCTCCCTCCCCTTTTCTTCTCGCCATCCATCCATTGGCACCATACTGAATCACAGCCAAACGATGATGAGGTGCCTGGTGAGCAGGCATCTGGAAACCATGGAACGCACCTCCATCCCTCACCAAGGCCACTGCCACAACACAACATGGAGGACATCTGGGAGAGGCTCACACAGATGGAGCAGCAGCAGAATACAATGTCTGAGGGGCAACAGTCTGACGCAAGGGCAATGTGTGATGTGGTTCTCCATGTCTGCAGGCGGGTGTCCAGCCCTGGACTGACTGTGATGTCATTCTGCTGTGGGGACTGCAAGTATCACCCTCATGAGCTGAAGTGTACAGGAGGTCTGTGCACAAATGTCAGCCACAAAGGAGAACATTGCCAAGGCCATCACCCTCACTCTTCAGAATGTCCGGGGCCTTGAACCGTGCAGGCCCATTTCAGCCCCTCCTACTGTAGGATCTATGGCGAGCATGCCACCAAGGCATTGCCAGTGCCACACCTCTTGTGCTGCTACACTCACAACAAAGTTGGTGCCAAGAGGAGGAGCTAATGGACACATGTGTTACACAAACTGCAAGGGTATTGTGTGGGGAGGGTATTGTGTTGGGGATGAGGGTGTGGGGAGGGTATTGTGTTGAGGATGAGGATGTGGGGAGGGTATGGTATTGGGGATTTTAACACTGGTGAGCAACATTTGATTATCGATGAGATCTTTAACTAAATCATATTAGTTATTGCCACACCAGGCGTCCATTTCTTCCCTCATCCCGCTCACTATGTGGTAGCACTGAACCTGCAGGTAGTGAGTTGTTCTGTTCTGGAGGTGGCATGTCCACATCAGGGGGCAGGTGTACATTTCACTTAAGACAGATGTGGCACAGCATGGCACAAACAAGAAATATTTGTCCAACCAACTGTGACCTGTGCATCCAGGCCACTCCGGTCTGGTGTAGGCAGATGAGCCAGATCTGGACATGCGCCTTGTTGTAGGTCACCTCCTGTGGCATCTTTGGAGTCTGCACAGGTCTCATCATCCATGGTAGCCTGGGGTATCCAGGGTCACCTGCAACAACAAAGGCCATAGGTGTCAGTCACAGTGCCTTTCACAACAGCATGTTGATAGACACTCTGTGCAAGCATTTTACAAGTGTTATTGCATGACATATCTCACTATCACAGTACTTACATGTGGAGTCATTCACTATTTGCTCCGTCGTGTAACACCATGCACACAGCCACGGCCAGCACTTGTCGCTTTCAGGGTCTGTTATTGTCATGACAGGGTGCCACGGTGCCTGTGTTAGGCCTGTGCATTTGGCTCATGCATGTGCCTTGATAATTGATCAGTTGTACTTCTGCAGGTTTGTGTTGTCTACATCTATTCCATGATGGCCTCATATACATGATTACCTGAATACATTGCATTAACACTACCAGAATTGCATTTCTTTAGTGCAGTGTTGAACTTTGTTGTTCCATGAATATAGATGTCTAATGTTGTATTGTGGTTCCTGTAGTCATGTGTGTGTGTTCCTAGCCTGTTGGGGCAATATGCATTGGTGACTTACTACAGAAATGTCCATCCTGTCTGAGTCCTGTGGGTTGTAAACTGTAATTTGTGTGGTGAGAGGGCAGCTCCTGCATGTTCAGGGCATACATTTTTCTGTATCAGCGATGCACCCCCACTCCACATTGCTCTTCTGTAGTGATGTGAGATACATTTGTGTGATGGCACTTGTACTCACCCAACATACACTTCCGTTGCCCTCTGTGCGTCTCCATGTATCCAGGCAGTGTATTATTGCTTAGGATCATGGCATCGTGGGTGGATCCAGGGAAACAGGCACAGCAGTGTGTAATGTAGAGGTCTAGATCACAGGCAACCTGGATGTTCAGTGAGTGGTAGTACTTCCTGTTGCGGTATGCACGCTTCCTTGGCCTGGGGGGCCGCCAACTCCACATGGGTGCAGTTCAGGGTTGCAATGATGTTTGGCCTGTGTGCCACAGCATAAACCCGTGGCTTCATGGGATGCTCCTGTGCTACGGTGGTGCAGGAAGGCTTCCAGCACCTGCTCAAGAAATGTTGGCTGCGACATTCCTTTCAGCATGGCCACAGAGTTCTGAAAGGTGTCAGTTCCCAGGAATTACAGGATGGACACTAGCTTTATCAGTGGGGGCACAGCTGTCCTGATGTTGATTCTGCTCTCAGTGTCCCCCTGGATTATGGTGAGCAGCTCACCTATGGTCTCCCTGTCGAGCCGGTACAAGGTTACCAGCTGGATGTCCTTGAGGGTCCAGGGTGAGGGCCTGAACCTGGGTATGGGCGCTCACCTGCCACAGTGTCTCTTATTCCGCCACCATGCACCCTGTGCTGATTACCCTGCCTCTGTAGGTCCATGCGCAGCATGGGCAGTAGCATATCCCAGGTTGCAATGGCTAGTGGCAGAATAGTGTTGGAAAGTGTGTTTGGGGAAGGTGTGTGCCTCATGTAGTCCTCTTGAGTCGATTGGGTGCACCTGTGGCTTCATTTGGGGGACCCGTATGCATTCATTCCACATGCAAGATGGAGGTAACTGCACTGTGGTATTATTACAGAATTTCAGTAGTATTACCACTATGTCACATCTTGTAATATGATGGTAATACAGCTTTTGTGTTCTTCGCAGTAATTATGCTGGCTGAATTTCCACCAATTGATATACCGATTTCCTACTTGCAGGTTAGGAAAACATTTTTGACTGCAGAAGGCGCCGTGCATCATCGAGTCAAAGCCCTTCAGCAGCTCACATGCCCGCACTCGGATGTGACATCGATGTTGGTATAAATAGCACGCACTGTTGCCTCAGTTCTATTCCCCCTCTAGTCCCAACGCCGATACGTAACCCTTATATGGGATGAAAGAGAGGAAGAGAGGAAGAATCAATTGAACAGAAATTCACCAACAGTTAGTGGGGTAGTAGGGTGATAAAGAATCCATGGGAGGAACATCCAGTAGAAAGAACATTACCAGTGGTAAGTATTTTGTTCTTCTGACAGAGCGTGTCCTCCCACGGACTCCTCATCTTTGATAAAGTAACTTAGCGGTTTTGTAAATGGAGGTGGAACAAGTGAATTTTGCTCTACAGATTTATGCTGTGTAAAACTACTTTTCCAAAACTTACATCCTGGCCCGACAAATAATCTTGGCAATAGTGTTTTGAGAAGGTGTGTATCGAAGACCAGGTTACATTACAAATGTCCTGCACTGGTATTCCTCTTTGCCGAGCTGAAGCAGTTGCCACACCTCTGGTAGAATGTACCTAATTTGGTGAAGACTCTTGGGGCGGAGGTCAGCCCGAAAGGCAGTACTAAAAAAAGATTGCTTACTCAGGGGACAATCTGAATGTCTTTTCAGGAATGGGCGACTGTACCCTTGGGCTACTGTCTGCAGTGCCCAAGCATCTGAAGTAATATTTTGCCATTCTTCAAGATGCTGGGTTATCCTGCCTCCCACTGGTGTTTTGTGAGTAAAGTACTCAAAGCAGTTTTAAAGTAGTGGCTGTGGCAGAGGTTAATGAGGAAGTAGCTGTTTGGGCAGCTCTTCCTCCAAGCGTCCCATGTGATAATATTGCTGCAAAAATGTCACCATACAAGAATGGTGCTGTTTTTTTGCTGCAATATTACCCCATGGAACCTGTGGGGAACACCGGTGCAACCCCCATATTTTTTTAAAGGGAACGGGACACCCCTGCATCCCCCGCTCCCATTTAAACCTAATATTAACCCCATCAATAATATCGCCTATGCCGTTTCCCAATGGCTATATATATGGCGATATTATTGGTGGGGATAATATTACGTGATACCCCTCCAAGTCCTTGTGCACCATGTGGAAATCTTCTCTAACCTCTCTGGGATGTCTGTCCTCTGCCTCTCATTCCAAATGAGGAATGGAAATGAAAGGAACGTCCTCTCCAACTGTGAGAGGATGACTGCTGTTGCTGAGCCTGGTGAATAGCTGCCCCCGAAGATTTTGCAGCCGCCTCGGAAGCCTGCAACCTTTCAAGGCTCTCATCAGCCTTAACACCAAATAGGTATGAGCCATCAAAAGGCATGTCCAACAATCTGGATTGCACATCAGGAGTGAGGCCTGATTTACTGAGCCAGACAAGCCTCCTTGCGACTGTGCTAGCAGCGATGGCATGTCCCACTGAATCCGAAGCATCCAACCCTGATGAAGGGACTGGCATGATGCTTCATTGCCATCTTCAATGATATTAAGGGAACCCTCTCTCATTTCCCCTTCGGGGACATGTTCAGCTGCATGGGAGACAACATCCCACAAGGTGTAGGTGTGTTTAGCAAAAGGGCAGGAAGTGTTAATGGCCCTGCTACTAGCTGAAAACACCCTCTTCCCCAACACAGCATATTTCTCATCATACCTGTCAGGAGGGATTGTAGTGTGGGCAGCTGCTTTAGAAGTAGAAGTAGCTCCTTGTACTACCAAGCTTTCAGGGACATGGTACCTAGAGAGGAATTAAGGTCAATGAATTAAGTTTTGTAGTTCCTGGCCAGCTTCTTGTTAAAAGCAGGAGTGGTATCCGATTTTTGCCAATTGTCAAGGATGTTATTCACCAAAGCAGAATGAAAAGGTAGAATAGGTTCCTTAGGGGGTCCTTTGTCCAGGATGCCATTAAGATCATCCTGTTTGATAACCTTGACATTAAGATCTCACCCTAAGTAGTCAATTACTCTATTCATCACTGACCTAAATGCCCCACTAGAGTGGCCAGCCAGGTCTGTAGTGGCAAAGTCCACTACTGGTGAAGTGTCAAGCCCACTGGAATCTCCCATGCATGCAGTTAAATTCTACAGTCTGGAGACCTCAGAAATTAATTCCTACAGGACATTGGTGTTCAAAAGGGATGAAAACCAAAGGGTGGATCATTATCCGCATCTTCTTCCTCCTCAAAAATGGATCCCAAAGACTTAAAGTATTTTTTCGACAAAGGTTTAAAACCCGTCGATGGGTTGGAGGATGACGTTGATGGCCTCGACGACGAAGCTCTTGACTTTGAGTCCTTCGATAGAGAAGAAGATTAAGCCAGCGACTTTGATGTATCTTGTGACGGTGACGTTGTCGACACCACTGAAGAAACCTTTTCGGCTTTTGACCTAGGCTCTTAAGCGCACGAGACATAGCCTTCAGCGGCTCCTTCTTGGCCTTATGAGGCACGATAGAGACGCTAGACTTTTTTGCCTCTTTCAAGGGACCAGAAGGGGCCGCCTTCGAGAACACCTGCATCATTTAAAGACTGAATTATTCTCAATCTGTTTTAGAAGCAGACTAATGCGGGAAACATACCTTCTTTCTGTCACGCAAGGAATCCGAGGATGATGACCGATGGCGCCTCTTCTTGGATTCACGCTGAGAAGACGATGACGAAGAGTGCAGCGAGTAACTCCTGGACCTCGAGTGCTTAGAATGTTTGGAGAGCTTTTTTGATTTATGGGGGGCTTATGCTTCAGACTTCTGTCTTCAAAGGAGTGGATGTGGGACCTTATGCTTCTCGCCATGGCACCAGAGGCATATTCTGTGCAGATCTGTGATCGACATCTTCAAACCATAGTCCGCACAACTCTTCAACCCTGTCTTTGGAGTAGACATACTCAAAGATGTCATAAACTACGCAATGAGGCAAAATGAACCATTCCAAGCATGCAGTGCAAGCAGAAAATGCAACTGAGGCAACAGGCACTGTGTGTGCTATTTATACCAATGCCGACGTCACATTCGAGTGCAGAGATGGAAGCCGCAGAGGGACTTCGACTCAATGGCGCACAGCACCATCTGCTGTCGAAAATGGTTTTGAAGCTGCATCAGTATCGGTATTTCAAAGATGAGGAATCCGTGGGCGAACACAATCCATTAGAAACCCAGGTCATAGAAGGTGTGATTAACATGTTCAGACTGGCATCTTACAATACCTGAAAACAGACAGGTTAGGACAATATGTTAAGACATAATTGTGATATTGTTCAAACTATGAGTTATTTACAAATATGTTACGTAGACCATCTAGATGATGATGTAAGCTCAGTAGCATCATTATTATTTGACCGGATATTTGAAGTCCATGATTGTTCTTTTCAAAATGTTACGTTTATTAGAGTTTTCCAACAGAAAAGTGGGTTGCCAAACAAAATATCAAGGGCAATAGTCTAAAACCTTGTCCAACATCAATACAATCCCCCATGTTCTCATCCCTCCCTCCACTGCCTGTACTCTTTCCTAGGCCAAGCGGTCAATATAAATGAAAACAAAATGAGCAGCACAAAGCATACAGACAGCCCTATTTTCCATACTTGTCAAAGAATGGGATCCACCCCACCTCTATGATCTCCTTCGGCCCATCAAGCAAATGTGCAAGATATTTCATAGAGTATATATCCCTCATTCTGAGAAGTCACTCCCTTTTTGTCAGTACCCTCAACCACTCTCTTCCACTGTTGCCCTACACAGCTTCTAGCTTCCACCAATAGAGTACGGGCATGTGGGTCAAACCATGGCTTTCCCCTTCCTCGTCTTCGACCCTCAACAATACCACCAGTTGGGAATAAGTTCAGAGTATACCATCAAGCTTCTTTATCCATGATAGGACATCCTTCCAATATTTCTGTACTTCTTCACATTGTCACTATATATTCCAGAAATCTGATTTAGCGAAACCACCCATTCAATAACCCGGGTTATTTATTTATTTTTAAAATGTTTAAAACGCACTGGCAGCCCAGAGGCATAGAGGTTCTGGTACAAGAATGTGTCTTAGTTACAGGAAAATACATAGCTACTGGTTAAAGTCAGTGTAGCAGAATTGCAGAGCAAATTTATTTTTACAGTGTTGTGGTTACAAAGACAGTCCAGTTGCAGTCAGCATATTGAGAACAGAGAGAACTCAGTCGCAGGATCAAACAAACAGCATCATTTTAATTGCTTTGCGAAAGGTCATGTGGGGCTCTATCCCTCTCAAGTGTGGTGGTAAGGAGTTCCATGGGGTTGAAGCAATGAAGGGGAAGCTGGAGCATCCGGAACGAGCGCTCAGTATCTTGGGCATTGAGATTCGGATAGTGTATGCGGTTCTGGTTGGTCTAGTTTTGTGTGGCTTTGTGATTCTCTGTGAGAGGTACAGTGGAGCTTTATTGTGGATACATTTGTGTGTGAGGGATAGTGTTTTAAAGATGACCCATTCTCTAACAGGGAGCCAGTGGGCTAGTTTCCTAGACGTTGTGATGTGGTCCCTTTTTGGGATGACAATGGCAGCTCTGAGGGCATTATTTTGAACAGTATGGAGTTTCTCTATAATTTTAGAGGAGGTGCCTTCCAGGAGGGCGTTACATTAGTCAAGTTGAGACACGATTATGGGTCTAGCAATGGTGAGGCAGTTTGCGCAGAGAGGAAGGGTCTTGCTGCGTTGAGCAGCTTGGAGTGGTAGGCCGTTGCAGACACAATGTTGTTAACCTGGCTGGTCATGGAGAGGTTTGAGTCCGTCCAAGTAGACTCACAGGGTTTTGACTGCTTGGGAGACTGAGATTTGTGCTTTATCAATCATTAAGGCACTGTATTGGTTGTCAAGTTTCCTTAGGATTTCTGTGGACCCAATTGGAAGTAGTTTAGTTTTATAACCGTTAAGGCACAACCAATTTTGTGCCATACAGGTTTGGATGGTGGAGTAGACAGAGTTGAGAGTTTCATTGTCAGACTCACAGTCCCGGTTAAAGGGATGAGGACCTGAGTGTCGTCAGTGTAATTAGTGTATGTGATGCGCGGTGGTTCAAGGCCTTATGAAAATGTTGTACAGGGTGGGGGATATGCAAGAGCCTTGCGGGACTCCGCATTTGATGAGGCTCAGGTGGGCGCAGGTTTGCTCCGAGAAGGCTTCATGGCTTTTACCTGGAGGAATGAGGTGATCCAGACTGTGGCCTTTGGTGAGAAGTTTGCAGCGGAGAAGAGATGATGGCACAGGGTTTAATGGTCAACAAGATCAAATGCCGCTGACTGGTCTAGGAGGAGGAAAAGGGCGGGTTTGCCCAAGTCTCTGATTTCATTCTTGAGGTCTAAAAGAGCTGTTTCAGTTCCGTGGCCTGGGCGGAAGCCTGACTGTCAGAGACCGAGAAGGTTGTTTGCTTCAGGGAATGTTTGTACTTGCAGATAAGATGCTTTATCGAGGATCTTTAAGAGAAAAGGGGCCGTGGTGCTGGGTCTGTAGTTGCTTCGATTGGATGGGTGCAACAAGTGTTTCTTTAAGAGGACGACCCCAGGCCTCCTTAAGGCAAGTTGGGACATGCCCAGTGGAGAATAGGGCGTGAACAAATGCAGTTAGGAAGGTGCAAGGGTTGAGGTGCACTCTTTTATGAGGTGAGCAGAGCAGGCACCCCCTTTGCAATTGGATGGTTTGATAGAGTTCAAGAGGGAGGTGACTTCCTGCTCGTTAACTTCTTCAAAGGCGAACGGGGGAGAGTCACTGGAGTTATTGTTAGGGAGGGTTTGTCCTAAGTGATTAAGAAACTGCTGGTGAGCCAAGATTTTTCTCTGTAGGGTGGTGACTTTGTTGAGCATGGCGGATTGGATGCTGTTGCACCAGGCTTCACCCTTGAAGGAAAGTTTGTGGAGGGGTAGAGGGAGATTCTAACTCTCTGAAGATGGCTCAGATCTCTTGTGTCAGATTTGGCTTTGGCTATCCTTGTGTTTAAGGAGGTGGCTTTAGCTCTGATTATAGCTGACTTGTACCCTTTAGCAATTTCATGGAATGCTAGTTTGGAGGAGTCACTCGGGTTGGCTTTCCATGAGGATGGAGCTTCTCTTTTTTTTAGTGCGCATCTCCAAGAGCTCAGGGCAGAACCAGGAATTGGTGTGCCTAGTGCGCTTGCCTTTCCTTGAGGTGAATAGGGCGATAGCATCTACTGCTTGGGCAATGATGGTGTTAAAAGTTAGGGCAAGTGTTTCAGGGTCCTTAGCGAATGGGGGGCTGAGGGAGGGCCCTGTAAGGTAGGGTAGAAGCCTCTCTTTGGTCAGCTGGTAGGAGCTGCTAGTGAGGGTGGGGGGAAAGGGAGTCTCTTGCTGGGGTGATGTCATCGTCGTGTTCAGGTCGAAAAGGATGACGTGATGGTCAGAGACTTAGAGATGATTGTGGGAGGGCAGATGTGGTGTGCAATCCAATTGAGGATGCAACCTTTGATGTGGGTTAGGTTTGCGATGGCTTGTTTGAACCCTAGAGTGGCAAATGCTTTATCAAGTGAGATAGCAGTGACATTGTTGCGATTGTTAAGGCCAAGAGTGAGGTCCCCAAGGAGGATGGCTTTAGTGGATTGTTTTAGGTTGTGAGAGAGGGTGTGCGTGAGGGCTTCTTGGAAATCTGTGACGGACCCTGGGGGGCAGTAGACGATGTGAAGAGTGATGGTGCAGTTGGGGGAGGAGTTCACCTTAAGGAGTAGGTTGTCGCTGTTGTTACCTTTCTTATTGGGATGGTTTCTCTCGCTATGATTGCTACCCCACCCCCTTTCTGTGGGGGCGGTCATGCCTGAGTATTGTGTATCCAGGAGGGATGGCTAGGGCTAGTGCTGGGCCAGATGCTTCATGGAGCCAGGTTTTGCTGATGATAAGGAGGTCCAGATTAAGGCTGGAGATTAGGTTGTGTATGTCCAGGGCGTGGGCTGGAAGCGACCGGGCATTGATGAGGGTGCAGCTGAGTTAAGGGGTCTGGGAATTGCCTAGTTTGGTGGGGAGTGGAGTGTGGCCACTGAAGGCGGAGCCCATAGTTGATGTTTTGGAGGTTTTGTTCCTAAATGCCTTATTGTGGATGGGTACCACACTACTGTGACTTATGGATGGTGAAAGGTCAGGAGGGCTTGTGATGTCAGGGGCGGTAAGGGGCGCACTGGCGTGAGAGCAGTGTGTTTCATGGAGCGCTCATGAAGGGTAGTGGGTATTCTAGAGGTATAGCCATTTACGTATGTAAGCAGCGCATCAGAAGGGTCAGCCTATTTGCTTAGGGGTGCAGGTGGCAACGAGGAGTGCATTGCATGGTAGTGGGCATTTACAGGCATAGGTGGCATCGTGGGGGGCGGCATTGTTCTGATGACCAATGAACAATACTCCCTACTAAAGGACCAGACCAGCTACCGTTTACTTGAAAACGATCCTACCAGAGAAATCAAAGCAGAGATTGCAGAAATGGTGGCCTTCACCTCTGATCCAGATCGGGTCTCACCTAAAGAAGCGTCCTTCCTAACATCCTCCCAAGAACGAACTCCATGTTTGTACGCCCTCCCCAAGATTCACAAAAATATCCAGAACCCACCGGGACGACCCATTGTGTCGGGATGCGGGTCGATATTGGAACCTATCTGTAGATTCATCGATAGGTTTCTGAGACCCATAAGCACCAAAACCAGATCATATTTACGTGATACAACTCATACTATCCAGATCTTTGAAGGCCTTCCATTTGATCCTGCATCTCAATACTTAGTTACTATGGACATTAAATCAGTTTACACTTCCATTTTTCAAGAAGCATCCATAGACTTTGTCTATGAACACCTCACCTGCAATAGCACACAGTCTCGAGTTCCATCTGAATTCATCAAAGAACTCATTACACAGTTCTTTTTACAAGTTAAAGGGACTGCAATGGGGGCTACTTTCGCCCCGAGTCTGGCTATCTTATTCATGGCCACCTTCGAAGAAAAATATGTGTACAACCAAACCAACTCATGGCTTGCACATATACAGAACTGGCACAGGTATATCGACGATATTATCTTCCTGTGGTCAGGGAATGCAACATCCCTTGAGAACTTCCTACTCTGGCTCAATACCTGTGATGACAATATCCAATTCACGATGGCGTATGACCGCAAGACTATCCACTTCCTGGACTTACAAATATCCAGTACAGAAGACAAACTTTCTGGCAATTTATACAGAAAACCCACAGATCGTAATACCCTTCTACACTTCAAAAGTGATCACCCGCATCATGTTCAACAGAACCTCCCGTATGGACAATTCCTGCGAATCAGAAGGAACTGCACATCATTACCAGATTTCTACGCCAATTCAGATCTTTTGTCAGACAGACTCCTACAGAGAGGTTACCCCAAGAAACTTGTCTCTATTGCCCAGAAAAGGGCAAGATTTACCAACCGGGATAACCTCCTGGAACCTGAATCACCACAGGACCAGGCGGCATGTGACAGGACCACATGTGTCACGACACATGGTCCCAATTCATTCCAAGCCAAGAAAACGATCCAAAAATATTGGCCAATAGTAAGGCTACAACTACCAGGGGAACAACTCCCCAGATTCGCTTTCAAGAGAGGCAGCAACATTAGAGAACATCTAGTGCATTCAATGTACATACGAGATACTCCCGCGACTGGACTATGGAACCTACGTAAAACAACTGGACACTACCCTTGCGGGTCATGTTCAGTATGTAAAGTTACCAAGAAAATTAAGTCTTTCCCCATTAATGAAAGACTATGGACTCTGAAACACCATACGAACTGCAAAAGCAGCCAGGTGATCTATTGTATTCAGTGCCCATGCAGCTACCGATATGTAGGCCAGACCATGCGCAAGGTGGGAACTCGGATCTCTGAACACCGATCCAGGATCCGCTGCAAACAAATGACATTGCCAATGGTAGAGCACTACATAGAGAACCGCCACACACCCGATGACCTTTTATGGTGGGTGCTAGAAAAAGTTGAGTCAGGCCCTAATATTCAGAACAGGCTCCTTAATCTAGAAAGCAGATGGATCCATAGATTGGACACTCTTGAGCATGGCCTCAATGAACTGCATAATCCCCAGTTTTAAGAAAACACTGGGGTTCCCTATGGCTTTTATTCAATACTACCATCTGCTCCAGCGGTGTAGCTCCAAGCCCTGGGCTGCCTCGACCTTTACCATGAGCACATGCACCGCTGGCCCCCTATAACAGCGGGCCACTCTGAGACATATTCTCTACCTTCCTAACTGGCCACCATATGACAATCAGAGTTACTTTACCCTGTCTTCCTGGCAGGCCAGGACCTGCTATCTCTGAGCCGGCACAAGCAGGAACCTCGACAACGGCTCTGTCAGACATAAATATGTCAAGAGCACCAACCAATGCGCGGGCTATGCCACCCGTCCACCTTCACTCGGTTGAGTACTGTTGCACACACACATTAATGTACTTCATTTACTCCTACCTTGCCCTCTGTAGTACATACCAGCCTTTCAAGTAATGTACATCCCTTGTGGACATAGTCCACACACGCCGCTGCACCGTCACATGGGGATGATCCATCTCTCAACCCCTCCGAGCTGTGAGCCACCTCCTCTCCAGCTCCCGCAGCCGAGCTCAGCCATGCCCCCTCCCCCGAGGACCCACATCACGGGTCTCCTAGCAACCACAACACGCTCCCGCCTAAGCATGACTCGGCACAGTGAGCGTCTAATTGACTGGTTCAAGTGAAGCAGAGGGCTTGGCGACACCATCCAATGGGTGCCCAGCATTCATCTGGACCCCGCCCCAAACTGTGCTCGGATACTCGAGCCGGCAGCTGCCTCCTCAGACAGTCAACGACTGGCACCCGAGCACAGTGAGCGGAGCGTCTCTCCTAAGGAAAACAGCCGTGAAGCACAGGTTAGCTTCATTTCGCCCTTTGGCAGGATCTGCTTTTATGCACCCCGCATTCTTCCCTAATGTATTTTCCTCTGTTTCCTCCTCTTCCCCCCTCCCCCTTTCACCTCCACCCTCTTTCCTCCTCTTCTCCCCCCCCACCCCATTTCTTTCTCCCTCTTCTCTTTCGGCTCTCGCAACGACCAGGATTCAGTCCCGTTCACAGCCATGTCCGTGTTAAAGCCGGCTACAGACATCGCCTAAGAAATGCTCTTATGACAGAAACCCCACGGTTGGGGATAGTTTCTGCGCATCAATCCTACATCTCCGGATGCCACCTTAATTTGCCCAGCTACTCAGCTTGTTCCACAATAGGCTACCCATACACGCAGGTAAGCACTGAACACGCAAACCACGGGTAACCCCCAACCTTCCACACACCCCTGTACCTCCCGTAATCAATTCCATGCACCCTGACATCATCATCTACTTTTTGTTTTGCCAGCTCATGCACTTAGCCGTTTACTCATGTGCCAAGTGGAACCCACGGCCTGTGCCTCTGCCGGATATCTACCTACAGAGAGGGGGTAGATCACTCGAAGCTACGTAATCTCATCTGACTACGGACACCCCATCCCGTGGCTATCAAGGTACAGAGACTGCACTTCATGCAGTCAAATACCACCTTGTCACACCCACAATGGCAACATGGTGTTACGGCAATTGGGGGGAATATTTTGATAGAACAAGTGCACTCCTTCTCTATCTCTTTCACTGCTGACTAGGCAGCCACAGTAGAAAGCTCTGCACGACTAATACACCGAATAAGTAATTCCAGTGGAGATCTCTTTCTTACCTTCTTGGTTTATTTCATCAACAGCTTCAATACTAACCCTGACCTAACTCTTGGATACCAACATAAAGGGCAATTACTGCCTTCTGCACCTCATTTCAACAATATTTCTTTCTTTACAAGATTTTCTCTCTCTCTCTATTTCGCAGAATTGACCATCACTGCCCTGAAGAAGGCGGAATACTTCATTTCTCTTAACTTTCCTTATGGTCAGTAACCGCCAAAACGCAAGAACTGTGAGGGGAGTGTTGGTGTCACTCTATCTACCCACACATTGACACTTTCTCAAAACTGGGATCCCCCACTGTGTTGGCAAACTCCTACCTCGGAAAAAGACGATACACCTGAGAAGAAATATCAGGAATTTTATGTTTGCATTCTCTATTCCAGACTTAAAATTGGGAGCAACAAGGAGTTACTTCCCAACCATAGCAGCATAAATCATGTTGACCTTATTGATTTGTTCTTAATTTTGTGTTTAGGACAGGCAGACACACTCCTGTCCTAATTTTGCTGCTACTGTCAACTATATGTTTCTCTTTCTCTACTTCTGCCTATCATTCCTCCCTCCTATCTGCATGTCCTTCCTTTTTTATCCGACACCACCACTTGGATTCAAACCTACTTTTTCTGTGACTACAGAACAGGAAAGTATAAGGTGTGTGTCATAGTCATTGTTACTTTTATTTTTCGCTTATGTTTTCAATGAGTATAACATAACAGGTTGTGTTTTTTATTATCACATTTTATGTTTTGATTTATATCACGGACATTGGTTGCAAAATTTACATGTCTGGGGTGACAACCACCAGACAAACAGTGATTTTCACAATCTGCTTGTGCAACCAAATACAGAACTGTTTTACTTCAATTGAGACTTGTTTTGTTGTTTGTTTGTTGTCTTTTCATTATATTTGCCTTATCTTGGTGTTCCACCTGTTCTGTCAAGTGGATTAGATCTCATATACATTGTGGCATTCATTGCATTAATATTGGGTTGACAGGGGGAGGTTAAGGAATAATATTAACCCCCGTCCGTTCTAAAAACCCATAGCACAGCAACACCCTCTATCCTATGATTTATCATGCCTAGTTCAACATTGGGTAGTGGAGCAGAGGAATGCATTTCAAACATTTAATTGTCGTGGGCAATGGTAGGCGCAACCATTGCAGTGCATAAATCAACACTGGGTAGTGGAACAGAGGAATGCATTTCAAACATTTCATTGTCGTGAGCAATGGTAGGCACAACCAATGCAGTGCATAAATCAACACTGGGTAGTGGAATAGAGGAATGCATTTCAAACATTTCATTGTCGTGGGCAATGGTAGGCAGAAGCAATGCATTGCATAAATCAACACTGGGTGGTGGAACAGAGGAATGCATTTCAAACATTTCATTGTCGTGGGCAATGGCAGATGCAAGCACTGCAGTGAAAAGATCAACCATAGGAATTACAGTGACATAGTTGTTGACAGGTGCAGGCAGTGCAGTATACGGGTTGACACGCTTCCTAGTGGGCACAAATTCAGCATGCACGTTAACCGCGTGGTTAAGTGAAAGGGTATAAAAGTGAAGGGGCATATATGGTTGGAGGACCAACATTTTTCAGAGTAGGCATTTTGTGAGCGACCACTGAGGTGGGTTTAAGGGTGGCTGCATGCATGTGTGTATCGCGGATAACAGTGGGAGCATACAAGTCAACGTGCATTTCAGCAATGGTGGTAGAGCTGGGCTCATGTACCGTAGAGCTCTGAATGTAGGTGGATTACTTCCTGAGAACAGAGAAGGTGCGTGAACATTCGCAGTGTGCTGATTTTTGGAATGTTTAAATTTGGGTAGTATGAGCTTCGTTGCGCGTGTCTGTGGGCACGATATGAGGCTGGACGAATTGGTTAGTTGAGTGCAAGCAGGACGCAGAGTTTTATGTTCTTTGGCTTTCGGAGCAAGCGTTACTGTTGTCTCTCGGGACAGAGAAACGTGCGATTGCGGGCATGCTGCGCTATCCCGCTTAGTATCACTGCGGGGTCAGGCGTGACGCACCGTGGTGCATGGGGCTGAAGGTGGGTAACGACCAAAGAGGGATTAGTGATCCTGGAGCATAGACGCGAGTTTCGGTTGTGGGTGGGCAGATGGATGGATGGCCGGGGAGTAGGGAGGGTGTGCGCAACCTGGTGTGGTGAGGGAGGGAGCCGGGTTTGTGGGGGTTAGTAGCGGGGGCACCTCCAAACCCCTGTGAAGCAGGGAGTGCGTGGGACCATGCGCCTCTTATGGCGTGAGTTACCTTAACTTGCAGGCATACCATGGAGGGTGGACAGGAAGCAGGGGGCAGCACCGCCTCGCGCCAGAGCGGCAGAGAGTGGATTAGGCCTTTGCACACGGCCTTCACTCACCGGCTTCGCCTGCTGGCCAATCTGCATATACTTTTTTGGCTGTGCTTCTGCTAGCAAAGCCAGGCTAATGGTGGTGAAAGGAAAAGGTTTTGAGGTTGCTAAGGACGCGGTTCCCCCACGGGTAGCCATTTCGGAGAGGCTTTGGTCTTCTCTCAAGATGCTCACTGTTAGGAAAGATTTAATTTTGTATGTAATTATCCCTCCAGTTGTACACCCCCAAACTCTTTTGCTGCTGTTTATACACCTTAGTCTGACTTAACCAGGAGAGCACAGCCTTCTGCTGCACTCCTCTGGGCTTTCGCTCACCTTTTATGGGGAAACTGACATACCCTTAAGACAGTCAGTACTGAGAGACTTTGTTTACTTTAGTCCTTTTCCAGTGTTGCAACTTTTCTGCAACATGTAACAAGTGCACAATGCACCTTACTGTACAGTGCACTCGGGTCTCATAGTCATTTACAAAGACCCTAGATACTCTCATAGGACTTTTTTGGAGATGTGCAGATGTGTCATGGACAGGGCTGGTGGCAGCTTATCTTTTCATGTAATTTTAACCCTTTCCTGCCATTTAAACCGTTTGGCGCAAATAGGTGGCCTGACTGATATGTTAAGGATATTTCTCCTCTGTGAAAGATAGTGAGCTAAAGACTCTGGGTAAGGCTCTTGTAACCAGGACTCATGTCTGGCAGAGAGTCTCCCAGGACCCCCCTTGTTATTTGCATATTTCAAGGAACTTTGGGTCTCACCCTTAGTTACTAGGGGAATCCAGATGTGGACCCCTTGCTCACTATTCTTAGAGAGGCACAGCTACACCCTACTGATGAGATTCAACCAGACCAAAACACGTGTCTGGGGTTGCTGTTGGTACTCTTGTTCACAGGAGAATTGCCCAGCATTTCGGTGCTGGACTGCCCCCGGGCAGGACAAAGACTGATATGTTTAGGATATTTCTCCTCTGTGAAAGATAGTGAGCTACAGACTCTGGGTAAGGCTCTTGTAACCAGGATGTATGTCTGGCAGAGAGTCTCCCTGGACCCCCCTTGTTATTTGCACATTTCAAGTAACTTTGGGTCTCACCCTAAGTTACTAGGGGAATCCAGACGTGGACCCCTTACTCACTATTCTTAGAGAGGCATAGCTACACCCCACTGATGAGGTTCAACCAGACCGAAACACGTGTCTGGGGTTGCTGTTGGTACTCTTGTTCAGAGGAGAATTGCCTAGCATTTCGGTGCTGGACTGCCCCCGGGCAGGACAAAGACTGATATGTTTAGGATATTTCTCCTCTGTAAAAGATAGTGAGCTACAGACTTTGGGTAAGGCTCTTGTAACCAGGACTCATGTCTGGCAGAGAGTCTCCCAGTACCCCCCTTGTTATTTGTATATTTGAAGTAACTTTGGGTCTCACCCTAAGTTACTAGGGGAATCCATATGTGGACTCCTTGCTCACTATTCTTAGAGAGGCACAGCTACATCCTACTGATGAGGTTCAACCAGACCGAAACACGTGTCTGGGGTTGCTGCCTAGCATTTCGGTGCTGGTAAGGCTCTTGTGACCAGGACTCATGTCTGGCAGAGAGTCTCTGAGGACCCCCTTGTTATTTGCTGGCTTCAAAATGGCCATGCCACGAGGTTCTTTGTCCTGCCCTTTGGCCATCTTGCCCCTTTGCCTTCCTCAGGTCGAGCTCATTTGGAGATGCAGTTTCCTGCGAATCGCCAAGCTTTTGTGGGCTTCTGCATGCCTTGTGTGTGTGCCTCCAGGATGTGGGCTGGGGTGTCTGTCCCCAATACATATCCTGGGTTCCAGAGAGTCTGGAGTGCTGTGAATGACTGGGACCACTGTGGTCCACGAATGGTCCATGTATGGAGTGTGTGAGCAGATCTCCCATTGGGTCCTCTCTGTTTTGTCGCGGAGGAAACACCCATACCAGGTCGATCTCTGGAGTTCTCACTGAACAAAGGATAAGATCCAAGAATCCTGAAACTAAGAAGCCGAGTCGAGGAACCGCTGGTGAACCGCTGGAAGGTTTGGCACCCTGAGCCCGCCGTCGTCCCGTGGGACCCCTCTACATTTGGTCACCCTAGAAGGTCTGTGAAGATGCTTCGACCCATTAGAATAGTGGGACCAACTATTCTCGGTACCTTCAAAAAAACCTGCAAGTAAGCCTTCTCGGAAGTGTCCCTGGGCCACCCAGTGGGCTGACCAGCTTACGCAGGACATTTGCTCTGTCTCCACCATCGTTTCGAGGAGGCCCTCAAAACTTGGTAAACTGCTAGCTCTGTGTCCCCGGCACCCTCACGCCAAATTTCGAACACTTGGCATTCCCAGGTCTGAAGTGAGACGAGTGCACCAGGACCGGAGTAAACACAGTTACTGTGTTGCGCCGCCGCGGCAATAACCTTTGCAGGTGCGCTGCATTTGTGACCCTCTTTCCCATGAAGCCTGCTGCAGTGAAACTGGCCTGATCCATCCATCACCAGCAGAGAAATTGCCACTGTCCCGTTTGGTAATCCTCCCTGCATCTTCGGAACTGAAAGCCGCAGAGCCGTCATATTGCTGCAGTAGAACCCGCAACCGAAGTGGACTCGACTGGTGAAGTTTGGTCCAGAGTGCGATTGGGGTTGGTGAGTAAACCTAACCTTAACCGGTGGCCCCTAGCGCCTCCATCCATTATTACGCACAAGTGGCCCCTGGGGGTGCCTCTCCTTTCCACTGCTAGTGCAAACTAGCAAACTATTCCCGAACCTTGGAATCACCTCTGCCTTCAAGTGGAGGCCCTCTTCGAATTGTGGGAATCTATTCTTCATCGCCTCACCCACCTTCCTGAGCTGCTAGAGACCCCTGAAGAGACCCCGTTTTGCACATTGGAACAACTGCGTGTGCCAGCACTACATGTACTATTGAGCATAAGGCTTCTCTCTCCTTAGGGTTTGGACTGCCTCTTAGTTAGGTGTGTGTTTGATGTTGAAGGGGACTAAAGACTACCTGCGCTGTCTATTTTCCATCCCCTCTAGGTTGTGAACATATTTTGTGCTTTTACCCCTTTAGACCCCAATGATCTTGTACATATCTTGTATTGATTGTGTTGTGTTGGTTTAGTAGGATTGCTGTGATTCTTTTACTGTGCGTTGAGTTACAAAGGCCTCGTACTAAATGCGTTTATATTTTTGATATATACACCTGTCTGGGAGTAATTTGTAAGTGTCCTTGCTCTGTGTGCTCATTGAGTTCTTTCAGTCACCCTCACCCCTCCTGAGACTTAGTCTTGACCGCCTGCCATAGCTACCTTGATTGGTCTGGCTTGTCCAGAGGTTACCCTGTTCCAAGAAACTAGGCTGGCCTTCTGAACCTCTGCCCACCAGGTCAGAGTTCAGAAATCCGTCTTAACATTGGTGTACAGAGGTGGGATAGGACTGAAGGTATCCAGTGTTGCACACTAGTGAAGGCATTTTGAGTTATTCCTACCCAGGACACAAAGTGAATTGTTGTAGTATAACTGAAAAAGGCCATATACCTATCTAACAAAATGGAAACAAGTACCTTGTTAAACTTAAATGCTTCTAAATCTGAAAGATTAAGACAGATGTGTGCTGAGAGGGGTTTACCTGCTAAAGGCACAAAAATGGAAATGAGTCAAAGAATGATTGAATTGCAAGAGTCACAACTCAGTGCCATAGCTCCTGAGGAAAGTGCAGAAGGTGGTGGAGCTGCCATCACTGGCAGAACTGACAAGTCTGTCGCTGCACTTATCAATGGGACCCATGAGGATTTAGATGATGTGATGTCCAATGTTTCCCCTGCCAGTGCTAATGCTGAGGCCATGCTTGAATTCAAGAAGCAAGAACTGTGGTTTAGGCAGAAGGAGCTTGAATTTATCATGGCCAAGCTGAAGATAGAGCAGGCATAAAAACAGAAGGACGGGATCACCAGTTGGAACTGGCCAAGCTTCAAGTCTCCAATGGATCTAAGGGTCCTAGACATGGGTCTGGGTCCTCCTCTCATCCAAGGTTTCCTAAAGATCTGCTCAGTGTGTATGATGAAAAGAATGACACTATGGACTGGCTGAATACTTTTGAGTATGCAGGTGAAGTTCAACAGGTTGAAAATGCTGATAAGGTTGCCTGGTTACTTAGCATACTGCCCCATTCTGGCTGCAGTGCCATTATGGATATGCCAAAAGCCGAGAGAGCTGATTTTGCAGTGTTGAAGAAAACTCTCATCTTAAAGTTTGGAATGACTCCTGCCCAAAACGTAGAGATTAAGAGAGTACAAAAAGAAAGAAGGAGGTACTTGGGTGTCTTATGTAACTGAATCCTTAAAAAACTTGACTGGCTGTGTTGAAGGTTATAAGGTCTCCACCTTCGAGGGTATGATATGTCTTGTCATGCTTGAAGATATTATTGCATCTTGTTCCCCTGAGCTTAAGCAGCATTTGGCAGATTCCAAGGAGATAGATCCTAAGAAGCTAGCCAAGGCAGCAGCTTTGTGGGTGCATATAGAGTGTCCCATAAGGACAAGACTAATCCTGGTAAGCAGGAGGAGTGGAAAAAGCCCAAAGATAAAGAGGGTGGGGGAGCTGATAAAAAATTTTTAGGGAGAATTCCCAAGAATGTGCTAATTTCCCTTACCTTTTGAGACCCCCAGCAACTTTGCTGGATTTCTGGGATTTGATTTTTTATCTGGGAAGAGTGTGAGCCTTTTTTCCCACTCTTCCATGTATTTTGATGTATGTTTTTTCTTTGGTTATGGAGTTTTAAAACAACTCCATAGGCATCATCTGTTTCTGTGTGTCACACAGCACCTTCAGTGCAGTGGCACAGGGATGTATTTCAGACTTTCAAGTTTTAAATACCTTCTCTGGGACTGACTACTGACTCCCAGAGCATGTAAAGTTAAATTGACTTTACTAGTCTCTTTAAATTTACTGACCCAGCACAGACTTCTTCCTATGGAGTGCTGGAGGGGTTGCCTAGCATCCCCTGAGTCAAAACAATCATGTAACAGTAAAATGTTACCCTTTCCTACTTTAAATGGCTGGTGGCAGTGGTTTAGATCAAACTACCAAGATTTTTCCCGACCGCGAACAACGGTAGCTAAAAATCGGGTCAGCCATGTTTTTCAATATGGCGCCCAAAACCTATCTGTAAAAACAGACTCCGGTCATCTTATTTCGCCATTTCTTTTAGGAAAGGTCCTTCTTGTGTTTGTCTGTGCACGCCAATCCAGGTTTGGTCCCTTTGTTCGTTGGCCTTTGGCGGGCTTCAGTGCTGAAGCCCTACTCTGGCGCCTGAGTGTCTGGGGTGGACAGGATGTGAGGGAGGTGCCCGAAACTCCCTGTGCTTAGTCTCCTAGGAGACCTGAATGGTCCAGAATCCTTTTGCAGGAATCAAGACAAGCAACAGAGAACAGGAAAGAGACTCTGTGAAAGCGAAGCGCTGAGGGGAGAGCCATGCTCCAGAAGGAAGCTCCGGCAGAAACCAAAACCCCAAGAGCAGGCGCTCAAAGTGAGGAGCCAAGCGGGAACGGGGAATCTCCAAATCCCAGAGACTGGGAGAATAGCCAGACAGGCGGCAGAGCCGCAGGGAGAAACAGAAGGCAGATGGAGCCGCAAGAGAATCAGCTCTGTAGAGGGAGACAAGCACACAGGAAAAACCCAAGCAGGAGGGTGAGAAAACACTCAGTAGCGAGCGAACATAGAAAACTAGCGTCTTACCCCAAAGCAGAACAAAGTTGCAGGGTTCCAACGCGCCGACCGCCGTGTGCATGGAGAAAATATTGCAGCCCGGCGGCGGCCATATTAGAGGAACACTAGACCTGCACGCCCGTAACAGAACGAAATGTGTTGTGCTGATTAATGGAGCTGCATCTTCCATTGGCTCCACAAGCGCCATTGGGGGAACCGCATGACAGCCGCGAATACTACAACACCGGACGTCAACGAAATCAGGCTCCAGCTGACAACATCAGCTTGAGCTTGCTCTGGGACAAGTCTCCACTAGCCTACCAGGGAATTTGTATTAATAAATAAAAGCTCAAGAGAGGCCTGTACCCACTATACCACCAAGGATGGTATTATTTTAAAAGGTCCCTTCAGGCCCCAACACCATTGACACAAGAGATACGACTATCCCATCTATAAGGAATTTTAATAAACACCCTTGTACTATAAATCAGAGTCAGCGTTGTTCTTTGTGGTGGGCAACCCCGTCAGATGTGGTGTCAAAAGTGGGATCGGCTGCATCCCGAAACAGAAATCCCCCACACCCATTGAAAGACTATTACCCGGATGGAAGGGATGCATCCCCAGGAAGACCTTTTGGAGCATCTACCACCAGGAACCAGAATTGTAGGGTTGATTTCTCAACCATTGACAACCCGTGCCCATGTACCAGCCCAAAGTTCACAGATAGAAAATGCCCATGAGGTCCAAAGTGCCCATGAGCATTATATCCCAGTTAATGAAAAGGCCCTGATTGACACAGACTTACAAGTGGACTTACCCGTTGACTTTGTGGGATATTTTGCTCCAGTTTGTCGACCCCAACCAAAGTCCCAATACAACCTTCTAAGGATACTGAGTTCAGCCCAGTATCCAACCAACATCCGAGCCCTCTTGGTTAATTGGTCCACAGAACCTCTTCACCTTCGAGTATTTGGGAGCTTCTTTTTGGATAGTATCTGGGAGACCGAACTAAACTTACAGGGAGCAGCAGTGGAGAAAACCTAGAGTTTGCCTCAGAAACAACATGGGGAGCCTTCAGTGTCTGGATTACACCTAAACCCAGGAAGACAGAGGGACTGCTACCAAATGACAGTGACGCTACCCTGTCTGGGGAAGATGAGGGGTTTATGGTTCATTCTTGGCCCTTGCACCAAATCTCCATACCAAGGGAATACCAGCTTGAGTTGAAGACTGGCAGCCAACCAGAATTTGAGAGCCAGAATGTTCCAAATGAGATCAGGAACAGGGATACCTTACCACCGAGAGAAATGCAAAAAGACTCTCTAAGGTTGTCTGTAACAGTGCTGGTCATTCTGGGAGAAGGTAACAGAAAGGAGGAATCCAGTTCTGTACCCGCTAAGTAGCAGGATCAGAATGTACTTAAGGCGAGTCTTGACCACCAGAGAACCATACTGCAAGTATGTCCAAACCTGGGTACCTCGTTGGAGAATTAAACCAGCAAGAGACTTGGTCAGGATGTCGAGAATGAATTCCAAAATGGTCTTATTATTCCAACGATTCTTGAACCACAGGAAAAAGACCATTCTTGATAGGCAAAACTGGAAGCCAACCCGGGAACCCCGGCCTTGAGACCCGACCTATTGTCTGACGAAGAAGGCCCCTCTCCAGAAGAGACAGCCCAGCTGTGTGCTCTTCTGCTCCAACAATGGGCAGAAGACTTTTTTTCAGGTGGGAGAAATGTGGTTCAAGATGGAAGAGGGGAATGAGTTGGCCCTGACAGACTGGGACCTGATCACAAAGGATACCTCCTCAAATTATAATTCCAAGAGAAAATTTAAAGAATAGAGGAAGAAGGGAAGAATTCCCAAAAGATGCTCTAGGACCAGGTTGGTGTATGCACAGGGTGCCTGTTAGGGAGACTTCTCAAGAATGTGCTAATTTCCCTTAGCTTTTGAGACCCCCATCAACTTTGCTGGATTTCTAGGATTTTATTTTTTGTACCTGGGAAGAGTGTGAGCCTTTTTTCCCACTCTTCCATGTATTTTGATGTGTGTTTTACTTGTGTGTTCTTTGGTTATGGAGTTTTAAAACAACTCCATGGGCATTAACTTTTTCAGTGTGCCACACAGCACCTTCAGTGCAGTGGCATAGGGATGTCTTTCAGACTTCCCAAGGTTTAAATACCTTCTCTGTGACTGAATACTGTCTCCTAGAGCATGTAAAGTTAAATTGACTTTACTAGTCTCTTTAAATTTACTGACCCAGCACACACTATCCTCCTATAGAGTGCTGGAGGGGTAGCCTAGCATCTCCAGAATCAAAACACTCATGTAACAGTCAAATGTTACCCTTTCCTACTTTAAATGGCTGGTGGCAGTGGTTTAGATCAAACTACCATGATTTTTCCCGACCGCAAACAACGGTAGCTAAAAATCGGGTCAGCCATGTTTTTCAATATGGCGGCCAAGACCTATCTGTAAAAACAGACTCCGGTCAACTTTTTGCGCCATTTCTTTTAGGAAAGGTCCTTGTGTTTGTTCCCTTTGTTTGTTGGCCTTTGGCAGGCTTCAGTGCTGAAGCCCTCCTCTGGTGTCTGAGGGTCTGGGATAGACAGGATGTGAGGGAGGTGCCTGAAACTCCTGGTGCTTAGTCTCCTAGGAGACCCGAATGCACTCTGGCGTGATTGGCCGGCTGACTGTCTGGCAAGGACAGCCACCCTGCTGTGTTAGTGACAGCCAGGCTGGAATGGAGGGGGGAAAACTGTTTAAAAGCAGGTCTCTGGGACTTGGAAAGCAGTGTCGACCACTGGAACGAAAGAACCGAAGATGAGCTGAAGGAAGAGGACTGCTGCAACTCCTGGACGACCGGTGAAGCCCTGCTGCAGGTCCGAATTGCCTTAAAATCCATCGACAGAAAAGCCCTTCAAGGTCAACTTCTTCCCTTGAGTTTGGTGGGAACAATCAACTCGTACGCCGCCTGGACACCGCCCCCTCCAGGTCGAATTTTCTGCAGAGTGCTGTAGAAAACCGGATAGCCAGTGCGAAGGATACTAGTTTGTGGTCTTTAAGGCACTCACACCTTAAACCGACGTTTTGACAAGCTTGTGGCCACATCCCTGGGCAGTGCAGGAACCTCCTGATCTCCTCCTTCTTGTCCCCACAACTGAAGCTCAGGAACAGCGAGATCTGCTCGAACTGCCAGAACGAACTGCCTCAGCTACAGCTCTTCTTCACTTTAAAGGTACTGTGCAAACGCGGTATGGAAATCTTTTCAGCCACTGCAAAAGTTTGTGAAACTTTCCCGACTTCGAAGGAATGTCCTTCCCTAAAAATTCATCTAACTTTTCTCCTAGCCAAATTCTTTTAAACTCCTTAGCAAAGACTTAACCGTTTACTAGCAGAACTGTGCTATCCTATAGAAAGACCCTGAACCATTGACTTTGGCCCAGGCCTATGAACTGAATTGCTGGTTGTAGTTTACTGAAACCCTTTGCTCTGCCTATGAAATTATCTGTGCTGTTGATTCTTATAACCTTGTCTTTTTACCCCCTTTAAAAGTATCTGAAGTGCCATTTTGCTCCAACTCCAGGGGGGCTGAACTTGTTCAGTAACTTATTGGTTGTGCATTTGTAGTATATTAGCAGATGATATTAAGCTGCTCTTGCTAGTGTAATGTTTTCAAACTGACTCTGTAAATAAATGTATATTATTTTACCATGAAACCTTGAGTAAGTGTTTATTTGAATCACTGTATTTGTTGGTCCTTTGTGTAAATAGTTCTACTGCTCACTCAACTCTTGAGATAAGTCTGGCTGCTGAGCCACTGCTACCACATAACTGTGTAGTACAGGCTTGTACCAAAGGTGAAATTGTACTGACACTTGTAGTCTTAATTGCATATAGTGTTCCCCAAGGGTACTGCATGTGATTTTGCCTAACAGTGACTTCCTGAAGGATGAATATCGTATACAGGTGAAGGTGCATGAGCCGACAATTCTAAGACTCGGGCCGCACTTACAGCAGTATCCGTACAGAGTTTTTAGTTGCGGACAGCCAGTTTGATGAAAGTTCTGAGGAACCTTTTGTGTCCATGGTTACTGGGTTAAATATCCATCAAACAGAGATTCCTTCCAAATGGGGAAATGTTTTATGAAACCAAGGTTCTGGTGAATCCAGACCTTCCGGAGGACCTTATAATCGGGGAAAAATTTCCAGGGTTCAACCAATGGATGGCTTCTCAATATTACCAAGGACCAACGGGAAAGTGCCAAATACCCAGAGTGAATCGGAGGACTAACTGCAATGCTTGTGTAGGCAGAGGGCACATATCTTATCAGTGCCCAAGAAAACCCCTAACTCCAGCCATGCAGAACCCGGTAGGAAGGGAGATTCAATCCAACCAAGCAATCAAAGATTACCAACAGGAGAAAATGCCTCCCAGAGTCGAGTTAACATCTTTGGAAGGGCTGCTGGAGACATTTAGAGAGGCCCAACGGGCTCCGTCACTTCAACACCAGGAGACCCTAGCTTTACCAAATAAGACCCTCTCCAGAGACCCAAAATCCAGTAAAGTAGGTCCAAAGCAAGGGCAGGAGATCCCAGAAACTAACTGTAAAGCAAGGGTAGACGTATGTGACAGGGCCACCGTTGTGGCCCTGTCAAGAGGGGGAGCCCAACAATGGTGCCTGAATGCAGGCAGGCCCCTTCCCCACCCCTCCTTACCTGCGTTGATGGCGGATTCAATCGGCAGTAGAGCAGCAACCGGAGGAGATGTGTTTATTGATCCCGGAGCTCAAGGCAGCATCCCTGTCAAGGAGTGCAGCGAATACACCAACACTGGACGTCAATTTAATCAAGCTCTGCAAGAGTCTGCACTAGGGAAAGTCTCCACTAACCCACCAGGGACATTTTATCAGTACAAAAAGGCCCCGCAGAGGTCTTTACCCACTATACCACCAAGGATGTTATTATTATTTTAAAAGGCCTCTTCAGGCCTTGAGCAGAAGGCCTATGTAGGAAGGGGTAGGGTTTACCAACCCTTTTAAGCCCTCCCATGGTCTTTCCCTATCACACTACCCTGGGGCCAGGTAAGTGATTGGACAGGGTGAGTATCTGTAATGCCCAGATGGGTATCTGCACCCCCTCCCTAACCACGGAAGCCAAATGGAGTATGCGCCTCCCACATTGGTTGGCACAGGTCCTTGTTTTTTTTAAATTAAATGTCCCAATGAGACAGCCAATGGGGGCAAGAGGGTTAGGGATGGGTTATCGATAGGAGGGGGAAGTGGGAACACCAGACAGAGGGTTAGGGTAAGAGATGTGGACATGTAAGGGGAGTTGGGGAAAATCTTGCAATACTCCACACACCTATAAACTGATACAGTATTGCCCCGCACACCCTTAATTAGTGCTTAAGCAATTCCTATCCTGGGCCTCATTACAACCCAGGCGGTAAGTTCCCTACTTTACCAACATGGTGTAAACTCTGTTTACACCATGGTGGATGGCGGATTTACCGCCCCATTCCAAGGTGAGTGGGGCGGTAAATCCCCATTCCCCATTTACCCTTCCCCATTCCCATTTTTGCCCCATAGGGCATAATGGGAGTGGGGAAGGCGCTAATTACGGCACCGTAAATTACGGTGCCGTAATTAGCACCAAGGCGGGTTAGCGCCAAACATTTTAACGCCTGCTAAAAGCAGGCGTTAAAATGGTAATCAGGTGTTAAGGGTTAACGGCTCCGACGGCGCCGTTAAACCCTTAACGCCTGGGTTGTAATGAGGCCCCCTATCTTAACCTGGCCAATTACCTACATTCCTGCAAATGCAGTCTAATAGGGTGGCTTGTTCATAACCCACCCTTCCTCCTGTACTGAATCATTCCTACCTGATATCTTCTGACATTCACAACACCACATTAAACAAATGAAATGAAAACATGATGCAATGGAATATTACATGAGATTAAACACAAATTCCTGAAAGTGGAACACATGAAACCAACCAACAAGTGGTGGTTAAAAACAATGATTTCACATGAGACTGTAGTCGTAGTCACCACCCATGAAATTGCTTCTGCAGTTTGCACACCCAAGAATAAAGAGGCATGCTTGTTAAATCCAGTAAATATATCTGGGAAATGGTTCCGGATATAATCTCACAGGTTATCCTTAAAATGGGCATGTCCCAACAGAGACTCTAGGGAAGAATCAATTAAAAGTACTGTCGTGGAACACTAGAGGGTATACATCCTTCTCCCAAGAACCAAGGAAAACTCAAATCTTTACGTCAGCTGATCTAATACTATTCCAAAATACTTGGTTAAGGTTTTGCTATTTTTCAGCAATTGGCGCATGGTTCAGAGGGGGGAAGGCCAAGGGGGGGGGGGTTTGTTGGTGGCCTGCAGTAATGAGATTTTTGAGTCATCGAAAAGTGTATTGGATATGAGTAAAGGCATTCTAATGGTGAGAGCAACAAAAAGAGGTGACAGCAGGGGTAAAGGTTGGATCATTATAAATGTTTATTGGAACCCTAAAATAATGTTCTGCTTAATCTCTCCAATGGTCTAGTGGAATGCGCACAGCAGTTCCCGCTAGATGACCTTATCTTTGCAGGTGATATTAACTCTCAATGTATTACGATGGTAGACCCGATATCGGGAAGATCCCATCAGAAGACTAGTAATGGAGAAAATTGGGTAAATTTCCTGACAGAATGGGGTCTATAAATGTTTAATGGTAACATCAGGGGGGATATCCCGAATGTGCCTTCTTGGAGAAGAGGGGAGGCTTTCTCAACGATTGATTATCTTTTTGCCTCGAAATGCAATTTTGAAACATGTTTTGATTTTCAGTTGGGGGAGGGTAACATTGATGATCATGTAATGCTAACTGCAAGTTTATGGTTTGAGGGGGATCCCGTTGCAATGTTTTATGATCAGGAGTTGTCTATCAATGGTGCAGGCAATGCTGTAAGAAGATTTCAAAGGGGGGTAAAGTGTTAAACTGTGAACTGAGGAGTCTAGCTTACCAACTTTTTGGACAATTAGCAAACTTTTGTAACCCATGTGATTTCTCTCTTTTTCTATTGAATTTGGCCCCTGCAGAAGTAAACACGCAGAAATTACATAGGATTCACAAACATACCTTCAATGTTGAAATAACGGTTCAAAAGAAGCAACTTAGAACACAAAGAGGCTGACTAAAGAGATCCAGATTTGGAAGGACTCAAGGAGGGGCTGAAAGTTCTCAATAACAGCCATAGAAACTGTCTCAGAGCTCACAGGGGTCTGATGTTCCAGCAAGACGGGGAGAGAATGCTATCTGCTCTCTCGCAGGGTAACTGAATAAATTTCTGGGCAATGGTAGGAATGAACGAATTTAGTCGCTCGCAAAAACAGGATGCTGTTATTCAAGAAAAGGTTTGGTGTGAACATTTTGCAGGGGTCTATGATTGTCCGAATACTATACTTGGGGATAGAAATAATCTGGGCAATTGGTCCCTCGATTTTTCTGCCTCGGATCTGGAAGTGCTGATATTGAAATCTTCAGCCTCCAGAGCTGTGGGACCGAATGGTCTGAGTAACTCAATCCTAAAAATGGATCCACCATTGTGGGCAAGGGTTCTAAAAAAATTGTTCGATAATATAATCTTGTGGAAGACCTTCCCCGACTCATGGAAAAATTCCATAGTTATTCCTATCTATAGTTATGCCTACTGACAAATCTGATCAGGATAGAGAGAGGGGTCCTCCAGGGGTGTTTGTTAGCTCCTTTTCTGTTTATCCTGTTTATGGCAGACCTTGCGGGGTGGTTGAAAGACACAGGTTTAATATCCCCTGTAATTGGAAATTCAAAAATCAACTGGTTGGCTTATGCAGATGATGTTGTAGTCCTTTATCACTCTCAAGTAGGGCTGCAACGTCTCCTGTTTGCATTAGAGAACTATGCGCAAAATAATAATATCACTATTAATCCATCGAAGTCCAAGATACTAAGGTTTAAACAACCTAGGAGGAAAGTGAAGCACTATGTCTGGAATTTGGACCAATTACCCATTGAGTTAGTTTCGGAATTAACCTATTTGGGAGCCAGAATCAGCTCTTTTCCAACAAAATACAACCTGTGGCGATCAATTGAACTAAAAATAGTAAAGTTGGGAGCGCAAATGAAATAAATGAAAACTCAATTCTGTAAATTTTCCATACTCCCTCTAGTGAGATTCTATATAGGCAAGGTTGTTCCGATAGTGCTTTTTGGTTTGGACTATAATTGTTTAGCCATGGATATTGAATGGGACACAATTGAAGCCAGGCTGTGGAAACGCACATTGGGGTTAACAGATTCTTTCCCCGTAGTCTCCTTTCGGTAGGAATTAGGCCATGCCTCACTTAGATCTTGGTTGCAATGGAAATGGATGACTTTATATAGATCCATTTTAGATCCTCCCAAGAATTCTCTATTTGAGGAAGTAGCGCAAGAGTTGCAAGTGGGTAAAATGGTTTTTTGTCAAAATTCCAGCAAAGATGCTCAGAAAGATTAGGGAAAGCAGGTTGTGATGCTGATCTCCTCCTTGAGAATCCGGATAAGGTCAACGAAAAGATGAAGCAGCGTGATTGGATAGATGCCATAGATAGCATGAGGGTGGCAAAGAGATCTGCCTTTTTCACAGTTATTGATAAGCGACTGTCAATGCTCCCTACCTACCTAAAAAAGTCACCGGATCTGCATCTGGGATTAGCCATTCTAAGATTCTGTTTAAATCTACTCCCGACTCTAGAGATAGTGAAGGGAAAATACTTCTGAGTTCTGATAAATGTGATAACAGCGATAATCAGACATCTAAGCACTTATTATCAAATTGTCCAGGTACTTGGAGTATGAGGACAAGAAGAATTGGTAGGTTTGTCCATCATGCCTCATGGTTAAATACCAATGTATTCTGGGGGAGATTATCCTCATGTCATGAGTCTGCCCTCTCCATGGAACTTGTTAGAGCTCTGAGGGAACTTAATCTGATCAATGAATGAGCTCAAAAGAGGAGAGAATGAAGTGAAGGCTAATTGGAGCTATCGTGGGATGAACTAGTTTCTTCTACTTTGTTCTTCTGGTGTTGTGTCTAATGGGGTAATTTCTGCAAAATGTAGTCTCGATGAGACTAAAGAGTTTTATTGTCTCAGAAATATGTTGTCTTTTGCTGCCTCTTTTTTCTTTTCTTCTGTTTCTGTTTTTCAGATGTTAGAGTGGGCGCTGTTGTTTTTTAAGTTAATAATTTAGGAATTGGAGTGTGCATATTGTTTGTAAGATTTTAGTTTTACTCTTTTGTATGTATTTCCTTGTAAGTGGTTAAAGTCAAATGTTGGCTATGGCACGATAAATAAAACATTTTTTTTAAAAAGATAGCAGATTGTAAGAACAATGCACAGTACAATAATCGGGACTAATATAGCACCCCCCGCCAGCTACCCCCAGCCACCAAAGCAGCAGTGAACCTCTGCTGGTATGTAGAGTTTCCTAGAGAGGTTTTGCCAATTACAGGTTTTCTTGTTGCTCGGCTCAGTGGTTCTTAATGTATTGGGCTTGAAAGTATGTAAGGCTGAGTGGGGCCTGTCAGGACTCATTCATGTGATTGCAAGAAACACACACATGTTAGTAGGGTGCATTAACTCACTGGACTGTTGAATCCTACTGTCTGTACCACCAATGTAGATCACCTTGGCAGGAGACACAACATATAAAACAATCATTCTACCTTTATGCTAAGCTGCCAGGATTTTAGCTCTTTCTAGATGGCTTAAGATCACACAAACATTCTCAGTGCATTTCCCTGAGCCCATCATGTGAGCTCACTGTAGCAGTGTGTTATGAAGTCATGTAACTCACTTCTTTTAGTTTCGAAAGCAACTTGCTGACTTCTGCCGACTTTGCCTTTATGGTCTGTTGAAGGAAATTCATTTTTTGTTTTGTATCGATCTTCCCGCCAGGCTTTGGAGCTGCAGTCATTGACTGCCTCCGAGGACGCATACACTGAGAGGCAGCACCTGGATGGGAATAACAGAACAGTGTAAGGTTTACTCTCCCTGTTTGTCAGTTGGGCCCAAACCTAAATCCACAACCAAAGAGAAAATATGGCCCAGCCAACTGTCTAACAACAAAGGATCTCTTAATCAGGAGGCCCCTTAAAATTTCAAATTCGCAGAGTGTTGCCTACAGCAAAACAAGAACATGGATTCTATGGGCCTGAGTGACAAAGATGTGTGCTGGGGCAAATCAGAGATGTTCACAGCATCTCTGATTAACAAATACTATCTTGTACTTTATTCACAAAATAGCTAAAACTCGAGCTACTCTGAAGATCCCTGCAGCGTCTCGGAAATGTTCATATGCGAATGGTCATCTAAGGGATGCTCCAGGCATCTTCAGATTTGCTACAGTAAGGTTTGTGAATAAGTCATAAGGTAGCAGGTGCACATCAGAGATGCTCATGGTCATCTCGGATTTTATCCAGTGTAAATATTTAAGAATCATGCTCTATCAGTCCCCAAAAAGAAATAATCTGGTGTTGCACAAAGCGTTCTTGCTCCAGTGGAATTCTTGCATGTTTTAAGCACTTGCGCATGCACACCAAACAATGATTGGATCAACATTGGGAACTGCATTTAGAGGGACTATCTACCTGGAATAATTGTTGAGAGATTCTGGATTGACTCCACAGGGAACCTACGATGTCATTATCGAGAGTGAGGTCTTTAAGTGGTGGGAATTTGAGTAGGGTCCTGTGGTAGTAAAATTCCAGCATAGAAACGTGTCACTCACCCAGTAATGTAGAAATTGCAGCAGTCAGAGGGGCAGATGAATTCAGCATCAGTGTTCCTATTTACTCATGATCTCATGTTACACCTAATTGGAATTAGCAACAATTACTCCCAGAAGGAGAATTGGAGGACCTCTGGGCCTTCAAGTACTCCACCTAAAACACGACTGTTAGTAGTTTTTGCAGCCTGTGCTGGATATCTATGACCTTATGCATTAAGATAAATGTGGGTACATGTGGGTAAGAAAGCCTTTAAGTGTTTACATGTTGCAGGTTCTCTGTATTCCCAGTCCCTGATGGAGTGCCACATGTTCAGTATACAGTGTCAAATTGTGCGGTCCTGCCCAGACTAACAATATGGTAGGATTATTTTACTTATCCTTGTTTTCATGGTATGAAATCACATACAAATCTAGGCAAACAGGGCCAGGATCTACCTCAAGCATTCCCTTGCTCACCTACTGATAGCGGTGGTTGAGCAGTTAGGGTGAGCTCATAATAGTGACGATCGGCTGACACAATTCCATTATTACTTAGAAAAATAAAAGTTGCAGTGAGATTTGCTTTAAAAATGTGTTCTTGGGAGGCCATCATGGGGCTAGGGCAAGATGGCAGCCTGAGGCTTGCACTCCAGCGGTCCCTCTACTGCTACCAAAAAGGTACTGCCCCCCCTTGAGAAGTAGTTGAGGACCCAGGGCAACCCCCACCACCTTGGCCCAAAGGAGACTAAAAGGAAAACATGGTGAGGTTCAGGAGTCCCTCGTGCCACCAAACACTGTATGTGAGAGGCAAACACGTGGGAACTTTGGCGGAGAGACACCATGGGGCCGGCCCCCCCTCCCTCTCCCTACTGGTGATGGGACTATGGAGCAGAGGCTGCAAATTCCACTAGACATATGGAGGCAAAACTAACAAGGAACTAATATCTGTGGTAACTTAGACAAGTGAGAATGAGCAAGAAAAGGTGATTACAGGGATTCAGGCTAAGAACGAAGAGTTGGGGGGATGTCAGAATAAAGACGGTTTACAAAGCACTTAGCAGAGTGAAACACATGCATTATGAAAAGGGGGACAGGGTAGGTGCCCTATTAGCTAACAGGATAAGAATGCAGGCATCCAACTGAAGAGCGTAAACTATTAACGGTGCAACAGTCTGTAAAGATGATCCCCCAGAGGAAATTGATTGCTGCTTTGCAGAATTCTGCCAAGAACTGTATCACGAGGAGAGAGCAGCTGGGGAAAATGCTCTCTCAGAATATTTTCAAGCTATGAATCTCCCAATATTGGTGTCCAAAGAAGCAATGGACCTAGACAAGCCAATAACTTGGCAAGAGGTTACCAATGCCATAAAAATTCTGAAACCAGGGAAGGCACTGGGCAAGGATGTCTTTTCAGCTCTCTGCTACAAGACATAACTAGCGCCCTTATCCTCCTTTCTCACAAAACTCTATTATAGCTTCAAAATGACCTGGGCACTCCCACTTTCCTTCCACAGGACCTTATTGTGGTGATACCAAAGGAATTTAAGAATGCAGTTCAATGCTCTTTATATAGGCCAAATTTCCTGTTGAACATAGACACGAAAATCTACAATAAAATACTAGCCTCTCGATTGGAGTACTTCCCCCCCAAAATGTGTTCACCCTGACCAGGAGAGCTTTGTAAGTCACGGAGAGGGTTTTGGGATGCATGTTCAGATTACCGCCCCTCCTAACGATTTACATTGCGAAAAATATATTAAAACATAGAGAATGCGTAAGGTGTGGGGTGAGGGGTGAGTTTTACCGATAGAAGTAACTGCCAGGAATTGGAAAGTATATGGGGGAAAAATGTATCATTTGCTTTGCGGTAGTGTTAGGTAGAATACATTGCATGTGTGTGATAGTTAAAACATGAACCAATGCTGCATTAACAAGTAGGCCTGAATCCTTGCAGGCTGTGTTGGAGACACAGAACAACGAGGACTCCTTTCTTGTTTGATTATTACATTCCAATTCCCAGGTGTGGCAAGGGAACATGCGTGTACACCCACACATAAATGTATCTGGTTAGGTCTTTGATCAATTAGGCAGGAATGTGAGCAGCTAAATGGAAGAAGGACTGTGGCCCAATATGAATGCCATTCTCATGAGAGACAGGGCAGAGGTCTTGAGCTCCCAAAACACAAGCTGAGATTCAGGACACCAGCGCCTCCCAGAATAATGGTCATTCAATTTGAACTACCAGGTGCCCAGGAATAAGACTCTTAAATCCTTCACAAATTGGATGGATCAGTGGGACCCCAGGCCTACCTCTGGGCATGGGTAGCTGATACAGGGGGGAGCAGAGCACAACAAGGTCTGTGATTTGTGCCAGGGAGAGCCAAGGGTGATACCCATCCAGTGGGGAGGAATGGTGGGGGCGCCTGTGCATTTGGGATGAGAAACGAGTTGCTTTGTTCATAAGGACCAGGCTGACCTGGAAGTTATCTGCCGAGTTCATGTTGACAACCAGGTGCATATCACATTGGCAAGAGTAATGATAGGGTGGTGCCATTCTAGTCTAACCAATTGCTTTGTAAAAAGAGCTATATGTAATAATTAGCACATAAATAGGCAGCTGCCATAGAGGGTGGGGGATGAACACTGTATATCGAGTAAGTCATGAATGGCGAGTTGTACCTTTATGTTATGTTATGTTGTGTTACTTTGCATTTATATAGCGCCTTATGTATCATTGGTATGACCTCAAAGCGCTGGTAGGTTGAACGCCCTCGGGAACCGCAGTTCAAGTCAGTAGAGAGAGAGAGTATCGGATGGTGCGTGGGTGCACCGGATATGTGTGCAGCTGGTGTGGTTGTTGCATGATAGCTGCTTCTTAGCGGTAGGTGTGGTGCTGAGGAATCTGTTGGATGTGTTCAGTCTGGAAGGCAGAAGCTCAGACTGAGTTCTGGCTGCGTTAGGCCTGAGGAGACGCCTAAGCTAGCCAGAATGTGCTCAGCTAGCTGTGTTTTATTAGGATGATGAGGTGTTCATGGGGTCATGTTAGTATGAGAACAGCTAGGCCGAATGTGTCATAGCATAGCTGTGTTCTAGTTGAATGATGGTGTATAGGAGAGAGAAAGCGTAGTAGTGTGATATGGTAGTTTATCGGTGAAGGGCTTGCGGCCAGGCACAAGAGCAGGACAGGGGGCGTACATACGTATATAAAGCGACAGGATGGATACGGTAACATGGGGATACAGTACATAGCAGTCGTTCCATCCGTTCCACCCACTTCATCCGTTCCACCCACTTCATCCGTTCCATCCAGTCAGTCCGTTTTAGTTACAATATCCATTTTAGTCTTTCTATCTGTTTGATCCACTCCCTTTGTTCTTTTATTTTCTTTGTTCAGCAACCTTGGGTTTCTGTTTATTGTGGCTATTTATTCAGTTTGTTCAAAGTGTCGATTCTTTAAGTAAAGAGACACGTTTTTAGTAGTTTGCGGAAAGACATGTAGTCTTCGGTGAGTCGAATGTGGGTTGGAAGCGAGTTCCAGAGAGTGGGGGCCAAGGCTGAGAATGATGATCCTCCTAACCTGACTGAGTGTGTGTTTGGAATCACTAGGAGGAGGGCAGAGCTTGATCTAAGAGTGCGCCCTGTCGGTGGTAGGGTTTTAGCTTGACCTGTTGGTATTGGGGTCCGGTTTTATGTGTTGCTCGGTGGGAGATGCATAAGGTTTTGAAAGTGACCCTTCGTCAACCTGGGAGCAAGTGGAGTGTTCTGAGAGCTGGAGAGGTGTGATCTCTTGGGTCAAGTGCTAGAAGCAATTTGGCAGCACCCTTTGTGCAGTGCCAATGAAGTCCATTGGACTTCTCTTAATGTTTAACTATATTGTATTGGGTGTACCACCAAATAGAATAGCAAGAATAGTAAATGACCCCTGTCCTACTTAACTTTATTTTATGGGTCCAGCACACACCACCCTATGTGGAGTGCTGGGGAGTTACATAGTAACTCCTATAATGCAGTCCTCACGTAACATTTCGTTAAACTAACTCACTTGAATGGCTGGTGGCAGTGGTTTCTTTTTTACTACTAGTGACATGTATCTGCAGGCTGACACCTCCACTGCAGTACTGCACCCAAGGGTGATCATTTTCTCAAAATGGCCCCTGTCTTCTTTTTTCGCCTTTTCTTGTTGTTTCTTCTGGGATTTTACTCTGTTTGCATCAGGTTTGAGTCCTTTGTGTGTTTTGCCTTTGGTGGCTTCAGCCCTGAAGTCCGCCCAGGCTACAGTGTGTCTGGAAAGGCAGGAAGTGAGGGAGGGTCCCGGCACTTCCCTGTCCTTTGTCTCTAGGTGTGACTAAGTAAAACCAGTTCCTATTGGCCGGCAGCTACCCTGCTGTGTGAGTGACAGCCTAGTGCTGTGAAGGAATGGCAACTTGCATAAAGTGAGCTTTTTGTGACTAGGAGAGTCGATCACTGGAGGACAACATCCAAAGCAAAAGACGAGAGAATATGATAGCAGCACCCTCCTGGACCGCAAAGTGCCTGGTGAAGCTCTGCAGCCTTGAGTTGGCTCAACCCCAACTTGCTGCAACTTTCCAAGGCTGCAGAATCTCAATACTCGGGGTACCTCGACCACCTGTGAGTGCAGTGTCTTCCCAAATCCGAATCCAGCCAAATCTTTGTGGGCATCCAGTTCATTAGACATTATAAGACATACATCATCTTGAAGACAAGCGAGAGAGCTCTATGGCAGTGGATTCATTTTACCCTGTCACCCATTACCTTTTCTATACAAAATACAGCTCTTGTTCTTCACGAAAAACGGTGCACCTAGCTTTTTTCCCTAGCAGGTTGTATTTCCTTGGTCTGTTTATTGGAGAGTTACCTTACATTATTGGTGACCCGGACCTGATTACAGACTCCCCTGCGAAGACGTTGCATTCGTGGCCGCACATCTGCAGGGGTTGCACCCACCTGCAGTGACCAGTCCCCTTTTGTGCGCACCTTTGAGAGGTTTACAGGAGCCGTGTTATCAGAGTTGCTGTCAGCTCTTTGAAGCAGATGCTGTCCCCAGATTGTGCAGGATATTAACGGGACCCCGTGAGGGAAGACTTCGGCTGAGCATGCAGATGTAATGGCACCTTCTTGGGAGAAAAACAAGTAGGGTATGAGAAGGGAGTGTGAGTGTCTGAGTGTGTGATGAAGAGGGTGTATGTGTGTGAGGTGTGAGAGGATGAAATTGATAGGTTGGAAACCCATGTGGTGTTGTATATACATTAGCAGTTTTTTTATATAGAGGATTGTGGTGTAACGGAACCCTTTCCTATGGTACTAGGGAAGAAGACAGTGCTGTGTAACCGAGGAAAAAAGATACGGATAGAGACCCCACATATTTAGTGGGTCTGGGATCTCTCTGCCCAATATAAGTGGGGTGTGAGAATGGGAAGTAGTTGTGGCAGAGGCCCTGGCTGGCCTGGGATCTCCTCATGCGATGTAAAGGGGGTGTTGGAATGAAAAGTAGATATTATGGTGATTTTTCTGTGTTGGTGATTTTTGTGGTGGTTAGCAGTGGCCAAGGGAGGGCCTATTGTGTTGTGGAATAGCAAGGTTGTGAGAAGTAAGTGTGTGAATGCATGTGTGAGGGAAGTGTGAAGTGGAGTGAGCATTGTGTGGTGGGGTGGGTGTTGACAAGGGGAGTGTGGTATAAAAGGGGGAGGTGTATAGATTGTTGGGTGGGGCGAGGGTGGTGGTAACATTGTAAAACAGTGATATAGGGGTGGCTACGATGGAGCCCGCAACCCTGTTAGAATATATGTGCAAGGCCCTTCCTTTGTATCGAGACAAAAATCCTAAAGACTATGAGCAATTTGGTCACCCCATGTGCCCCAATAACAGCTATTACCACTATTGCAAGTGCTCCTGCGTCCCCCAACAAGTTAGTTCAGTGTCCACCATTAGGGTGTTATCCTACACATGCTGCGTCAGGATATACAAACCTCACGTATGTTCCCTTACCTGCTACAGCTCCCCTGCCACCCACGCCGGCCCAATACCACCATCTCCCTAACCCCATGGTGTCCGCCGCTGTGAGGGTTAAGGCAATAGATGGAACTGATACAAAACCACAGGAGCTGGTAGATGCTTAAAAGAAGGTGGAAGGTGAACTGGCACGATTCAAATTACAAAGGAGAGAGGGACAGTGCGCATCTGTAGGGACAGATGAATGGAGAGCAGGGGATATTTTGTTTCGGATAGAGAGTACAGCTATTAAAGATGTCCACATAGAGAAGGAAAGTGAGGAAAGGCAAAGGCAAGAGGAAAGTGTGGACAATGGCATGGTTGGATGACGAATGTGACCGTACGCGAGGGGGTGAAGAAGAGTGGAATACTGTAGATGAGTTGGAAGAGGAGGAGCAGCCACATTGGATTTCCCCACAAGTAGAACGTTTGTGAGGAACTAAATTGCAAAATAGATACAGGCGTATGGCAGTGGCTAAGAGGTTGGTGCCAGGAAAAAAGAAAGTGGGGAAGACTATAGGAGCACAGTTTCCATTATTATACAAGGGACCCGGCAGAGTGCATTATATAACATCGGCTCATCTGGAAAAAACAATCTTATAAAGGCACTCCCATCCCTCACCGCTGGAGCGGGCAAGTAGATATATGCTTTTGAGAAGCAAATAGCTGCTACCACTTTGGCTGTATGGGATTTAAAAACTCTGTATCGATACTGAAAGATCAGGCTGACAACAGATGGGTTAAAGCTGGGCCTGGGTGTGAAGTTGTGTAACGGCAGTCACGATGTGGCACATTTCAATGACAGTAGGCCCCAAGTGTGGACAGCGCTACGGTGCACATATGTGGACACGCCAGATCTCCAGTCGATCATACAGAGGACGATGTGAGATGATGAGGATCCTGCCCAGTATATATTGAATATACAAGATATGTGGAGGACAGAAACAGGAGATTCTTGGGATCGTGTGATTCCATTCTTTTGTTTTGTTGTAAAAAGGGTACTTCCTTCGGAAGTACAGAAAGCTCTCAACAAGATAGTGGGGGTTGAGGCAAAAGTCTGGGTGGAAATTCAGTCTATTATTATACATCACTGTAAACGGTTGAAAGACAAGAAAAAGGGAGGAGGAGAGCGAGCGCAAGCAGAGGAAGCGAAACTGGTTCATAAGATGTTAGCTAAGGTTGTGTTGAAGGGGGCAGTAGTGGCAGTGCAGACAGAGGGATCGGCGGTTCAGGACAACATGCGAGTGTCATCTGTGTGGGGAGGTGAACATTATTGGGCATATGGCTATCAACCTCAGTATCAAGGAGGGTTTCTGGGGGGATTTCAGCGTGGTAGAGGGGTGTTTTCAAGGCCCCGAGGGAGACGAGGAGGTTTCAGAGGAATGGGGCCTTGGGGATGAGGAGCAGGTCAGTGTTGGACGTGGGGCAACGGGGTCATATTTCAAGAGAGTTTAGAAGAAGACAATCATTTGCGTACACCCAGTCGCAGATGTGTCCTTATCCCCAGGGTGGTCCGGCCCCATACCTGCAGTCATATGGGCCGCCACCCCAGCAGTTTCTCATGGTGCAACATTGCCTGTTGCCCCACCTGCTCCCTGCCATCATTTCCGCAGTTCTCAGCTCCAGGTTCCAGTAACATGCACTGCATGCAGTGCATCAAGGGTAGCAGCAGGGTCCTCAGATACCAAACAGTAATGGTGTGCCAAATGGCACGGTGACACATTACCAGGGAGCCACAGTGGTTCAAGACAACCCATTTGTTTTTCCAGGGACTACCACATATCCAGATTAGGACAGCCTACATAGAAACTTGGCGTGCCCAGTCCTATCGGTCATCGCCGACCCAGAAGAGGAACTCTTGGTGGGCGTGGACATAGGTAACAAACCATTCATTTTCATGGTGGATACAGGTGCAACTAAATCATGTATCAGTGAAGGAGGATTCCCTTTATCAGGCGCAGTCATGGATATGCAGAGCTTCTCTGGGGCAATTCAATCAGTTCCTTTTACAAAGCAATTACCAATAAGGTAGGGGGCAGAGAGGTGTGGGCCCCCTTGTTGTACTCCACATGGTAAGTCCAGTGGGCTGCATTGGCCGTAATATTCTGTCCACGATGGTCTGCGCTGGTCTTGTGTGCCCCCATTGGTCTGCGTTACTTCACGAGAACCTGGGCAATAACAGCGGCCTGCTATTGCTCCTGGAACTATGAGTGCATGAGTGTGTGCCTGCCTTATCAGTAAGCAGCAGTTTGCAGCAAAGGTCTGGCCAATGGGGATGCTTGTAGTCAGCTGACGCCAAAGGTAAGTTCAACGTGGCTGATGCTGGGGCACATGCCAAAGGTAAGTTCAGCGCGAAGCACCGAGAAGGGTCTGGGCGTGGCTCATATAGCAAGCCAATCCCAGCAACCCTTCCAGCAACTAGATAGCCTCTTCTGCTGATTCCTACGGCTCACTGCCCGGCCATCTTAATAGCACCAGGAAGTCCCAAGCAGTGAATTCCCTCAGAAGCCTGTGCCTGCAACAAGTACCAGGAGTGCCTGGCCTGGGCTCAACTTGTCCTTGCCCTCATACTAGATGTTTTGTGCCTGAGTGTACCAAGAGTGTGGGATTGCAGCAACCTACCCTAAGTGATAACAGGGAATATACCTGCAGGGTGGCCCCACCCAGAGTCATGACACTGTGTCGGGTTCATAGACTGTTCCAGGGGCATAAGGTACAAATTGTACTAATGGGCAAAGACGGAGAGAAGTGTGCCAAAGATGACAGTGCCTGCCAATGTAAGCCAGGCCCATGTTAAAATTGTATGGAGTGTTGTTTCTGTCGAACAGATGGGAGAAGGCGGTGGTGTTCTGTGCAACAGGGGGGATGGCAGGGCTTGGAGAAGAAGTTATATGGAACATCAATAAGAATTGTTCCACGATATGGACTGGATACATATATAAAGTGACATGGATCAAAGCACATGAAACTACAGTAAATATCCAACGAGCAGATTAATATCAGTTTTGCTTTCGAGGGCATGGTACGGTTCCAGTAGGCACTAACACTAAGTGCAATAAGACAATGTTCATTCCAGACCTTGCAAAAGGAACAGCGGCACAGATGGACATGTACTGGGTATGCGGTCAACAAGCATATCTGCATATTCTGTCTTCCTGGCGAGGCACGTGTGCGTTAACAACATTGCATTCTGCTATTCTGGTGGTGCCTGAAGCACACTTGACATTAGCCTCCAGGCCTGGGTTACTGCAATCTATCCCAGCCTCCATCCAACCCCCCAAAATGAGGAAGAAGCGATCGGTGTAGTTGAGGAGGAAGAGAGTGAATTATCTGTAGGAAGATTCGTCCAAACGGCTTAATGTGATCCCAGACAAATACCGGTTGTACACCAAGATGGAGGCATTCTTTGCATCTCTTTTTACACCAGGGATCCAGGCCGCAGCAAACGCAAAGTGGTTGCAGATTGTTTGGTGGGAAGTGTTCCAGTTGGCAAATGATACCGAGCAAGGCCTGAACGCTATCAAGAGTGAGCTGAGGGTGATCCGGTTGAGGAAACTTCCAAACCGGTATGTGCTATACCTTCTGACGGTGATGAAAGGGGGCATGTGAAAGAAAAAAGGGTTATCCTGTTGCAAGCACATACCCTCAACTGACGCAGAGAATGAGTCCCAGATGCACATCATAGGAGCCCTACACAAGCTCAATATTGGCATGGAAGGTGAAGCAGGTGTGCAGGCCAAAGATTGGTTTGATACATTGTTTTCATGGGTGCCATCCCGGCTTGGGGAACTGGTGAAGATATTAGTTCTAATTGTGGTGCTCCTGCTCGTGATGTTGTGCCAAGACTAATCTTAACAGCGCAATGATGATGGTTACCACTGGGGCAGGAATGGCTCACCCAGGTACAAAAGATGGGCAGGATCAAACGCATGGTTAGGATTGAACAAACTATCCACCCCCCAGTGACATTAACTTCACCCACACCAGATCCAGAAAACTATACTGAGCACTGGGTGGACTTAGCGGGTGATAGGGATTGTATATACCTTACATGCACCCCAGAGAAATAAGCACGGGATGGGGGCAGTTAACATCTTGTGGGTAGGGCATGGGTCCCTAAGGATGAAGCAGACAGAGAAAAAGAAAGGGAGAAAGAAGAATCATCTAAAAAAGAAACATTTTCAGAGCTTTGCTAAATACCAGGTGAGCGGACGTTGCTGTGAGGGACAGTGGAAGGGGGTTCCACTGCCACTGAGAAAGAGCAGCCGCCAATGCGGCTATACTTGGCTGACAGGACAGTCAGTAAACAAGCATTAGCTGACCGCAGGGCTCAGCTTGGGGTATGAGGTTGGAATTTGGCCACAAGGTATTCCACTCCCTAGCCATAAAACGCCAGATGAACCAGGCAGAACACCTTGAAATGAATGCGTTTGGTCACTGGCAGCCAGTGGGGTTTATGAAGAAAAGGGGAAATGTGACATCAGCGGGGAGTGAGGCCATGAAACACTGAAACACTTGTGTATAGGCGCGTTACAAATGCCATATCATATCATATCATATCAGTAGAGGTTGCCAGTCGGGCTGCAGAGTTCTGAAGAACTTGCAGGCGATGAAGAACATAGGTGTGCTGACCTAAGTAGAGAGAGTTATAGTAGTCCAGCAAGGATGTGACCAAGGCAGAGATAACTGAGGCATGGACATGTTCAGGAAAATAAGGAATAACCTATTGAAGTAGTTAAGCTGAAAGTGGCCTGCTGACAGATTGTGCTCACCTGTGGCTCCATGGACAAGGACTAAGTGAGTTTTACCCCTAAGTTAGTTAACCGTGGAAACTGGCAGGGGAAAAGGGCCCAAAGAGGCCGGCCAAAAATCGGCCACCCAAAGGCCTTGTCACTGTTCCACCAGTTGTTATGCATCCATTCCCCCCACAGCCTCCAGACGACAGGCACAGAATCTGGCCTCTGACTCAGGAGGGGAAAAGTCCAGGCTGACCAAGATTTAATTGTTGTCAGCATAAGAGTAGCAGAGGAAGCTGTGGGGGAATATCAGTTTGGTCAGAGATTAAACGTAGATGTTGACATGACCAGGGAGATGGCGAAGCCTTGAGGGACACCACATGTGAGAACTGTAGCCGTTGAAAAGAAAGAAGGAAGGGAGAGAATTTTGCGACGGTCATAGAGAAAAGAAAAGGAACAGGCCAGGACAGTGCCCAAGACCTCCGGCCCCGGCCAGGCAGCCTTGCAGGACTCCATGATCAATGGTGTCAAAGGCGGTAGAAAGGTCCAACAAAATCAGAGCACTGACGCCGCTCCAATCATGGGTCCACACCAGGTCATCCATGAACGAGGCCAAAACACTCTTGGTCCCACAACCTGGACAAAAAACAGGCCGGGGAGTGATAAAAAGAAGATTCCTCAAAAAAAGTAGTGATTAGGGGACGGACCAGAGATTCAAGATGTTTCATAGGCAAATGGAGGAGAGAAATAGGTATATAGGTGGAAAATAGTGTTAGGTAGAATACATTTCATGTATGCAATTGTTATGCCATGAACCAATGCTGCATTAACAAGTAGGCCTAAATCCTTGTAGGCCGTGATGGAGACACAGAACCACCCCTCTTTGATTATTACATTCCAATTCCCAGGAGTGACAAAGGAACATGCATGTAAACCTGCATATAAATGTATATGGTTAGGTCTTTCAACAATCAGGCAGGAATGCAAGCGGCTAATTGAATGGTCATTCTATTTGAACTAGCAGATGCCTAGGAATGAGACTCTTAAATCCTTCATGAATTGGATGGATCAGTGAGACACCACGCCTACCTCTGGGGAGGGGTAGCTGATACAGGGGGGAGCAGTGAACAACAAGGTCCGTTATTTGTTGCAAGGAGAACCAAGGGTGATCTCCATCCAGTGGAGAAGCATGATGGGAGCGCCTGCGTGTCTGGAATGAGAAAAGAGTTTCTTTGTTTGTAAGCACCAGGCTGACCTCGTAGTTACCTGCCAAGTTCATGTTAATGACCAGGTGCATATCACGTGGGCAGGAGTAATGATCGGGTGGTACCATTCGAGTCTAACCAATTGCTTTGGAGCATCTCAAGATGGAAGAGGTTGTTACGCATGTGTGGTGAAGATGGAGGAAAAAACAATGCGACCTTTGGGAAAAGGGCTATATGTAATCATTAGCATGTAAATAGGCGGCAGCCAATGAGGATGGGGGATGAACACTGTATATCGAGTATGTCATGAATGACGAGATGTACCTTTATAAGACACGCATCATCTTGAAGATGAGAGAGAGCTCTATTGCAGTGGATCTATAATACCCTGTCGCCCATTCCTTTTGTATACAAAATAAAGCTTTTGCGCCTAGCTTTCTTCCCTAGCAGGTTGTATTTTCTTGGTCTGGTTGGTGGAGAGTTATCCTACAGGGTGCAGACAAACTGTGGAAGGACCTCAACATAATGGCCCTACCAAAGGAGAATACAATTTACTAGTTTCTAGTGGCGATAGATACAGAGCAGGCCTTCAATAGGGTTGATTGGGTCTTCCTACAAAGGGTCTGAGTTGAATATGGCTTTGGCCCTAATTGGCTCACCTGGCATAATCTAGTATATATAACCACATCCCCATCGAAATTCTGTGAACAGAGTACAATTGCAATCTATCACCATGTGTAGGGGAACCTATCAGGGTTACCCCTCTCTCCTTTCCTTTATAACTTGGTAATGGTACCCCTTGCAACGTTAATAAGAGATACTGCAGGGATAAGGGGTATGCAGGTCAGGAGAATATGATACAAATTGGCTCTGTTTGCAGATGATCTACAGCTGTTTATTCAGGGCCTCACTACAACATTGCCGCTCATAATCCAACAATTGGCAGGATATGATAAGCACTCAGGCTTCAAAGTCGACTATTGAAATTCTATGTTGTGCCTTATGGGGGAGGTGCCTGCTCAAACACTGAACTTTATTTTGAATGTCCCTTTTAGTTGTACAAGTGACTTGATTAAATACCTGGGGATGAACATAACAGATCCTTTTAGCCATTTACACATAGCAAACTACCTACCACTATGGGAGATGGTGAAAAAAGATATTGAGGGATGGAATACATTGGTTCTATTGTGGTGCTCACTGTCCATTTTAAAACACTTGCACCCATCGCTCAAAGATGTTCATCCATCACAGACTGATTTCTACGTGTTTTGACAGCGGTATTGTTATTTATAGAAGATGGCAGGCTTTGAGAACTGTCCTTTTTAGAACACTACCAGACGATTAGCTATGGCCTTCGACCATGCCCACTGTCCATTTGAGAATACTACCAGACCACAATGGGCACGGACAGCCAGTGGGAACAGCCTTTGGCCGTGTCCACTGTCCTTTTTAAAACACTTGCACCCATCGCTTAAAGACGTTAATCAATCACAGACTGATTTTGACCTGTTTTGACAGTGGTATTCTTATGTATAAAAGATGCAGGTGATCAGAACTCAATTTACTTTAGGCAATGTGCAGTGAGATTACATTATTTACTGAGGATCACACACTTTGGTTAAGCAGCCTACTACAAGCACCTTGTTTTATGGCTGGTCTCTTGGTGACTGTTGTGATACATCTCACGACCCCAACCAACTGCATTTAAGCTCCACGGAAAAGGGAGAAAATTACCAGAAGCAAGAATAATTTATGCCCAGGTACTTTTGCCCCATAACAAAATCAAAAGCTGGCACCCATGAATATATGCAAAGTAAGTGAACATATATAGGAAAGTGAAATATTCAAATGTAGTTCAGTTGACCTTCCCCTTATAAGAAAGAGCGCAAGATAAAATAGCATTGGACAGAAGAAAAATAACCTGAGAGAAGAAATGTTCAAATAAATATGCTGGCAAAGTATAAAAGGTGCTCACCTTTTAAACCAGCAATCTATCATGAAATATTCCATAGTAAACAAAATCTCAATAAGAGACCAGTGTTTGTGGTCTTGTGGGAAAGCATCTGAAAGTGTCTGAACTGGGAACATGACAACCTGAGTAAAGCGCTGTTAGCCCAATACTTGAGCAAACTTCCCAACCTCAAAAGAATCCAAGGCGTTGCGGCTGCCCTCTGAAAAAAAGTTACGCTCTTCATTCACGTGTCCTTTTTACTTGTGCCCTCAAAAGCAGCCACAATCAGGGGAGAATAACTGCACCATTGTCCAGGATTACAAGCTCTCTTGCCACATAGTGGTAAAATACTCATGACTTACTTGCATTCTCATCTTTTCCCCTCCTCACCCCCATGTCTGGCTTTCAACAGTAATCATCTTTAACTTAAAAAGTACACATTCCATATTGTCACTCAAATATATAAATCCTTATAGAACTATGTCAGGCAAAAAGTTTACAATTGTGGCATTACTCCCCCCATCTTGACTGGAAGACTACAAATACCAGAATGCAATTCAGCAAAAGGCAAAATGTAGGTCTCTAAGAGCAATACTTTCAAGGACTGATGACAATAGCAACTCTCACACTTGATCCTGTGATGAAAAGACTCTTTCCAGAACCCCCACTTTTTGCATACAATAAAAGTAAATCAATCAGAGAACATTTGGTCAAGGCAGATTTCTCTGCTGAAAGACAGACTCAGGAAAACTGGAAAAGAACAACACTGTGTCATAATTGCAATAAATGCAATAACCTAATTACAGGCAGCACCATCACTCATCCTCACAAAGGGTACAAAATAAATCTCCATCACTCGTCTACATGCGCCTCCAAGAATGTAATATATGGCATAAGATGCCCCTGCGGTCTATATTATGTGGGAATGACAACAAGGAAAGTGAAAACAAGATGGTCAGAACATAAGTCCAACATAAGAACAGGCGCCATCAAATCTCCAGTAACTCAACACTTCAAAAAAGAGAGACACAACATTGCCCAAATAAGGTATATTATTTTTGAACAAATAAAAGTACCAAGGAGAGGGGGAAACCTTAACAAGATGCTGCTACAGAAAGAAACATACTGGATTGAAAAATGGAATTCCATGCAGCCAAACGGTATGAACGCTGGTTGGGACCTAAGTTGTTTTTTCTAACATATAAAGAAGTTTGAACAAAATTACTGCAATACGGCTTATGACTGTTGAAATGCACACTTCACTAAGTACAGCGTGAGCGCTTTAAGATGGAGTCCATTTAATAATAGCATGTACGGCTAATACAGACCACAAGCAAGTACAAGTCAATTGAATAATGAGCGCCACTCGAAATAGTTGGTTTTCGAAATTCCGTAAACACATCAGCAGATGAATGAAGTGGACAATTTCATAAACAACTTGACAAATATCATGAGTCAGTTACAGAAACGCACTAGGAGTAAGAATCAGTGCCATTCAAAACAGTAACTTGTCATCAGCAGATTATACAAGATGGCGCGCAACAAAATCCATAGAAATAACCATTTGTCTCTACATGTAAAGAGAGAAAGGACTAATTAGAACACGGTTGCCATCACAACCAACAAAACCACGGGAACGCGATTTTGCAAACCCGGGCGATACGAAGAATCCATCCTCCGCTGCCAGGAGCTGCCACGAAAGGAAGAATGCAATAAGGAGTGAGAAAAACATCATCAGACTGAAGGCAAGGACGACGGACAGATTGGTGAAAGGAAGCCAATCTACCCCAGGAGATGACTAGACAGAGGTGAGCAGCACTAACCGCATGGACACAGTAAAATGCAATATATTCCAGAATCAGTTAACTAGGGTTTTGTGAGTGGGACACAGCGCTATTATCTAGCGACTGTTCCCAGCACAAAACCCACACACAATAAAGTCACAGACATCCTAAAAAAAACGAAAAATTTTTCACAGACCAAAACATCCTCCGGTGCTTTAAGGAAGAACAATCGTAGAGCCAGATTCAATTGCAAAAAAGCAACACTGACACGTTTATGATGTTTTTAAGAAGATAAAATCTTCAGAATTAAAGGTATTTGAGGTTCAAAATGTATACTGATAAAAAATGACAAGAGTAATTATGATGATAATATTTGCTGAACAAACAATGACTAAGGAACTGAACAGAAATATGTTATTTTTAACTTTCAAAATCTAAAATCATTGAAACAAGGTACTGATCCGCACCTGATGAAGGGCATTCTGAGCCAGAAACGCGTAGTGCATTAGAGAAACCCTCAAACAAAAGGACTATTGGCTTGCTAGCCAGTTACAAGTTTGATATATGGACTAAAGTTTCTCTTAAAACAATAGGAAATGTTCTCACGGAGGAAGAAAAAGTTACACTTTGTTGTTTGAATTGTGATTTATATGGAAATGTTTCAAGTATCCTTTACTTTGTTCTACTGTCAAGCATGAAATAATGCTTAAAGTATGCAATAATGTATGTTTTGAACATTGAAGAAATTAGAAAATGAATGGGGTTGGGGGGGCGCTGTGGCGCGCAACTAAAATGGCCACCTGATCGGAGTGCTCCGATCCCGAGGACATCCTTAACATAAATTAATCCTGTTTGGGGCCGTGAAGATAGGATATGACTACGTCTGCTGATGCTGGCACCCCTACTGCACGTTGTGTGCAAATCCTGTGCGAAACCACGGAGGCATGGCTGAGTTCGGAGCTTCGTTTCGCGGGGCGGCCCGCTCGGCTGACTACAAGCCGCCCCTGAGAACCGGAGGAGTCACACGCCAGACCGAGGCTCTGCGGACGCCAGAGGGCCGTGTGGGGGAGGGGCGCTGATCCTGGCGGCTGCTCCCGGCGGCACTTCCTTGGTACACAGCCTGCGGGCAGACCGTGTGTGTTGGTGCCGAGACCCCTGCAAGACGAAGATTGGCTGCCGCTACTGCCCACCTCCCGAACAACTGCTGGGTCTCCCGCGCGAGGCCCCGGCTAGCTCTGTTCTGACTGGCGCTGCGAAAGCAGGTGAGGGGCTTGAAAGTACACGGACCCAGCTACATCGGAGCGTATATACAGCGTTAATATCCTTCTGGGAGAGCACGATACATCCGTAGAGGGGACCTTGCGCTATATTATACCGGCAAAACCTCCGTGCTGTTAACTTGTGGGTGCTGCCCCTTGCTTTGTTTTGTTGCTGGGAGGAGGCCTGTACATCTCCACTGATACTTTAGCAGACCTGCATTATCGGGAGAAGTATATGATCCGCGGCAACTTGGCTCCCTAACTGCGCCACAAGTGGCTGGACATTGATTGTCATGGATGAGCGCTAGAGGGAACCCGACACACTACCAGCAATGCGTTGATGGGTCGTTGAGAGGCTTGCAGCTGACGTGAGTGGTGGTGTCCTCCATATATAAGAACAGGTACGATCAGAGGCGCCGCTGCCGCGCCCCGGCTCGGGCTCAGCCCCAGACCCACCAAGATACTTTGGTTGGCAGTTCCTATAACGGTCATAACCCCTGCCTGGGATTCACCTGGGATTCACCTTCAGCCTACATTATCAGGCAGGATACAAGGGAACATTACCGCATGCTAGTTCAGAACCCATGCAGCAACGACTTCTTTGGGTTTTATGAGTCGATATACCGGCACTCATCATATACTATAACAGAACCAACTGCACGAACGATACTATACTATATCGTGTGAATCTGACCTGGCCCACGTCATCGGGCCTTGTTCTGCAAAGGCGGCACATGGGCCGATACGACAAGCAAAGCGCAGGAGGGAAAAAAACTGGCCCGCGGGACTCCTTTGCCAGCTCCCAACCACAGGGGACACCGGCAGCCACAACCATGGAAAATCACACACTAGCTGAGACGGGGCAGGACGCCAGAGAAGACCGTCTTATGACCATGGTGCAGAACGGCTTCCTAGCTGTGAATGTCAAGCTAGATGATATTGTTTCGAACATCAGCTCCCTCAAGGCTAGAGTGGACAAGGAAAACTCTCGCATTACAGAGGCCGAAAGCAGAATCAGTACTAACGAGGATGTGATAACACAGCATGGGCGTGACATAGCACAGCTTAAAGGTGAACTACGCAACACTCAAGCAAAATGCGAGGACCTTGAATCTAGATCCAGGAGAAACAATATCCGTGTTGTCGGCGTTCCAGAATCCTTCTGCAAGGGCCCGATGGAGAGACAGGTAGAGGCCCTGTTGAAAACCCTTCTTGGAACGGAATCCTTCTCCGACCACTTTCTGGTTGAGAGGGCTCACCGTACACCTGCGCCACCGCCCAAGCCTGGGGCACCACCGCGCATGATCATTGTCCGTCTCCTCAATTATAGAGACAGAGACACGGTGCTCAGGCTGTCCAGGGAAAAGGGCTCTCTGCATTACGAAGGCAACAAAGTCCACATATATCCTGATTTTTCGACAAGCGTCCAGATGCAGCGCAGATCCTACGAACAGGCCAAAAAGCTCTTGAGATTGCGCCGTATCCCGTATGCCCTCATCTTCCCGGCAAAATTGCGGATCCAACATGGAGGCAGATCGCATTTCTTCGAGAACCCGGCGGATGCCATTTCGTATATTGAGTCGTCCATCCCCATGCATCCGGAAGATTATCCACGAGACCGAAATAGGCCCCCGCGGCGGGGGGATGACATCCCGGACTCAGCAGACTGAATCGAGACTATGGAAACATCCTGTTCAAGCTATGTGGCTGACCCTCTTGGGTATAACGGCCCCAGTTGTTATTGTGTTGGAAAAGTTGGGATCGTGAGCCTCTACTGATGGAGGCCTGGGGACTGCGACCAGCTACCCTCAGGAACATCCCACAGGTTATGGGGGAAGGGATACATCATCGGGTTGGGGTTGATGGTGAGGGTGGGGTTTGGAGGAGGGCACAAGTTGTTGCCACAGTTGGCAAATGTTTTAAAATGCAGAGTCAGGTTACAGCAGGCACGACAGTTATGGTTTGTGGCACGGGCAAACTATTTCACTCATTGACATTGACATTGTACTATGGTACTGAGTGACAAGGGTGTAAGTATTAAACTCCTTTCATGGAACATACGAGGCTTGAACAACCCAATTAAATCTAGAAAAATCGCAGCATATGTTACCAGACATAGCCACCAAATTATACTGTTGCAGGAGGCGCACGCACTAGGGCAGGTCTGCTCCAATTTCCTGTCTAGGTGGGGCCCTATGAGATATTATACCGAATACTCCTCCCAATCTAGAGGAGTCCTCACCCTAATACACCCGAAACTGAACTTCCGCACTCATGATGTTAAGATCGATCAACAGGGAAGATATGTGTTGGTATGGGGATGGTTGGCAGGGCGAAATATGGTCTTGGTTAACACGTACGGCCCCAATATTGACGACCCTGAATTCTATAATGCCATATATAATATATTGATTGAAGCTGGAGACAGCGCGGTGGTCTGGGGGGAGATTTCAATACAATCCTTGACACATCTCTTGACAGGTCCACAACAACATACAGACCCTTAACCCGGACCGCATTAGCCATGCGACAAATAATGCAACAAATGACTATAGTAGACATCTGGCGAGAATTACACCCCCTAGAGCAGCGCTTCACATTTTATTCATCAGTGCATGACTCAGAGTCTCAAATTGATTACTGGTTAATGAGCTCTACACTTGTGAACATGGTCCAGCATTGTGAAATGTATCCCCGTACCCTCTCAGACCACTCCCATGTATCACTTACTCTGAGGGTTGATGAGGCTGTCCCCAAGGCCAGATGCTGGAGAATGCCCCCTGCCCTACTTAGAGACCCAAATGTCTGCGAATCGTTGCGTATTGAAATAGAGGAATTTGTTCAACTGAACGAGGGGTCGGTAAAACAGCGCGCCACGCTATGGGAAACATTTAAGGTTTGGGTTCGGGGTGCAATTATGGCTAAAACCACAGGTTTACTTAAAACAGTTACACAAGAGCTGGACGCCACAGAAGCCAAACTCGAGCTCCTGGAGTTTGAATACACCTGCACGCACAATAAGGAGGCCCTTCTAGATATCCACACAACATTGGCAGACTTTAATAAACTTGCTGCAAGGGAAGTACAGTATATGGCTGCCCCGATCCGAGCTGGTAGATACGGGGAAAGTAATAAAGCAGGGAAACTCCTGGCCCAGACGCTCAAAACTGAACAGAGTCACCCCCCTATAACAGCCATCCAGGCGCCCAGCGGGGACATTGTGAATGGTGAACAAGAAATCAATGACATGTTTGCTGCATTCTACAAAACATTATATTCTAATAGAGATACCAAAACTAAAAAAGAAATAGCAAGTTATTTGCATGTTATTGATCTCCCGACCTTGACCTCTGATACGCGCATGTTATTGGATAACCCCATAACACTAAATGAAATTACGGAGGCAATAAAGGCGTTAACCCCTGGTAAGGCCCCTGGTCCTGACGGACTTGGCGCCGAAATCTACAAAGAATATCACGACGTACTCGCCCCTCTCTTACTGATAGTTTGGGAAGAAGCAATGGAATGTGGAATACTACCAGATACCATGCGTGAGGCAGTCATAACTGTTCTGCTTAAACCTCGTAGACCCCCTCATGACATGGGGTCATATAGACCCCTTTCGCTTATTAACACAGATGCAAACATTTTCGCCAAAATTCTGGCCACCAGGCTGCTGCCCTATATGCCCATACTGGTGGATCCCAACCAGGCGGGCTTTGTACCAACGAGGTCTACTGCTCTCAATCTGCGCAGACTCTTCGGAGTTATGGCACATATAGATCCGGCGGCAGACGCGGTGGCGGCTTCCCTTGACGCCGAGAAGGAGTTTGATTCTGTCTCCTGGGTCTATCTGTTTCAGGTCCTTGAGAGATTTGGGTTGGGAAGCTACTTTGTCAACTGTGTTAAGCTACTGTACACCTCCCCGGGAGCTAAAATACTAACTAATCAAACCATGTCGCCCCTGTTTCGTCTGGGTAGAGGCACGAGGCAGGGCTGGCCCTTTTCCCCAATCCTGTTTGCGCTCACCATAGAACCCATGGCTGAATATGTCCGACAAAACCATGCATGTAGAGGCCTTCGCATGACGGGGAAGCCGCAGATCATCTCCCTATATGCGGACGATACCCTATTATACATCAGGAACCTGGAAGTAAACCTAAGCCCAATCATGTTGGAGGTTGAGACATTCTCTGAATACTCGGGATACAAGATCAACGTATCCAAGTCGGAACTGTTCCCGCTCACGCCCAGTACTAGAGAAATGTCGAATACACAAGGATTTAAATGGTCACCTATACATATCCGATATTTGGGGATCATGGTCTCAAAAGACTGGAGCACACTGTACACTGAAAATCACGGTGAACTTTTACAATCCCTTACAGCTAAACTACAATCCTGGAATAGGCTCCCCTTATCCCTATATGGGCGAATATCCTTACTTAAGATGACGGTGTTACCCAAACTCCTATATTTCTTTTGCAATATACCGATCTGGCCGGGCAGAGCCTTCTTTAATAAACTCAACACTCTAACCACCACTTTTGTATGGGGAGGGAAGACGCCTAGGTTGAAATGGTCCAAAATGACAGAACCTTTTGAAAAGGGTGGGATTGCAGCCCCAGACTTCGAACTCTATTACTTAACATCTCAGGCACACTTTGCGAGACACTGGTTTGACCCGGAAGACACTGCTCCACACATCCCCCTGGAAAGATTTGCGGCTTCCCCTATAGAACTACGAGCAGTCATGTTCGATCTTAAACGAAAAGAGTCATGCAAATACGACCCTGTCAATGCCACTGTACGCGCATGGTCTATGATATATAATAGGCTTGCCCTTACAACCCCGTACGATCCAGAAGTACCACTATGGAACTTCCCAGGCATAAGCCCCACGTTTGATAGGGCCCTCCATGGTGCTTGGGACCCACAAAAGCAATTTCGAATGCGCGATATGTTTCCGGAAGGAAAATACTGTGCTCTTGATGATTTTATTGGTCCGGTGGGTGGAGATCACCTTAAGCGATTTCAGTTTCATAGAATGAGGGCTGCCTTTGCCGCTAAATGGCCCTCGTTCCCAGATGAACCCGCCACACATGAATGTATTGCAGCCATGACGGAACCGGGTGGTCATAGTAAAAGTCTGTCTGCGCTCTACAGTCTGGTCCAAACACATTCCAAGTCAAGCAATGATATTAAAGGGAACTGGGAACGTGACCTGGGGGTGGAACTAGGTGAAGACACGTGGCTGAGATATTGCCAGCTGACCAAACATGTATCCATGAACTCAGGGCTTCGGCTCATTCAGTTTAAGGTCCTTAACCAGCTACACTATACCCCAGCTAAGTTGGCTAAATTTGTACAAGGTCACACAGGAAAATGCCCTAAATGCGATGCCCCTGATGCAGACTCTTTTCAAATGTACTGGGCCTGTCCACCGGTCTCCGCATTCTGGGGGGAGGTGGCGGAGATCCTGGAAGATATCACGGCGTTAACTGCCACACCTTCACCACTGAAATATCTCTTTGGGGATATCGGTAAAACCGCTACCACCACTAGACGACTATTTAACTTGGCATGTGTGGTTGCAAAACGTAATATACTGAAATGTTGGAAATCAATACATCCTCCAAGGCGGCTGGACTTCTTGAAATACTTGTCAATGATTAACGAACTGGAGGAACAATTTATTATAACATTGCCATCGAGATGCCGGCCCAAAGATATATGGGCACTTTTCAGGCTATATTTGTGTAATATGATATCTGATGGAGAAGATAACCCGACATCGCCACTATAGTACTGCTGTGCAATGTGAAAATGTACAACCTATACTGTTAATGTCTATCTATGTGGTTATGATAGATGCGCTTCGCCAATTGCCAACCAGTTTAGTACTGTTGTAACCCTCTGAACAAAAATAAAAATTATAAAAAAAAAAATGAATGGGGTACATAAGTTACCACCAAAAAAACTTTGTTTAAATAATTAAAACTGGTGTAAAACCACAAGTAAACACAGTATTCATTTTTGCATAGTTTTATGCTCAAAAGTGTGCACGGAGCCAAGATCATTTTTGCTAAAGTGATCCTAAAATTGTTCTACAGACCTACAGATAACCTCGGCTATCTGTAGTCATTTTATGTATGAACCACAGATAACCATGGGAATCTGTAGTTTTCTATAGCCGCAAATATCATAGAAACAGCTGAAAAAATGCGTTCTTGCCCCCTCAGGCCCTTACCAAGTGCACCCATAATCTGTGCCAGCTCCCCCAACTCCCCAGATGGCCTCATCTCCCCTGCCCTCTTATTCCCCCTTACCCACAATACAAGCTGTTTCTGTGATGCTGTTTGCTTTGAGATGGCTATTCACAGATATAGCTGAGGTTATCGAAAAGCGCTGTGTTGCAAACTCAGTCCCTAAACCCCCTCCAAATCCAAATTTCACTTACTGCCCTCTAGTCACCCCCTACCCCCACCTGTAGACTGATGGCATTTGCATTTTTTTAACCTTTTACCGGCACATGGCTTTTTTCCTGCGTTTCATTTCCTGATATCCTCGGATATTGCTGCAGCTGTATCTCGGACCAAGTGAAAAACAAGATGGTGGCTGTTTAATTTCTAAAAACACCCAGTTTTGACAATTCACCCGAGATATAGCTATGTATTTTGGAGAAGGGAGCACCCCCTTCTCCGTCAAATATTTAAAAAATGACTACACAGAATAACCCCAAACTACAAAATGGTCTTTTTTAATGTATTTTTAATTTAGTTTCATACAGTTTATATAAACCTTTGAAATATATACCTCAAATAATAAGTACAGAAACACATCAAGTAAAAGAATGAATATTTTTGTTGAAGTACAGGACTGAACTAGTCTAGATGAGTATTTACACATCATTGCTTGTACATGTCTCTATCTCCATCGTCTTTTGTAGCTGTTCTAAAAACCTTGTGAGTGCTACTGTCAAATTTTTGCATTCGCTGTTGTGCATTTGCCACCACCAGTCCTCAGCACTGTATGTCAAACATTTCTCCATCTCTTTCCCTAAGTAAAATGTTCTTACATTTTTTAAACCCAGACAAAAGAGGACCAGATGTTTTCAATTTTCCCCTTTGTAGTTACAGAATCTGCAGTTTAAATTTCCTGATTGAATCATTCGTCTTTGTTTCAGGATTTCCTTAGTTTCATATAGATTTAATCTGAATTTCAAATACAACTTTCTCAGACGTTTACATGGCCAGATGACCATGTATTTGGGGATGGTATTAAAACTTTTAGCTTCAGCAGGCAATTTGTTCATACATTTATGGTTTGATCTTTTTTCTGAAGTTTCAATCCAATCTAGTTGAAGCAGCTTTTTCTTTACTGCATTTGGATTGGACCATAATGTTTTTTCGTCCATAGCCAGGTGATTCAAAATATCCTTACGTTGTTGTCTCCACATTGTTATTGCAGTCTTGCTCTCCTGTTTTTATTTGGATCAGTTAGTACTTCAAATGGTGGTAAATCAGCCTCATCCAAGGTCTTCCTATATAGGGTTCATTTATTCCACATTATTCTGGCATTTAGTGTGGATAAACCCACTTCGAACAGTTGGGTAAACTTGTAGCAACTAAAGGATTCGCTTCCAAAATGTGCTTTCGCACCTGGACCAAATCTGTGACGAACATCCGAACATACTTTCCGCTCTAAAGACCAAAATTGGAGTCACCTTACTCTTGTAAAACTATATTATAGGTATATACGAGAATTTTCCATATTTTTTTGCAAGATCATGCTTTGTGTTGTAACTGTTTGCAGTTACTTGCAATCTTTTTCATCATTGGTTCGTCATTTATACTCAACTTTATTAGCGTTCCCAAATATCGAGTATATGGAACTTTACTCAGGGCTTAAGCTCCCAATGTCCATCTCGTCTTATAAGTCTTCGGTCGACCTCCCCTTTTATTTTTGAGGATTAGTATTTCAGATTTGGCTACGTCGATCTCTAGCCCTAGATCCTCAGTATAGGTCTTTAAAGTGTGAATCTTTCTTTGGAGGCCAATGGGTGTCAGGTCAAAGAGGACCATATCATCAGCATAAAGGATCCAACTGATGTGTCTCCCATTCAACTTTGGTGGAAATGACACTATGCCATCGAGTGCGGGTCCAATCTCTGAGATGTAAATATTAAAAAGTGTTGCTCCCAAGGGGCACCCTTGCTTTACCCCTCGTTCTGTTTTGATGGGTTTAGATAGATGACCATCGCTATCTAAGCGAATCTGTAGCTCTGTCTCCGAGTACATTTCTGGCCTGGATAAGACTATGAGGGCAGCCTCTCGATTTTAACTTCAACCATAGTGTTTCTCGGTCGACTCCATCAAAGGCATTGGCTAGATCTATAAATGCCAAATAGACTTTATGGCCTGATTCGATGGCATCTATTTTTAACAAACTCAAGATGAGAAGATTTAGGCTGCATCCTACACCTTTCATGAAGTCTACCTGTCGTTGTTTTTATCCATCTCGTTAATTGTTTTAAGAGCAGACTTGCGAAAACTTTCCCTACAACATCCAAGAGGGCTATGAGCCGGTAATTTGCTGGATTTGTGTGGATGCCCTTTTTGAAGATAGGAACAATGATTCCTAATTTCCATGTTGTTGGGATGTGGCCTTCTTTTATTATATTCTGAAAAAGTATACCTCAAAAGTCTGTCCATTCTTCAAGTTTCTGTGATGACTTACCCATTGATTTTCATTCAACATATTTGTTAGTGCAGCTTTTTGAGGATTCTCTAGCTCATTAACTAGCGACCAGAAGCTTTATGTTTTTTTTTGGTTCATAGCCTCCAGAATTGCTTCAGCGTCTCTTTGTTCAAGCAGCCAACGATGTGCTTTAATCCAGTTATTATACATGTTCTTCACTTTTCTTATTTCGCTACTTTGATCAAGATTAGCTGCACTGACAATTCCTCTTGTGTCCATCCTCAGGTCCTTTTTTTTGGGCAACTTGTGGATCAAAATTGTGCCTCTGATAGCTTGGTTTGTTACGAGAACTTTTTTTTTCTGTAGAGTTCCAACATAAGTTGGTATTCTATGGGATCAACCTTCTTTTCTCCAACACTACAAAGGACATGTCGCCAGTTCTCAAACATAAACGGTTATGGCCTGGTTCTAGCGTTAATTGCTGTTTCCATTGCTCCGGTGTTTGAAGATGTTTTTTGTTTCCATTCTATTGTTACCACATTGTGGTCACTTTGCAGAGACTTTGTTACATGTAAGAACATAATTTCTTGTGACATTATTTCCGATACAAAGAAATAATCTAGAATTGATTTTTGGGAGCCTCTTTCCCAGATCACCTTGGGGGGTGTCACACTTTGCCTGAAATCTCACCTGTTTGTCTTTTGATGTCTTAGACTGGATTTTTTCCTTCTTCCGGACAGCTCGGGACTTGTAGAGACACTGTTGCGTATCCTCTGTCGCCAGCGTGCTGGCGAATCCGACCGAGGTGAGTATGCGTTCATTTCCAGGGAGGAACAGCAATAATATGCAGAGTCCCAGAAGGAAGGAAGCCAGGAAGGAACCAGGACAAGTACAAGGTAAGGAGTAAGCACTATGGGCGGAAAGGCCCTAGGAAGGGGAGCGCTGAAAGGATGGCTTAGGGTAGAGGAGGGGCTAATAGAACCTGGAAAGTAAGAGTACGAGCACAAGGGAAGTACGACCACACTTGCCGAAGTTGGGAAGTTAGCATTGAGACACAAAGCGCTGCGGAGGCGTGTCTCTTTTCAAGGAGCTGGCGAACTCCTGAAAACGCTAGAGCGGTAGTCACGCACCAACGTCGGCCATGTTGGGTGTACCTTGGAAGGAATGTAGCAATGTCTTATGGACCACGTAGTCCAGAAGGGGCTGAAACATCGAATCCTGACAGGGGGAATATCACACGTTGAGGCTCCGTTCATCATCATGTGCAGATTTCGGCTAGCCATTTCTTCAAGCCAGGTTTCTCTTTTTCTGTTCTTCTTATGTTTTGGACCGTTTTTGACAGCAGATATTTCCAACAGCTTCAAATTGAAATCACCACACAAAACGATTTGTGGGTTCACATTTCCTGTAATTATACTGTCAATGGTATCCAGAAGTTCCTCTTCAAACCTTAGGTGATCAGCTGTGTTAGTGTTCCAGTAGATATTTATCAGGTGTACTATATTTTGTATTCCTCTTGTGCATTCTGTTGCTTCTAATCTGGCATATTGTATATGGGGCTAAATAATCTGCACTGTCTTTATGCTGAAACCACTTTTTCGCTTCACTAAAATTAGCTGGCCAGACATTGGTCTACCCTTGCGTTGGACAATTGGTGATTTATAGCCACTTCGAATCCATCAACACATGGAATCTTATCCAACCACGTCTCCTGAAGACATATTATTATGTCAGCCGTCTTCAGAACTTTTTGAAAAGACTTGACTAAATGTGAAAATCCCCTCATGTTCCAAGTGGCCAGCACAATGCTATTTGTTTGTTCTTGGCATTAACCTTCTGGTGTTTCATTTAAGGCTTTAGCTATCCAAGCCCAGCAATTTTTTTCTTCGTTTGGTTGATCAGTCGTATCAGCTCCAGACTTCCCTGCATTGCTGACCTTAGGGATTTCCACTGTAATTTTGATTTTCCTCGTTCTCAGTTCTTCTCGTAGTGCAACTAATTGCTGCACACATTCTTCTGGTTTCCCATCGATTACCTTATGTTGTTCATTTATTGATGTCTTTGGGAATAAATTGCTCCTCGTTAGCAACCTTGCACTTTTACTTTGAACACATACTTCTGCAGACTCAGTTGAACCGTTATTCGCAAAAGTATTATCCACCTCATACACATCGAAACCAGCATCTATCATCTGTCTCTCGCACATCATCATGGATTGGGCGAGTTTTCGATCTCTAATGTGTAGCAAGGCGCATATACGATTTGAGTCATCCAGAATTTCCACATGTTCAATTCCTGCACTTTTTGTTGATCTTAAAACAGGAATGAGGTGAAAGAGCTGTAATATCAGGTGTCTATTTATCGGCGGGTCCCCCTTTTTATGCTCCATTTGTTCAATCAGAATTCTATATGATGGGGTCGCGCAAATAGGCACTTTAGTCCAAGAATTTTGCGTGTCGCTCCGTGATACAGCCAAATTCATCTTATTTTGTTCACAGGCTTTTCACTCTCTCTCATTGTCTATCGTCAACTCCTTGCGAATGTCATCATTTTTGCATTTTCTTGAAGCCACTTCTCTTGACAGCGGCTGCTCAACATTATTCGCAGGGTGCATCATAGTACAATTCGGAATGCTTTGCATACGTTTCTCTTCGGTGGTCCAGAAGACTTTTTTCTTTTCCTCATTCCCCAAATCTCCTGTTTTTATCTTAGCAATATTTTCAGGTGTCAGAGACCATATTATCACACGTTTCTTGGTTTGAGCCCGCTCTTTAGTACTTTCAAGGCTCCCTTGGGGCATCACACTCAGTCCGTCTTTGCTTGCTTCCAGCTCAAGACAAGTATTTTTTTCTATTTTCTTCACTATAGTCACACTTTGAATCTCTTCTTCGCCATCCTCCTCTGATATACTGTATTGTAAGAGGATTCAATTCAACACTACAGCTAAGTCAACGCCTAGTCTATAATACTGAATGAAAACCCTTATTGATATATCTTTAGGTCCAGTTCATGCGTTCTGGATGACTACCCCTATATAACACCCCTCTCTTGGAATCCCCCTGACCCCACTGAGCCAAGAAGTAGTTCTGTTTTGCAAGTTTAAAAGGTTTATTTGATAATTTAAAATAGATATATCACACTTTATAATAAATTAATACTTGAATATCACCCTTAATCTGATATGTTAAAGATTAACAATGGAGAATCTGGCACTAGCACACTTCTTTATAATCACTAATGAGTTGACATGAAATGGATAAGATAGCACACTGGTAAATAGGAACAAAAGTATAATGTGGTAGAGGATGCTTTATGTAAGCTCAGGTGGATGCAATATTCAATGAATGCAGTACAGAAAATACTCAATATGATTTCAACCAAACAATGTAATCACTTTTCTCTGGCTATTCACTCCCCCCCTCTTTATGCAATGCAAGGAAATGGGAGGAAAGCACACAGTTCTCAGAAATGCAATCAATGTAATCAGTTCAATCCAGCAAGCTTAGACAACAGAAGTTTAAAACACAGATAGGAGTTTTGAAAACACAGGCCCAAATGCTTTGATATGTGCTAGCAATGGATGAGAAATATGCTGGAAACACTTTTTAATTCCCTTTCAGAGGTTCAGGGTGAGTGGTATCTAGTTAATATTAGTCCAGGCTCACACTAGCAATGATGCAGGGATAGTTAGCAGGTTAAACGAATTTCTGGCAAATGGAAAGCAAACAGCAGCAGTTTTTACATGTGAAGAAATTGCAAATCGCGGTAAAATTCGCGGATGCGTGTTCCGCGATTGCGGTAGAACTATAAGGGGTAGGAATGCGGTTCTAGGTTCGTAGGAAAGCCACGATTCTAACCTTTCAGATGAAAGTTATTGCAAGTCTCTAGCACAAACGGTTGCGGAGATATGAGCGATTTTGTGAAGGTCGTTTTTCAGATTTGAAATTTTAAAGTTCAAAAAGTCAAGTGCAGCTTGCGACTAGAAAATGACAAGTGACAGCTTTGCAAATGACAGGTGACAGTTAGGAGGCAGTTCTACTTAGATTAAATAGATTGAATTATATGATTTTAACTAGGAGATTGGTTCTGCACAGTTTTCTAGGTACTCACACTATATTCTTGAATTAAATGGGCCTCATCACGGATCTGGTCAGGGTTTTAGACTGGACTCTGGTCTGGTCTGGTCTGGCCTCTGCACTTCACAGTGATCTGGGTCAGCTCTCTCTGCTGGTCTGGGTCTCTCTGGGTACAGCACTGCTTTCTCTCTGGAGGTTTGATGGAGGTAAATATGGATTTTTCCGGCAGAGCGTCCCGCTGCAGATGGATTTGGAAGAGTCTCTATCTGTCCTGTCTGTCTGCTTTTATGTGTTTAGAATGTGGGTGTGTTCTAGCATCACTGACCCTGCCTCTCTCTCAGCTTCTAATTGGTCAAACTTCCATTTATCATTTGATTGGGGAATGAACTGTGAGTCAGAGTGATGTCATTTTACAGCCTGCAGAAAGTCCACTCCTCCTGTCAATTTACACACAAATCTAGATTTGAAACAAATACATATTTGCAGAGGTACATATTGTTTTAAAATCATATGCACCCATCATGCATTACAGGAGGTATCCCCTGTTCAAACTCTGCTCTTCCTGGGAGCTTGCATTCAGAAATGGCACATATTTCACTTTTTAACTGATTTTGCAATTTCTGACATTGACCCAACTTTACATACATGTGTGCAGGGAGTAGGGACATTAACTGATGAAGTTTCAGATTTTTAACATGCATACATTTAGAGTAATATCCATTTTTCCGCTAAAACCCCCCTGAACATGCCACCGGGTCGAAAAACCTCTTAAAATGTGGGCAGAAAAATCACAAGAATTATGGTATCATTTATAAAATTTTCACATGTCCGCTCTATGAGTTATTCATCTTTTTAAAGTTATGTTCTGGCTCCAAAGGGGTGTGGTTTCCCAGGTCACATGGTATAGAAACCAGTCTTTCCAGTTTCTGCCAAGCCAGCTTGCTCTCACAGGCAGTGCCCCTCCCAGCTCTTGCCAAGAGGAAGCTACATTTTACGACTGCGGTAATAAAAACCTTTGCCTGAGTGAAGAGGGCTTTGTTCACTCTCTTGCAGAGCACAGGTAATTCCATTATCAGATAGATGACATATCCTTAGTGTGGGCAGCAAAAGGAAGGTTGGCCTGGGAACACAGTGGTGACTCAAGTTTCACTGCTGATGGGGGTAGTTGCCAGGCAGAATCAAGTTCCTTAAGCCAGACTTTCAGCTACTGTCATGTTATTTGTTGCTTTTTAAATTAACTTGCAATTTTACACATGCAGCTAGAATGCTGATTCTAAGTGCAAAACTAAGACATTTAAACAATTGCAACCTATGTGACACTCAAAAGTAGGTCACTCAGTCAATTTAAACATTTAGATTTTAGTGTCTTTAAATCCAGTGCAACTTAAACTGCTGACTCCATAGCTCAGCCAGTTTGTTATAAGCATTGTTCTGGGCTCTTCATTTCCCAGATTTTGTAGGCACACAAAACTCCATTCTACCAAATGTCTGCTGGTGTTCAGTGAATATTTTGCACATATTGCAATGTTTGAAATAGGCACTTTGGCTTGCCTTCAGAGAAACACAGGGTGGTTTTAAACTGCCGGCTTTTGGATAGTGGTGAGTACGGGTACTGCACCCATTTTTGGGATTTAAGAAATGAATTCCCCACAATTCTAGGTTGCATTTGGCAATCAGCATTGCCATTCCCAATGGTTTCAGACTACTGTGTGGGTAGTCCAATGGTGGTTTTAGGCAGTTTCCTTCTGTGCCCATAACATCGGCAAAAATGAATGGCAGCCTATTCTTCATGCATTTCCCTGTGCATTTTCTGGGAAGCTCTGGCCATCATGATGTTTTCATGTCAGTACTGCACAGTTTTGAGGTAGGGCTCGGATGCATGGGTAAATACATCCCACAAGCCCCCCTCTTGCGATGGCCATTCGGTTTCACTGATGGGACTCGCAAGATCTGGGATGTTTCCTCATCTTCTTCCAATAGATGGCACAGTTCAGCATCTTTTCCTCCATCCGGTCGGATCGATCGGTTCTCCTCGCCGGTCCTGATGGGAATATTGGGCGGTACCCCGAGCCCGTTGCGTCTCAGCTCCCGGTCTCCGGATCGTCCTCCTTGGCCCGTCTCAAGGTTTTCCTTCTCCTAGGACGACAAAGGAAGAGCGGCAATACCTATTCATAGATTTTTTCCACCACTGTTGAGATAGTGGGGCAGCATATGCATTTCATCATAACAAAACATTACATTCTTATTTTGAGAAAAAAAAACAATATAACTAAGAGACAGTTTCATACAAATCACAATATTTTAGAGACTCGATGTGGTATGTTTTATGATTGGAACTGAATTAGTCTGATACAGTACCCGCTAGGATTCCAGAGGATTCCTCCAGTTGTTGCAGAGTGTGCCTGGGATGGCAACATTTCAACTGGTTTATGTGGACCCACTTGTCTTCCCCCTCTGCCGAACCGCCTTTGGGGATGCGGATCTTGTAGGCCACAGGGGAGATCTTGTCGATGATCTCATAGGGTCCTTTCCATGTAGGCAAAAATTTGCGCTGCTTGGCCTGGTTCCTTTGGAAGTTGTATAGATAGACCCGGTCTCCCACCTGATATTCCTTCCTGGAAGTTTTCAGGTCATAGTGGGTCTTCATGCTATCAGCTGATCTTTCTAGATTCCGCTGAGCATAAGCAAAAGCATGTTGGAGGTGTTTCCTTAAATTCTCTACATACTCATGAGTAGTGGAGGCATTTATCAGTGTCTGCTCTTGGGTCCTATAGAGCAAATGCTGAGGAAGCACCATCTTGCGCCCAGTCATCAACTCAAATGGTGACATTTTGGTTGCAGATGAAGGGGTAGATCTGATAGCCATTAGGACCAGAGGTAATCGGATATCCCAACTTGGCCCAGAATCTGCCACAAACTTCTTTAAGATGCTCACAATTGTCCGGTTATATCTCTCTACTGCCCCAGAAGAAGCTGGTCTATAAGCAATATGCAACTTCCTTTTGACCCCCAGTATCTCCCACATCTTTGTCATTACTTCACTGGTGAAGTGGCTACCTCTGTCTGACTCAATCCTTTGAGGTAGACCAAAACGGGAAAAGATGTGGTTAATCATCAAGGCAGCTGCAGTTTCTGCCTTGCAGTTTGGGGCTGGGAGACATTCCACCCACTTGGTAAACAAGCATGTCACAGTCAACATGTACTTATTCCCCCTAGCCGAGCGAATCACAGGGCCTACAAAGTCGATTTGTAAATCTGACCATGGCAGTGTCATCCCCGCTTTTGTAAAGGCGCCCGGTGTGTGAGGGATGTCGGCTGAAATTGTGCACACACAAGACAACCCTTCAAATATTGGTTGAGGTCCTGGCCCATGTGTGGCCAGTATGCAACCTCTCTTAAGATTTCCAGTGTTGTGTGAAACCCCCTATGACCGGCGGTGGCCGCATCATGGGCGTGACTTAACATCAGGCTTCGGAATGAGGTAGGAACCACCCACTGATCGTGGCCAGCCTTGGATTTCCTTACCAACAAACCGTCTTGGATTCGGAACATTTTTGGACATTTCATCAACACTCTTAGGTCCTCTTTCCCAATGTAATCGGTATCCGTCAGGGGAAAGTTCTCAGGGTCTTCAAGGTGCTGGTAAAATTTACCAATAATTGGATCCCCCTTCTGAGCAGTAATCAAATCAGCATCAGGGGTCTCCTTACTCCATTGTGCAATTGAAAGGTCGTTGTGAGCATTTGTCTGGGACCTAGTGATGGCAGTGACCTGGATTTCCCCCAACAGGGACTCAATCTCAATTAGATCCCCTTGGATGGCCCCGGTTTTGGCCAGCTGATCAGCTAAGTCATTCCCAGTTTTGTCTGGTCCCTCTACTTTGGAATGACCTTTGATCTTTTTCCAATAGATGGTCATCCCATTCGAGGTGACCAGATCATCAATGTTTTGGATCAACTTGCCATGTTTCAAGGGTTTGTTGTTAGCACATAACATGCCTCTGGTTTTCCAATTAACCAGGTGCTCCACGAACCCGTTCCGTACATAATCCGAATCTGTGATTATGACCAGTTTGTGGAGTTGATGCTGGACAGCAGTGAGGATGGCCTGATGCACAGCCATCAATTCTGCCACCTGACTACTTCGGGGACCAATTTTGTATCCAGCGGAGGGTTCTGGGGACTCATTCACCCATGCATTCCCTACGCCAGCCACCAGTTCTTTCTCCCCGTTGTTGTCAACATGGTAAGAGCATCCATCCACATAGACAGTGGGCATTCCCTCACACTTGTCTTCTTCAAAGACTTTGTGTGGGGAATTAAGGTATGCCTCCATGTTGTCCTTTATTTTTAGACTTTCGTCCTCGAGACAGTTTTCTCTGGCACAATCATGCAAGTCAGCCAGACCTTGCGCGAGGGGACTCTTCTTGTTTTGGCCATATCTGACCTCCACAGGAAAGCCTTGCATTGCCAGAATCCAGGAAGTAATTCGGGAATTACTCACATTTCCGGCCCGGATTCTGTCACTTTGGAGATATTGCAGAGGCTGGTGTGGAGTCTCCACTATGATGTGTTCCCCCTGGATAAACGGGCGGTAATTCTTCAATGCCCACACCGTTGCCAGGAGTGCCTTCTCACAATCGTTGAATTTTTCCTCCACAGAGGATAAAGTTTTGCTCGCATAGGAGATTACTTTATTGACCTTGTCATGCTTTTGGTATAATACTGCCGTCAAGCACGTATTAGAGAACCCCGTCTCCAGGAAGAACTCCTTGTTTCTGACAGGGTAAGCTAGGCAAGGCGCTTGTGAGAGGCTTCTTTTGAGTTGTTTTACTGCCTCGGCTTGTTCTGGACCCCATTCCCACTTGACCCCCCCCTTCAGGAGATGAATCAGGGGTCTGGTGATCTCTGCGTAGCCCTCAATGAACTTTCTGCTGTAATTAGTCAGTCCAAGGAGGCTCCTTAGTTCCCGCAGGGTTGTGGGGTCTTTCAGTTTCTGAAGTGCGTCCACTTTCTTTTCCTGGGGACAAAGACCCTGAGGAGTAATCTCATGCCCTAAGAAATTAACACGGGTTCTACACCACTGTGCTTTCTGAAAGGAAAGTTTTGCTCCGGCGGCCCTCAACTGTGTCAGAACATAACAGATCTCCGCTATATGTTCCTCCACAGATGAACTTTTGATGAGGACATCATCTACATAAGCCAGGTTACCCCTTGCACCCAAGTCGGGCATGGCCTTGTGTAGAAAAATGTTGAACTCATTGCCGGAGTTGAGGTATCCGAAGGGAGTCCGGGTCCATGTGTACTGCTGGCCCCCAAAGGTAAAAGCCAGCTTGTATTGGTCCTCCCTACTGACAGGCACAGTCCAGTATCCATTGGTCAGGTATATTGCAGTGAATACCTGTGACCCCTGGATCTGGGCCAGCCCTTGGTCAATGTAGGGCAGAGGCCATCGGGAAGTATGGACCCGTTTGTTGAGCTCCCTGAGGTCGGCACAGAGTCTCCACTGGCCGTTTGGCTTCAATATTCCCAGCACCGGATTATTGAAGGTGCTGTGGACTGGACGGATTATTCCCCGGGACTCAAGGTTCTTAATTATTTCAGTAAGGGACTCCATTGATGCGAGAGGCAATCGATATTGCTTCACAAACACTGGAGTCATGCCAGGGTCCGTGGGGATTGTTGTGGTGTGGATGTCGGTGCGACCACAGTCATATGAGTCTACCGCAAAGAGATCTTGGAAATCCAAGAAAACTTGTTTCAACTTTTGCCTTTGTTCCAGAGTCACACAGGCATCAGCTAGGTTGACTCTCTCTTCCACCATCTGCCTGAAGCCTGGAAAGACTTCTGGTTTGGCTATCTCCGCGGCCTCCTCTAGCTGGGTGGAGAAGTCCCTGGTCAGAGTGCTGATTTTGACGGGAGGCTTCAGGTGGGAAAGGCAGCCCTCATGGACCTGGAAAATCACCTCATCCCTCCTGAAGTCACAAGTCACATCTTCCTTACCATAGGGGCAGGAAGTGTACACCAGGAAGTTCCCCCCATGCCGGGTAAAAATCCTGTCTGGTGTTGTATTGTCCTCACTGTCACTGTCAACACAGTCCTTGGGGATTGGTCCTAACAGTTCATTTACAAGATCGATGGAAAAATGTCGGTCATCAACCGCCATTCCAATAATGGTGCCTGCGGCTAGAGTAATACTCTTTAAGTCGCTGTTATCCACCTCTATTGGAATGGTGTCATGTTCTATGTTGACTAATGGAGTTGGGTTTACTCCCAACCCTTGCTGTTGGAAAGAAGCATTTAGATGTATGTAAGCATCAGGGTTTTTCAACTCTTGTCCCCTTTTAACTTTCACTTCCAGGGAGAATTGTCGAGTCCTTTCTGGGATGGTGACTTCCTCTTTAACCTGAATTTCAACCGCATAAGGTAGCAATTGAGCTGACCTAAATGCTTTTTCTGGATCATCAAAGGTCATGGGATTATCCGCTAATCGGGACCAAGCTTTGAAGTTTATTAGGTCCAAACTAATGGCAAAGCGATTGAGAATGTCACTGCCTAAGTAAAAGGCGGCAGGGACGTCTCGCACGACCCAACAATTGTGGACTATGCTCTTGTTGCCAATGGAGATTTTGAGCATACACCTGCTTAGCAGGAGATGTTTGGAATTAGGTGCTTCCAGGTCCATTTCCCATTTGTCTATCAGTTTGAAGGTGGGAATGGCTGGATCTTTTGGGAGTTGGCGGAACATGGCTTCGCTGATGAAGCTCTTACCGTTGTTCACACACACTCGAGTGAGAACAGAGTCCTTCCCATCATTTAACTGAACAGGGATGAACAACTGCTCTCCTATTTGCTGAATATCAGCCAGACTTTGAGCTGATTTCACATCTTTCTGGACTATAGGAGTGGGAGTTTCAGATTGTGGATTAGTATAGAATTTCAAAGTGTTTCCTTCCAGCGTCGAATACCACTTTAGACTGGAAGGAAGGTTGATTTTCAGAAACAGAGAGGACCCCCCATCACTAGTCTGTTGTCCTACTGCTATTACTGTCACGTCTGGAATCTGGTTGTTCTGGAAGTGAAATTGTACTTGGTCAGATTTTTGTTCAACCATGGGGCATGTGCCGTTTAAACTAACATGGTTGACACTCTGTTTTAATTTTATTGGTCGGCTAGTCTGGGTCCAGAGGACCTTGTTTACACAATCTATGAGGGGTGACAACCTTCTCAGGAGGTCATTCCCTAGTAAACAAGGGGTGCCCTCTGGGGTCACAACTATGACCGGGTGTTTCAACTTATGTCGCCCAATTTTTATGTCCAAATCTGCCGTCCCCTCGACGGGAATTTCCTTCCCGTCAAAGTTCTGCAGTTGTCCAGGAAGAGAGGTGAAAGGAATTTGGTAATTCTCGCCACCTTCCTGCATTCAGTTCGTCAAAGGCCCTTCTGGACAGAAGGGTAGCTTGAGATCCAGTGTCCACCAGTGCCAAAATTGTACCCTGCCCCTGTACTTGTACCGGGGCATACTATCTTCCCTCCTTCTCCTCAAGGGGGCACAGATAATGTACATTTTTGGACAACTGGTGGGCTAATTTTCTGGTTTTGGACATTGCTAGCGAAGAGATTTGGGCAGAATTCTGTGGAGAGTCTTGGGAATCTAAAAGAAACAGTTGGCAACTGGAGATCAGAGCCATTGTGGGTTCCCCTGGTTCCGGTTCTGGGCCGCCCCCCCCTTTTTGGAGGCAGTCCCCAGGATGGGTTTGAACCAGGGGATTTTCTTGCTGTTGGTTCTGGGATGAGATAGTGGGCGGCGGTAGCTCAGTCTCCACATCTCCCCAGTCTGGATTTGCATCCCTAGGGACCCATTTTTCTTTGGGAGGAGTTCCCCCCTCTCTGAAGGAGAAGATCCTTTTCCCAGGATCCTCTGAGGATCCCTCTCCCTCAAATTGGAAGATCTGTACCTCCTCCTCAAACTGAGTCTGTTTGGGTCTTTTGTTTCTCCTACCCCCCCTCTGCTCCTTAGGAGGCAGACTTTCAGGGGCAAGAGATTTTGTTTCCGGTTCCTGGGTTTCCAGGGGCTGTTTACAAGTGAGGAAGGAAGCTTCCTCCAAGGCTTTACACCCCCCTTCCCTTTGTGCCTCCTCCCTGGGAACCGGTGAGTTATCGGGGTGCTGCCCCCGTCATTGTTCTGGAGCACCAGGTCCAGAGTTGGGTGCGTTCTGCACCGGCACGCCCATCTGAGGGTTCTGCTGAGCCCTCAGTATGTGACCCAGATCCCGCGCCATGTTTTGAACCTGGCGCTCTAACTGGGAAACCCGCTCAGGCTGATACGGGGCCCTGTTTTCTCCCCTGGGCTGATCCCGGGAAGGGTAGCTGTCCCTCCTCTGGTAATACCCCGGGTTGGGAAGATTTGGGTACCCCTCCACCCTTGGCCTCCCCTCTCCCGGATTCAGTGGTCTGGGCTCAGGGAATTGGGGAAAGAAGGATGGATGGTTTTGGGGCTGAAAGTCGGGTGGATATCTGGGGAAAACGTTCTGCCCAGGGTTTGGTAAATTTCTGCCCTCCTGTGGGAAGTTTGGAGGGAAGTTCCCTGGGTTAGGTGCTTGTCTGGATCCCCCCCCTTGGGCTGGAGGAGTCCACACATAACCCAGGATGGGTCGATTTCCCTTGTAACGGGGACTTACATAATCAGGAGAGCGAGGGACCCCATTTGTGGGGCTGCCTCCTTGGCTCCCTGTCTGTGACTGACCCGAGGACCTCCTGGGCCTAGCATTATTAGGTGCAGGCAGGTTTTTAGGCCCCCCCATCTCCAAATCCAAAACGGGGGTGACCTTTACCTCTGCCACCTTGACAGCAGCAGGGGTGCTGTTGGCTTTGGGGTTTTTCTGGGCATTGCTTTTATTTTCTATGGGCTTCTGCACCTCATAGATCCGGGTAGCCTGTTCAATGACCCAGTCTAAAGATCTTTTCTCATGAAAATCTCTCACGAGCTGGGTCATTATATATTTGGGCAAGGCATGGAAAAATGTATTGACAAACTCTCTACTATCTGTGCGCACCCTTCTGGTGGTTTGCGCAAAAGCACGCTTTAACTCCTGCACAAATTCTCGTGGGGCCTGATCCTCCCCACATTGCAAATTGTAGGCCGCCTTGCGAGCCTCTTGAGGATTTCTGTGAACAGAAAAATGTTTCAGGATGGCCGCCTTATATGTGGACCATCTTAAATGATTTTGGTCCTCCAGCCCCGCAAAGAAACAGGAGTATTCCGGGGAGAATGTCCACTTTACATATTGAATACAGCTTTGGCTGTCCTTCAAATGGAAAGTCTCCATCATTTGTTCAAACAACTCTAAGTGCTCCCAAACAGAATACTTAGCGTTCTTATGGTAAGGCGTGATGACGCTCCTGATCGCCTTAATCTGCTTTAAGGGGTCCTTAAGCAAGGCCCTTTTTGCCTTATTGGCCTTTTTGGTTCGGGTAACCCTTGTCCATTCTTCCTCGGACTCAGAGGCACTGCTCCCAGAGGTTCCCGTCTGTTCTTCCAGGTTTTCCCGGATTCTGCGAGCCTGGGAATGGCTGGCAGGATGTGGGGACCTGGTCTCCTGCGTCCTGCGCAGTTCAGAGGGGTCTTCAGATTCCTCCTTGCTGCCAGGATTTGATGGGTACCCCCTCCACTGACCTAACTGGGCAGAGGTTTTCAGGATGCCCTTAATGGGCCTACTCTCCTGGGGTTCCCCATTGAACTGTACTGTACTTGGGTGCCCATACCCGGATGCCCACCCCTCCATTCCTGAGTGGTTCTGGCCTATGAGCCCCATACTCTTAGCTGGATAGTAATCTGCCATCCCTGTGGCCCTACGCTCATGTGCGCCAGGGAACATGGTGGGTGGCAGAATCCAGGGACTGAGAGGTATGAGGGCCTCTGGTACTAGGGCTCCTGAGGTTATGCTCCGGAGTTTCCCTTTCCCAGCGAACCTCATCTCTATCCGCCCCTGCTCCCTGTTGCAATGCAAGAGCCTGCATTTGTGCCTTCAGTTCCTCTGTTAAGGCCTTACTCGACTCTATCAGTTTCTCCTGCATCGCTACCTGTTGTTGGAGCCTATCATTGTGTTGACAGAGGGCCTCATTTTCCCTCTGTGCTTCCTGGGTGGTCCTGGAGAACTGGGCCAGTCTTTGCTGCAGGAGGGTTACCTCCTGAGCTGTGTCCCTATTGGCCTGCTCCTTTCTTGCTAGAGCATCTTCCACCCTTCTGGTGTGCTCTACCAAGTTCTGGTGTTCTTTTTGGAGGTCACCCAGTCCCTGGCGGGCCAGGTGATTTTCTTCCATTTTTCTTTTTAAATGGCAGACTTCCTGGCCTAAGGCGTCTCTTTCCTGACTAAGAGCCTGCATTTGTGCCGCCAGGTCGTCCCTTTGCCGTTGAAGGGCACCAGCTTTTTGGCGCTCCTCATCAAACTCTGCCTGGGTATCCAGGTCTTTCAAGATCAGCTTGTTGCTCTCTACCTTCACTCTATCTAGATGACTTTGCAGGGTGGCTACCTGCTCCGTGCATGCCCTGTTAAAGTCTAATTGTTGCTCCAGCTTTTTCTGGCTCTGCAGTAAGGAGTCCAAACTGTCTTGGTGCTCCTTCTGCAGGGCCAGAAATCTGGTATCCTGTTCTGACTTTTCCTTTTGCAGCACATCCATATCCTCCTTCATTTTAGTGATGTACAGTCTGCTGTCATTTTCTGACTCCTGGCTCCTCTGCAGCCTCTGCTCAGAAGAGACCAGGTCAGATTGGACCTTCTCTAACACCATCTGTTGCCTATTTGCCAGATTTTGGCTTTCAGCACATCTATCCTGCATGTCTCCCATATATAGGTACAGGTATGCTGCTATCCTGGCAATCTTATTGTGTTCCTCTTTGGCTTTAGGAGCCATATATAGTTCACTCAGGGCCACATGTAATGGACCCTGATCTCTATATATATCTGCCCCTGTTTCAGTGACCTGTTGTGTGATTGCCTGCAACCACGCATCCTGGCCCTGTTCGGTCCATTCACCTCTCACAAATAGCTTATGCAAGAGGTGCTCTCTGGCCATTTTCATGTCTACTAAGGTCGTCATTCTAGAGATTGGTCTCTGTCCTGACTTACAGAAGTTTGTATTTTATTTTTGCAGAACAGAACTTTTCTTGGAGTGTCCCTTTTGAGGAATGCTTCACAGCGTAATGCAGCGTGGTGATCCGACCGGATGTATGTATCCCGTCAGTTAGCACACTGTATTAAGTTGCACAAGTGGTAAATCTAACCCAACGTCTCGGCTCGAGCCCCCAATTTGTAAGAGGATTCAATTCAACACTACAGCTAAGTCAACGCCTAGTCTATAATACTGAATGAAAACCCTTATTGATATATCTTTAGGTCCAGTTCATGCGTTCTGGATGACTACCCCTATATAACACCCCTCTCTTGGAATCCCCCTGACCCCACTGAGCCAAGAAGTAGTTCTGTTTTGCAAGTTTAAAAGGTTTATTTGATAATTTAAAATAGATATATCACACTTTATAATAAATTAATACTTGAATATCACCCTTAATCTGATATGTTAAAGATTAACAATGGAGAATCTGGCACTAGCACACTTCTTTATAATCACTAATGAGTTGACATGAAATGGATAAGATAGCACACTGGTAAATAGGAACAAAAGTATAATGTGGTAGAGGATGCTTTATGTAAGCTCAGGTGGATGCAATATTCAATGAATGCAGTACAGAAAATACTCAATATGATTTCAACCAAACAATGTAATCACTTTTCTCTGGCTATTCACTCCCCCCCTCTTTATGCAATGCAAGGAAATGGGAGGAAAGCACACAGTTCTCAGAAATGCAATCAATGTAATCAGTTCAATCCAGCAAGCTTAGACAACAGAAGTTTAAAACACAGATAGGAGTTTTGAAAACACAGGCCCAAATGCTTTGATATGTGCTAGCAATGGATGAGAAATATGCTGGAAACGCTTTTTAATTCCCTTTCAGAGGTTCAGGGTGAGTGGTATCTAGTTAATATTAGTCCAGGCTCACACTAGCAATGATGCAGGGATAGTTAGCAGGTTAAACGAATTTCTGGCAAATGGAAAGCAAACAGCAGCAGTTTTTACATGTGAAGAAATTGCAAATCGCGGTAAAATTCGCGGATGCGTGTTCCGCGATTGCGGTAAAACTATAAGGGGTAGGAATGCGGTTCTAGGTTCGTAGGAAAGCCACGATTCTAACCTTTCAGATGAAAGTTATTGCAAGTCTCTAGCACAAACGGTTGCGGAGATATGAGCGATTTTGTGAAGGTCGTTTTTCAGATTTGAAATTTTAAAGTTCAAAAAGACAAGTGCAGCTTGCGACTAGAAAATGACAAGTGACAGCTTTGCAAATGACAGGTGACAGTTAGGAGGCAGTTCTACTTAGATTAAATAGATTGAATTATATGATTTTAACTAGGAGATTGGTTCTGCACAGTTTTCTAGGTACTCACACTATATTCTTGAATTAAATGGGCCTCATCACGGATCTGGTCAGGGTTTTAGACTGGACTCTGGTCTGGTCTGGTCTGGCCTCTGCACTTCACAGTGATCTGGGTCAGCTCTCTCTGCTGGTCTGGGTCTCTCTGGGTACAGCACTGCTTTCTCTCTGGAGGTTTGATGGAGGTAAATATGGATTTTTCCGGCAGAGCGTCCCGCTGCAGATGGATTTGGAAGAGTCTCTATCTGTCCTGTCTGTCTGCTTTTATGTGTTTAGAATGTGGGTGTGTTCTAGCATCACTGACCCTACCTCTCTCTCAGCTTCTAATTGGTCAAACTTCCATTTATCATTTGATTGGGGAATGAACTGTGAGTCAGAGTGATGTCATTTTACAGCCTGCAGAAAGTCCACTCCTCCTGTCAATTTACACACAAATCTAGATTTGAAACAAATACATATTTGCAGAGGTACATATTGTTTTAAAATCATATGCACCCATCATGCATTACAGGAGGTATCCCCTGTTCAAACTCTGCTCTTCCTGGGAGCTTGCATTCAGAAATGGCACATATTTCACTTTTTAACTGATTTTGCAATTTCTGACATTGACCCAACTTTACATACATGTGTGCAGGGAGTAGGGACATTAACTGATGAAGTTTCAGATTTTTAACATGCATACATTTAGAGTAATATCCATTTTTCCGCTAAAACCCCCCTGAACATGCCACCGGGTCGAAAAACCTCTTAAAATGTGGGCAGAAAAATCACAAGAATTATGGTATCATTTATAAAATTTTCACATGTCCGCTCTATGAGTTATTCATCTTTTTAAAGTTATGTTCTGGCTCCAAAGGGGTGTGGTTTCCCAGGTCACATGGTATAGAAACCAGTCTTTCCAGTTTCTGCCAAGCCAGCTTGCTCTCACAGGCAGTGCCCCTCCCAGCTCTTGCCAAGAGGAAGCTACATTTTACGACTGCGGTAATAAAAACCTTTGCCTGAGTGAAGAGGGCTTTGTTCACTCTCTTGCAGAGCACAGGTAATTCCATTATCAGATAGATGGCATATCCTTAGTGTGGGCAGCAAAAGGAAGGTTGGCCTGGGAACACAGTGGTGACTCAAGTTTCACTGCTGATGGGGGTAGTTGCCAGGCAGAATCAAGTTCCTTAAGCCAGACTTTCAGCTACTGTCATGTTATTTGTTGCTTTTTAAATTAACTTGCAATTTTACACATGCAGCTAGAATGCTGATTCTAAGTGCAAAACTAAGACATTTAAACAATTGCAACCTATGTGACACTCAAAAGTAGGTCACTCAGTCAATTTAAACATTTAGATTTTAGTGTCTTTAAATCCAGTGCAACTTAAACTGCTGACTCCATAGCTCAGCCAGTTTGTTATAAGCATTGTTCTGGGCTCTTCATTTCCCAGATTTTGTAGGCACACAAAACTCCATTCTACCAAATGTCTGCTGGTGTTCAGTGAATATTTTGCACATATTGCAATGTTTGAAATAGGCACTTTGGCTTGCCTTCAGAGAAACACAGGGTGGTTTTAAACTGCCGGCTTTTGGATAGTGGTGAGTACGGGTACTGCACCCATTTTTGGGATTTAAGAAATGAATTCCCCACAATTCTAGGTTGCATTTGGCAATCAGCATTGCCATTCCCAATGGTTTCAGACTACTGTGTGGGTAGTCCAATGGTGGTTTTAGGCAGTCTCCTTCTGTGCCCATAACATCGGCAAAAATGAATGGCAGCCTATTCTTCATGCATTTCCCTGTGCATTTTCTGGGAAGCTCTGGCCATCATGATGTTTTCATGTCAGTACTGCACAGTTTTGAGGTAGGGCTCGGATGCATGGGTAAATACATCCCACAGTATGTCGACATATTCATCAGCTCCTCGTCCTCATTGCCCTCATCACTGCTCTCCTCTATAGCTTTATTTCCGTTCACCTTTCCACTTCCTCCATTCTTGCTCGGGGACAAACCATTTCTTTTAGGTTCAACTGTCTCCTTTCCAGCCTCTTCGCTCGATGTCTCGGAATTGTTAAAGGTAACATTCAGTGCTTTTATGTTTCTAAAAAATTTAGCTGAATTACGAGCATTTCAATTTTCTTGCATTGGCATGTTTTTTGTTTTTTTCTTACATTTGCCATGTTTCAATTCAGTTTCAATTCCTTTCGTCAATTTTTGTAATTTAGTTGATGTTTGCGATTTTTCAAACATATCAAACCATTCTGCATCTTTCTGTTCAGAAGGGACTACTGGCAGCTTAGTCTTTGGTTGTACAATTTGGATGTCCTCCATGGTTCGGCTTGTAGAAGAGACTGGTTCCGGTCTTTGTGTCACCACAGGCACAGTCATCGAGGGCATATAACCTTTGTGAGGTCTATGGTAGCAGGTGCACACGAATTGCCAGTGCCCGCCAAAACCTTCACTTGGTGGTCAGCCTCTTCATTCGACCTATCGTCCGTGCCGTCCTCCTCTAATACCAGCATTTTTGACAATTCCTTCTCTTTATCTGTATTCGGTTGTGTTTTCTGATTCACATTGTCATCCCCTTTTTCTAACCGGTTGACAGTTGCTGGGAGACCCGGAACTAGTCCAGTATCGACAGATTGCATGGGAAGGCCCGACGATGATTGTCTCTCATTTAGTGTTACCTTTCTTTCTGAACGAGCCCTTCCATCTTGTTCTTTCTGCAATAAGTTTAGGGCCTGTCTGGTAACTTCTGCCAAAAGTATTTTGTCTTCCGAATTATTTTTCTGGGAATCCTTCAGTACTGCTAGCGAGATATCATTGCCTCGCCTTGTAACCGTAATTTGAGTCATCATGTCGACCAAATCCGCTTCCAGTTTTAATATTTTTGAATTTAGCAGGGCTATTAGCGTCGTCTGATCACGATAGTTCTCATTCAGGTTTTCAAATAGCTTTGTTAAAGGAGCCACTGCTATTGTGCTTGCTGACATCAGTATTGGGCGTAATTCACTAATTACTTTCTCCGCAATCACTGCAATTGACTGTTGGCCACCTTGAGCTTTTGGTAATTGGGACTTAGGATCGTGATGCATCCGTTGTCTTTCGTTTGGTGAGCTATATTAATTGTCTGAAGACGGAGAGGAAGATGCCACGTCTAATTCTCTTTGATTCTGTATTGGAACAGGCGCAGCTCTGGGCGCATTAAGATTGTAAGGAGTCAACTTCCTCCCTGGCACTTAAAGCGTTTTTGCGAACCGCAAGCATCACTTTCTGGACTCAAATCATGTCTGATCCTCTTTTGCAATACCCGAATTTCATCATTTCTTGTGTCAAATGAAGGGGTATTAGATTCTAGATTAACTAGAAATCTCATGTCATTGTCCTGATAAGACATGCTAGCTGTCGGTATCGTTGGCATTACACTTATTTGATCTCATTGTGCCGGCCAGCTTAGTGTTCATGGCTGCTAAGTCTCCGAGAACCTGATCTGCGATTACTAATGAATTGCGTCGGGTGGTGTGCTGGCTTGGATTTAAGATCTCTTCTTGAACCCTCTGATTGCCTATAGGTTCCCATACTTCTTCTAGTCCCTCTTCCTCGGGCAAATGGATACCATAGGTATGGATGGAGGATACCATAGGTATTACTTGCATCTGGTCTTGTAGCGAACTCAACCCACTACTTGGTGTAAACAAGCTGGTTATTTCATTATCGACAGTCTTTTTTGAGGGGTGTGGCTTATTTATATTTGCAACTATCTTCCACACCATTAATTTAATGGGGGAATAGTTACTGTGTTTCCACCTCGCATTAGGGATTGTAATCAGGACGTTGCATGGGTATTTTCTCTCGATCCATCCTCCTTATGCAATATGATATAATCATCAGACTTCCTGTTACCCCGCCACCTCTTCTCCTTGTTGGCAGACGAGGGTTCTCTGCAGTTACTACTGAAACTGGACATAGCGAACGCTCGCACGTGACGTGCGCTTTCACTTTTATCCAACAGTAGCACCTTCGAGTGAGTTCCATACACCTCCTCTTCACCCGCTGTGGGGTAAGAGCACTCGCCGCTATGTGCAAAGGGCTGTGCACCTGTCACCAGCAGCATCGCTTTCTCCTGCACGGGACTGCCAGCGCCGACGCCAACATCATTGCTACAATCCAGAGGGGAGGCGGAACTGGGCCTGAGGGCAGAGATGGGGCGATGTGCAGGGCGTGCAACTCTGTTGGAGATCGCAGTAAGGACTCTCTGATAGAATGCACAGCATTTTGCATAATGTTTTTAGTAATGTCAGTGTCTTGTGAAATATCAGTAAGTGGCATACCCGCTCCTCGTCCACCTCCACTCTTCCATCTCGACCCATTGCCACTTACTTGTTGATCGATGCTTAGGGGCTTGGCCACGGGCTAGCCACTGCCTTTGGAAGTATTTTCTCGGCGACCAGGTCATCGCCCTGCGTTCCCTGCATCGAGCCGTATTTCGGGCGGGGGGTGATTGTCTTTAAGGCACGTTTTGCCTGGGCTCGTGTAGCAGGGATTCCTGTCCTTAGACTCATGTTGACTTCTCTATATCCTCACGTCCCCACGGTCACCAGGGAACACAGGCTACACACTCCATGATGCTCCGCGTAGAGCCGGGTGTTTTATGGTGGTGACTCCACCTTTTGGTAGAAATGTAAAAAATACTGCAACTCGATCCTCACAGCTCCGGGACTCCTCACAGCAACACACTCCTGCCACACTCCGGAATGCTCCACGTAGAGCCGGGTGTTTTATGGTGGTGACTCCACCTTTTGGTAGAAATGTAAAAAATACTGCAACTCGATCCTCACAGCTCCGGGACTCCTCACAGGCAACACACTCCTGCCACACTCCGGAACGCTCCACGTAGAGCCGGGTGTTTTATGGTGGTGACTCCACCTTTTGGTAGAAATGGAAAAAATACTGCAACTTGATCCTCACAGCCCAGGGACTCCTCACAGGCCACACACTCCTGCCTATTTTAAACACTTTGTGCCCAAGTTCTTTTGGACCTGGTCCAAATCTGTCCAGCAATTTGGGCTGTGCAGTCTGGCAAAAAGTGACCTTGTTTGTTTATGGGAAAATTAATGGGAAGTAGGCTGCAACTTTGATTTTCTTTTTGTCTTCTTAATAAATCTTTTATTTGTTAACACATCTTTATGAAACTTTGCAGTCTGAAGGGGCATACACATCCTTAACCAGCTTCAGAATTTCGGATAAATACATCACAAAGTCAAAAGTTATTACCAATAGAATTATTTCGAGGTTCCTACTGGAGACTGACTCACCTTAACGATGTGACTGTGACCGCAGTCCTATAATATATAACTATATAAATTCACTAGAGATGAGAAGATATGGGGTCAAGTGTGTACAATGCAGAACTGGGATAAAATCCCATTTTACACAGAAAGTGTGTGATAGTGCACAAATCATTTAATTTCACTGTGCCTTATCTTCCGAAATTGGGTGCAAAGTCTAGCTTTCCTATTATGGGAAATGGGAGGTAGGGCATCAGGTATGGGTTTAATGCTGTGAATGGCAGCGTGGAGGATGCCGGCATTGGTTTTTTATTGTGGCGGTTGAAGAGGCTGGATGACATGTATGTGTTTTGTGTTTTAGGGTTAGGAGGCAGATGGCAAGGGATGAATATTTTGCTGGTTTGACTCTCGTTGGGCTCGTAGAGCCAAACCATTCTCCAACTCTACGCATGAATTCTTTGGCTCCCCAAACTCTACCGGATCATAGCAATCATGTCCTTGGCGGGCTGGCACCTATTGATAAAACATGCCACACATAGTGAATACATGCTCATGCCCATTCTTGTAAATTCATAGGGCAGCACAGATGTTCAACCCATTGTCAGCAGCAACAATGTGCAACTGTAGGTGTTGTGCTCTTAGTCACTGTGCCACCACTTCCTCTACCTTATCTCAGATATCCGAAGTTCTGTTGAATCTGCTTTTAATTCCTTGCATAAACAAAGTGGTCTGGTGCCGGACTGCATGGACTTGTTGGCCTCTAAGATTGCTAAGGGACCAGGCCTCTCTTGGTTTGCAGGGGAAAGGAAGGACTGTGGGGTCTAAGCCAGTCTGGAACAATGTTGGCACATATGCAATGTTTTCTGGAGTGACAGTATGGACTATGGTGGTATGATGAGTGGCTGCTGGGGGAGAGGGCGGGCAGTTGAGGGTGTGTGTGTTCATCACAGTCCTGAACGTAGTGCAGGATCAAGTGAGACTGCAAAGCTGTGTTTACTATTTTACACCAGGTAAACAGCTGTCTTGCAAAGAGTGCAGGTAGCGGTTTGTCTTGGTTGGAAACATTCTACAACATGGTTTTGCGGTGGGATACGACATGGGTAGGCCATAATGCCAAGGTGATGGGGGATGGTGGTGATGGTTGTTCTGCTGACGTTATTGGTCTGATATCACACATTAGTATCGTGCACTGCCCCATCTGACAGAGATGTCATGTTTACCAGCCCCTGGAGCAAAACAAGTAATGCAGAAGCTCTAGCATTACTTCTGCACTCTAGTGCCTTTTCCTGGCTTTTACAGATGGTGCTGGCGCATACATAACATGGACCATTTCTGTTTTGGAGTACCGCTCTGCCTGCAAAAATAACATGGCTTTTTGCCAGCATGACATTTTCTTGCTGACGTAAACCCAATGGATTCGAGTGGAATCTGTCTGTTTTTATCCCCAGCAAAAATTAGGCAGATTGTATAGGAATCCAGTGCAAGTGCCTCTCGCAAGAGTAACTTGTCAAAGGCATTTATACTTTTAGAGCAAGAAAATGTTAACCCCTCTACACCAGTTTTTACACTTTTTCCATCTTTATAGTGCAAATGGCCAAACTTGTAAGGTGGGGACTTGATGCCACAGGGGATATCATTTTTCAAGTCCTTTGCTTAAATTTAATAAATGAATGCATTCTGTTATGAGAGTTGTAGCCTTCGCGAACATATTGAATATAGTTATATTCACTAAAGCATCTGACATGTCTCGGATTGCGAGCAGCTGTCTGCATCTCCCTGGTCACAGGAGAGCCTTAGGGTAATTGAGAGTGACCTTTGGGTACACAATGCTCTTTTCTAACTCCAAACTGATGCTTGATCATCACATGTAGCCCTTATTTTAGTCCCAAAATTGACCTGTGATCCAGCCATTCGAAATGATCATGATACCAGCCTTGTATGTGGCATTGTTATATTATAAGGCAGAGAAGTGGGAAGATAAAGTACCCTAAATCTTGTTGAAAGGTTTGTCAGCGTGTCTCATAATCCTTGAGATCTGTCCAGACCATTTCAATCAGTTTTAGGTATGGGAACTGCAGTCCTTTCATTATTCTCTTGGTGAAGGGAGTCAATGGAATTTCAGAGGCGTCTGAAAGTGCAGTAAGACAATGTTTAAGGGAACGTTGGTGTTCAAGACCATGCAAGACAATGAATTCATCATATGAACCATCCGCCCCATGAACTGACTCCTGCATAAACTCATCTTGAAGCTCAATTATCCCCTTCTGTGGGTGTGCTTCCTGCGCTGTGCAGTACAAAGCAGACAGCAAGAGGGACATTCCGAGAGTCAAGGCTGATTGCTCTATTTCTATAATGGTGTAGCCAGCAGCAAACATCTCCTACAGTTTGGGGCTCATCTCATATCCAATAATTTGAGGTATTCTGTAGTACGCGGAAACTGGGGAGTACATCAGGGCGATTAAGCTAACAATGTGCAATGCAAACATAAAGAAAGTGATCCCCAAAACCGCCATTTAACACCTGAAGAGGTAGGAGGAGGTTTTCATAAGGTTTATAAAGACTGGGCTGTAATGTTATGCACAATAGAGTAGACCAATCAGGGCTTGCCGCTTCAATAATCAGGGCCTCCTTCATGTTGCCTCTCAGATTGACAGAAATCGCCCATCTGAAAGGTGTGGATTGACACATTGAAAGAAGCCAGAGGTCACACAACCTCCATCCTGTACCGTGCGCTTGATGGGAGGTTAACACATTATCGCATGCTAACAGGGGCTAGCATCAGTATTACAATAGCATGAGAGAAAGACACCACTGCAAGGTCACCTGCCGCTGTGACAACAGATGAAATGTACTGATTATTCAAAAATGGGGTCTGGACTTATCAGAAAAGAAATTGTTGAACACGAGTATAAAGGTTGAAACCCAGCTCCAAAGGCTGCTCAAATTGAGTGGCTCCCTGAAATAAACCTACATTTTGTTTTAACTGTAGTGTATAATAAACTATTCAGAGACAAATTGGTTGACTCTATTTTGATCTAGATGTAAAATGTTACTTAATATTACTTTTCATATTTTTAATATTATTATTATTTTAATTGAAGGCTATGGTAGTCCATTTTAGGTAATAAAATGTTGCATTAAAAACTGGGGAAGAAATGTAAAATTAAAACAATTTGAAGGAGACTGCTAGGGGGTGCGGACCGTCATAGCGTAGTAGCTCCAGGCCCTCCCCATATGAAAAGAGGATCTGACAAGGCCAGGAGTGGCCCTGTGCAGTGACGTGTGTGGACCTCTCATCCCGCAGTGCCTCAAAAACCACTTTTTTACTAGCCTGGCCCAGAGGGAGCAGGCGCCCGGCCAAGCCATGGAGCCACAGGGAGGCCCAATGTCTGTGTGCACTCGGCAGCCCCGCCTGCAGACTTGAGGCGTGTGCATGGATAGACGACACAAGAGGCATCTGCTTGCGGGGACCCAGGTGAGGCCCACAAAAGATTTTGGTTGCCTGCACATTGCTCGCTGTCCCCCAGGAGGCGTTTTTGGGGGGACTGCAAGGCACATTGAGCCCAGGCACAGCAACAGAGCGCAGCGGCCAGGAGTGAGGCTTCAGCAGTGATCAAGGCTGGCGAGCTGGAGGCATAGAACAGAGGGCTGCTGCCTGTGGGACACCCAGGGAGTAGTACCTGAGAGATCAATCATGGCAGGTTGTTAGTGACACAGTGATAATATCGTGGATACCAGCTTGGTGGAGCACAGTTTTATATGGCAAGAGAATTTGCAATTTTGGACACTGGTGCAGTTATTCTCCCCTGATTGTGACTGCTTTTCAGGGTACCAGTAAAGGACATATGTGGGTGGACAGCATAACTTTTTTTCAGAGGGCGGACGCAATCCCTTGTTTTTTTTTGAGGTTGGCAAGTATTTGGCTACCAGGATTTATTTCAGGTTTTCATGTTTCCGGTGCAGACGCTTACCCACAAGACCACAAGCACTTGTTTCATATTGGGATTTTTGGTTTCCATGGAATATTTCGCTACAGATTGCTGGGTTTAAAAGGTGAGCAGCTTTTATACTTTGCTAGTATATTTATTGGAAGATTTCCTCTCTCAAGTTATTTTTCTGGTGTTCATTACTTTTTTTAAAAGTTCGATGCTATATTGCCTAATTTCTACTAATGGGAAGGTGAAATGAACTACATTTGTATATTTCACTTTGAGATATATGTTCACTTACTGTGCATATATTCATGGGTGACAGCATTTGATTTTCGTTATGGGTGCAGAAAGTACCTGGGCATATGTTATTCTTGCAGCCGGTCATTTTTTTCCCGGTTCTGTGCTGCTTAAATGTGGTTAGTTGGGGTCATGCGGTGTATCACAAAGTCACCAAGAGACCGGCCATAAAACAAAGGGCTTGGAGCATGCTGCTTAACCTAAGTGTGTGGTCCATGACAAATAATGTAATCTCACTGCGCATTGCCTAAAAACATTGTGAGTACTTAAAGCCTGCAGTATTTTATAAATAACAATACCACTGTCAAAACAGGTCAAAAACAGGACAAAATCAGTCTGTGATTGATGATGGGTTTCAAGTGTTTTAAAATACAGACAGTGGGCACGGCCATGGGCAAAGACCATGCTAGTGGTCTGGAAGCATTCTAAAAATCTATGGAATAACAAAACCGTTATGATTCAAGGAAAAAACTTTAGTTGCAGGGACGTTAAGGTGAGAACTTAATGTAACAAAACCCCTGAAATTCAGCTAAAGCCACCTTAACTTCGCAACCCCGTTGCGTAGCCTATGACCACAATGATGACAGCACAGATCACATGATGTTGTTTCTTTCTTTCTTACTTTAGTTTCCCTGTTTGTGCCTCTGATTTGTATGCATTGTGAGTCTTCATATGTATTGTTTGTCCTAACACAAGTGTGTAGTAAGTCTTGAATTGTTAGCTATTTATTTCATGTTTAACATTACTCAAAACTTTGATAAAGTAGCATTCATTATTTTACTATCCAAAAAATACCATATAATAAATATTGTACTTCTATGGTGCATGCTGCAGACATTGACTGTGTGTATGTATGATTATGTTGCTGTATTAACAACGCTCCAATATAATATGTTCTTTAGATGAGTACATTCTTTAATACATAAAGTACTTCATGATAGATCTCCTAATCACATCTGACATCTTGCTACCAACATTGTAAACAAAAGCCCTTGTAGGTACTTTTTATCACAATTAATTTAATATCTGATGTCATCAATGACATTTGCGATGTCATCTTTTATGTCCTGGGTGTTAGTGTTAGCAGTGCACAGTGGTGACACGAGTTATGGTTGCTTAGCTTACCATAACTGTTGAATTTCTGGGGTTTTTGGTTTTACTTGTAACCATAATCTCCCTTTAGCAAAGCTTGTTCACTAAATTTCGTAGGTTTTTTTTAGTACAACTTAACCATAACGTCCCTTTAACAAAGGTTTTTATCTGATTTTCATAGGTTTTTACCAGTGCACCCTTAATTTGCTACATGTTCCTTATATTTTACTCACCCCCAATGTATCAGCTGTAGAGTCTGTGGACAGTACGAATGTCTGTGGATATCAGATAGCATTCACAGAGCCCAGAAGCACAGGGGAGAACAAAAAATATTCTACCCTTCAACCAACAAACACATATACATAAAACAACATTAAGTACATTTACTACACCCAAATATACCTTTTTGTTCAAAATCATCATTTGAAATTGTACAAATTATGTTTTCATTTAGCACACAAAATAATGGAATGCACAAAGCACAAATCATAACTGTACACCTCATATTATCACCTCAGTACAACTCTGCATACAGACTCACATACACCAGGCGCTTATTCAAAAACAAGCTCTTACTAAATAGTAAGTACACTGTATTTATTTCTCTATTATTACTATTCATTATATAAACATTTCATATAAGCAAAAAGCACTATTTTTGTATTTTCACAGAAATGGCAAACACACTTTAGTGGTTGGAAGAAAACATCAGAAAAGAAGAAATTAGTTATAACATCTCTAATGGTATACAATACATCGTTTAATATAAAGAAATACTGTAATTCGTACAGACCTCACTGAAATAATAATAATTTTTTCTTTTAGTACATAGTTTTCATGAAGAAACAACATCCCAATTTAATTATGCAGAATCCCAAGAATCACAAAGAGAAGCCTTATCCCCAACTGTACATAATATAATCATGATGGTGTCCGCAAAATTGGATGAAATTGGTAATGACTTTAAGGACATTTAAAATGATGTCAAAACCTATGTGTTTAAAAATAATCATTCAAATCAAATCAAATTCTTTAATGTGATACAGTATGAAATAAATTCAAACTTTACACATATAATTTACATATTACAATTACATATAATACAAACATTACATTATATTCAATTCGAACCGTATACACATATATACTAATAAAATCATACTTGCAATACATGCAACCTTTATATAGTTCTATTTGCCCACTTAATTACTGTTGCCACAGGGATTCTCTATGCACTCCCTTAGGCTTCATCCATCCTGTGATAATTCCAGTTCACATTTTAGTTCCAATTCAACTTGTTGCCAGATGTTATATAATGCGACGAATAGGTGCATATTACTGGTATTGATACAGTACAGCCAAAAGGGCATTTCAGGTATGGTCGCATGATCATGCACAAAGTCCCCCAGATGACGTACAATCGTGGCTCTCAGTGCCAAGCATCCAGTGAGTACATGTCTAGCTGTCTCCAAACATTCTGTGATTTTACAGAGGCGACATATACGTTTATCAACCTGATTTTTTTCCCAAGCGCCTCGCTTATACAGGGTCGGTAGTTGCTCACATCTAAATAGGATGATAAAACGTCTGAGTCTACTGGAGGGAGACAGGGATAAGTAAGCTTGAGGCTTCATGTAACTAAACAGGCGATATTTAATAAATTGGTAGGACCTAAGAGTACTTAGATGAGCAAAGTTCTCAAGCCAATCCCATAGATCCACTTTTTTACCAAGTGCATGAAGGGTTTCCCTGGAGACCATATTCCCTCTTTGGGTCCATCCAATATCAGTGAGAAATGTAGACATGTCTTTATGTAAGGGTGACGTAGAATATTTTTTGGTCACCTCCTGGTGGATTACAAAAAGTAGGGGATTAGCAGGGCCATTTGTCATCTTGAGATGGAAGCCAGCTCTTTTCTTCAATACCATGGCTTTGAGGGACAAATAATCATTATCACTGTCCTTCTTGCACCTGTCTCCCTTGTCCCCAGCAATCATCCCCATCAAATTTCCAAAATGTAAATGAAGGACGCTTTAATGAAACCTCACTCCCTTCCTCCCCTGATCATTATTGTACACACATTCCTAATTCTCCCATTTATGTTTCCCATTCCAATACCCCATCCCTTTCCTAAATAAATTAATTTGTTATACTATAAATATCATGTATATTGTTATTTCATATTTATTTTTTTTAAAACCCATTTAATAGTCTGCGGACACTACGACTGTTTGGGGTGTCCGTCCACAAAATAGAGATGCCCTCCGACAGCGCACGGTGTCTGGACATGTCCGGTGTTTTGCTTGATGCACTTTTAATTAGCCCGCGGATAGAGCACCTGTTCTGTCAATAGATACGCGTATGCACCCTGTGTCTCCCTCCCGATGGGTGTCAGCGAACGGCCATCAGCGCCGTGGACTTCCGCAGATGTCATCATGTGACCGCACCCATGCAGCATGACGACCTGACCATGTTCAGTGTTCGTGCCCTGCAGACAGTTTAAAACTGCATTTTCTGCCAATCTAGGGTATTTCAAGTTGAAAGTGTACCCTTCCAGAGCTCCATGACCCATTCCTGGTTGATATGACACCTTTTTACTACTTTTCAAGGCCTATCTGTGGCTCGGTAGTCCGCTGACAGTTCCTCTGAAGGGACCCACCTATTACTTTTAGTAATTCTCAATCTGGCCAGGAGAGAGCATCTTGCAGCACCTGCTTTGGAAAATTGAATCCAAATCAATCCAGTGGCATCTGTAATTGCCATGCCTCCTACCCAGGGGCCACCACCATCTGGAGGGCATGGACAGGGGAACAGGTGTGAGAATGCAGAAGAGGAAGAAAAAGATGAGGTAGAGGAAGTGCTTACCTCCAGCGCCCAGAGTGAGTCCTGGATGTGGCGGTCTTTCACCACCATTGGGGGTGTACCAAAGGCTCAGGCAGCCAAGGTTAGATGCACTGAGTACTCAGTCGCATAAAACCAAGGTTGTACTTTTACGGGACCACCTCCATGCACCGCCACACCAGGTCCAACCACCTGGGTGCTCTGAATAAGGTGGTACCTTTTTGAGGGAGGAGCAGGTTATCTACTCCATCTTCCTCAACCGCTCTTGTAACCAAAGAAACTACTCCTGTGGGTCAGAGGATCCCAACAGCAGCCTCACAGGCCATACAAAATGCTGTTGACCCTTATCTTTCGAGAGTCACAGTACTATGTGTGTACTGCAGTGCACCAATCTGCAGGGGGGAGCAGTTTCGTAGTGCTTTGGAGGCCGCGGTCACGAGCATGAGAAACAATGCCCACCACCTTAAATTGAATGCTCGCCCAACATATTCCTCTGTTCACCTGCCCCTCTGTCTTTGTGGTTGGTGCCACTTACCTATGTTCCCTCCCCCACCTTACCTTCCCTCTCCTGGAAAAATCCCCAAAAAACAACAAAAATAAAAAGCAAAAAAAACACAAAAAACTGTTGCTTTAGGAGCCACCTTTCACAGTCAAAAAATCGAACTGAGAAACCAAATCTTAGGCCACTTTGCAGCCTGTATAGTCCGCGGACATCGCGATAGTCCGCAGACACATACAAATTCCAAGCGTGGGCTGGGGGAAAGCAAATCATTTTAATTTTTATTCGTTCAAAAATGGTGGCTCTTAAAAGAACCTTTTTTTTCGCTTTTTGACTTATATATTTTTGGGATTATTTCATTTTATGTCTAAAGTAAGAAAAATTCTACAGAACGTGAAAGTGCTCCTAATTTTTTTGGTCTATTTAGCATTTTTGTTTAATGCAACTTATAAAGAATATTTGAATCCATATCTTCTGTGTTTATAAAAACTGCTTCAATGCATTTTACCCACATCAGTCAGAAGCACTCCATCGATTCAAAACATTTGGCAATATCAAATTTTATATTTACATTATGGAAAGATGTCATGCTAACATCTCACAAAAAAGCGAATACAGCTTTGTTCACATTGTGCCTTGCTTTTAACAATTTGTGGACAAAATAAATTTGAACGCATCCATATTTGTCTCTGAGCTATCCGAGAAAAATGTATTTCCGGATGTGGAAACGGTTTCATCAACTTTCCAAATGTATCCTTCATTGCAAACTGCAATGAAATTCCAGTAACCTAGCCGAAACTGTTGCCTCCACAATGAAGAACAATGATGTGCGTATGTTTCAGGTGAACCATGTTCTCACAAAATGAGAAAAATCACCCATTTCATTTCTCGCATTCCATACCATGAAACTTGATATTCACTGAATTCAAGATTTTCAGACAATCCACAGTGCTCACAATAGACCTTCAGCCAATGGATCCAAGAGTCTCCCAGAACCCTTAGACTCTGCTTCCTCAAAGGCATAGCCATAGCCATCTAAAGTGCACTCAAAAAACAAAACTCCTGCTACCCTCCCTTCCTGTAAACCACAGAGGATAGCACAGGGGCACCACGCTGGTCTTGGAAGCAAGACCATGCAGAGCAACAGAGTTTCGAATCCTGGATCCACGCTTAGAAACCGAGCTCAGGTATCGTATTAGGCGTGTTATAAAAAAGAACTTAAATAAATAAAACCAGAACACCTCATTAGGTAGTCCCCACAGTCCCCTTTCCAGCCAGGCATCCTCAAAAGAGTCGCATGTGGTACGTGCCGTCTGCGGATGACTGCAGTGTCCGCGGACCTCATAGCACAGCCCTTCAACACTTTCATGTTTGTAACACTCCCTCTTTGGCTGCTTTCAAACAGTCACACATCCATCCACCAATCACATCCAAAAACTCTACAACTAACCCTGCCATCTCGGTTCAACACTTCAGATGTTCACTTGAATCCAGAAAGTACATATCTTCTGTTAATCACAGCCACCTGCATCAAAAACTACTGTGAAACTCTCCAAGATTTCTATTTCCAGATTCAACATCTGCGTGTATAAGCATATAGGTATGCTTACATTTTTAGAACTATTTTCTTCAACTCTTTCACAAACATATTCATATATAGAGGGTTCCTGCTACTTACCCTGTAATAAGCTTCTCAATAAGCCTTTTTTCTTTTTAACCACTCTCACAAATGCCAGGCATTTCAGCATTCAGCACTTGCTCACATGAAACAGCAAATACTTTCAATTATGTGACTTTATAAATATTTCTTTTTAGGTGCCCATCATCAACCATTTCATTCTGTAGATGCTTATCAAGTCATTTGTTTTTTCTTTGCATTCTGTGACTTGTAATTCCACTTCTCCCATCATAAAACTGAAACTACAAGTCCCAGAATGTAAAGAAAAAAACAGGACTGGACTGGAAGATTTGAAAGTGTAACATTTATATTGAATGAAAAATATAAAATACTCTGCGTTTCAAAATGTTTCTTTTTAGGAGCATTTTGATGAAAGTTAAAAAATGCAAATGTGCATTTATAGAAGCACTGTGTGTAACATTTTTGTAAAAGAAAGACAAAGCAGATGCAAAACATGTGTACAAACTTTTTAAGTGGCACCTGGTATGTGGAATTGTAATATGTTGGCAGTACATGCATACTTGTTAACATAACCCATTTCAACCTGTAGCTGCTTATTCAGTCCTGATTTTTTTTCTCTGCAATCTGGGACTTGTACTCCAAGTTTTATAATGGGAAAAGTGGAACTACAAGCCCCGGAATGCAAACAAAAAACCTAGGACTACATAAGCAGCTTACAGATTAGAATCAATCATGTTGGCAAGTATGCATGTCCTCCCAACATATTAAACTTCCAACACCAAGTGCCATTTAAAAATGTTCTACAAATCTATTTCAGCTGCTTTTCTTCACTTTTAACACTAAAGTTACACTGACCTCCTATAAATGCAATTATGCATTTCTTAACTGTCATGAAAATGCTCCTAAAAAGAAACATTTGTAAATGGTCAGCATTTTCCATTTTTATGCAATATAAATGGCACACTTTCCAAACCCACTCAATACATCCCTTTCACTGCAACCATTCTCCACCTTCTCACACATATCTGTATACCGCCAAAGTATCTATATACAACACTTCACCTTACATATAAAGTACTCCTCTTGCCCAACCTCTACTATAAGACACCAAACACTACTGCAACAACAATCTGCCATTACATTTCCACTAGGCCACAGTTTCCCTATTCTTTCAAAACACTGCAACACAATACATTACACCACAAACAGAGCACTTCTTTTATTAAAGTCAGCACCACAAAAAATAGATATGCTCCTTTTTCTCACACTCATGATTGCCCGGTTCCTTCTAATGTGCGAAACAAAACTAGTTATACTCCAATTCTTTCAACAACATACTTAACACACTTTAGTACACCACCCATGACACAACTTCATTAACTCTTCTTCCCAACAACTCCTCCTACCTTAATAAATAACAACCTTGCTTAGTAAAAGTACTTCACCATTACCAGATACCCCCACTAACTTTCTTTTCATAATTACAGGGAAGAAGAACATTGTCAAAGCCAGCTACCGAAAAAAGAATACTGTTCACATCCTACAAAATAAGTACCAATTGTAACAACATATTTCCACTATATACCGTATTCTTTTCTAATCAACATTTATTTCACTCTTACTCATTATATTGCGCCATTCACACTCAGTCTATTCTCATCTAAACACCCACTGTTATCCTGAAAACATCATAATGTCCCTACTGATTCAATCACACAACCACTCCCTTACTCACAAACCCAACGGCATCACACCTCTACACACTCTTACCCTCACAACCTTCCCAAACACACCTATTATGCCACTTGACAATCAAACACCATTGTATTAATCTCTACAATCACACCCAGACACCCATGCACAATACAGGCATATACATTCCACAACTCTCAAACCCAAACGTTCTCTTTTCTCAACAGACATAACATGCCTACTAAAAATCAACTCTAGAAAAAAAATAAAAAATAGGGCAGATAAGAATAAAAGCAAGCCATATAGTCATCCACCTATAAAACAATGTATAGAAAACATTAAAACAAAAGAGATAGTAACCTCACTCAACAAAATAAACCAGCCACGACTAAAACAGATAAGGCCCCTCTTGAAAAAAATAAAAATAAAAAAGATGTACAAAGAAAAGCAGACCTACTAATGAACCTAACACTACATCTACCACAGTTACTGTTGCCGCTGTAAAGCAATAAAAAGAAATATTTTACAAAGAAATGTCCACCGTAGAGTTCTTCACAATCTTATAAAAACAACTGAAAAGTCACAATCTCCCCCTAAAAACTACCACAGGAGACTAATCCTTGAAGCTCAAATTGACAGCATATTTCTACTAAAGAGAACACTGTTTATATTGCTTTTAAACAGAATGAAATCACTAACTAAATTAATCAATGCATTACAAAAAGTACTTCTAAACGTGTGCAATGTCAATATAGATACCCTTTCAAACTTCTGTGAAGGTAAATGGATTCACACAAGCAGCACAGAACCATATTTCAATGAAGAAGCTTATAAACAAGAACAAAAAAAATAATTGCCATAGACAGTGATGGCTGAGGGTATGAAATGGTATGAGACAACCTTATGGCAAAAAAAACCCTTATAGAAAAAACGTCCCCAACTTTCAACCAAATGTTCCTTTCACCCAAACAAACCATCCAGTGTACAAATTGACATGCAGCTCAATGTGTAACGTACGCCAACAATTCTTTAAATCTTTAAGACAAGTCCTCAATCACTATGTGAAACTAAAAGACAAAAGTAAAATGAAAACTTTACAAAACATGGACTCTTGTCCAGTGCACAGCCACACTGGACTTCGAGGACATTCATTAGCCTGCATTTTAGGAACTGGTTGCAAAAGCAGCTTCCATCACATCAAAATGTTAGCAACACACCATTCTGCTATACAAAATCGTGTGCATAGACTATACTATCCAAAACATTGTGCTCTAGAAGTGCACAATTTAAATAACATTCTCCTACATGGATCAGCCAAAGAACTCCTTCAAGAAATAGAGCACTTCCAAAATAAATACTTTGGAACTGAAGTTGTCTTAGAAAATTCAGCAACTTCAGAAAACATTACCGAAAACCTCAAAAAAAACAACCTCCTAACAAACGCACACAAATAGTAGATATGGTTCCAATTAGCTTTATATCTAACAGCAGAAAACAAATTCAAAACAACTGACCCTTCAAAAGCTTGACAATAACCAAATGCTGTCACGTGCTATCAATAATAACTTTAAATATTCCCACTTCCAAAGGCTCTCCAACAATTTAACTTGAATGAGAGCATTATAATCCAAACAGTACAACCATTTCAAGCTATAATACGCCTTCAACCAAAAACAGTCAAATTACCTCCAGCCGAGTTACTAAAGGGCATCCGTGGCAAAGTAGTATATTTGCCATTAGATCTTAAAGAAAATGTAGAAACTCTAGGACCAATAAATCAAACTTTGATTGTACTAGTTAATGGTGTACCAACAAAAGGCAAACACATTTGGCAACTAGTTTTTTCCTTCACTATATATTCAAGGAAAAAACTTAAGTTGTAGTGACATTAAGGTGAGCAATACATTGTAACAAAAACTTTGAAATTCAAGGAAAAAATATTAGTTGCAGGGACATTAAGATGAGAACGTAATGCAACAAAACCCCTGAAATTCAGCCACCTTAACTTCACTCCCCTTGTTGTGCAGCGTAGGACTGCAATAAAGACATCACGGATCCCATCACTGATGACATCACTAATTACATTACAACAGGAACCGGTATTAAGGATGGCCTTCAGCCATGGTCAGTGTGCATGGCCAAATATATTTTAACACATTAATGTGTACTAATCATGGCCTTCAGTAATGAACACTGGCCACATCTTCACCCATGTGCAATGTATATTTCAAAACACTAACAGGCCACCGACCGTAGACTTTGGCCTTCACCAGTGGCTACAGCTTTCAGTGGTGTCCACTCTATTTTATATGCACTAATCAGCCACTAGCCTGGGCTGTAGCACAATACTGTCCAGTGGCCACAATCTTTGACTTTGCCCACTATATATTGTAATATATAAATGGGCCTTACTAGTTATGGCCTTTGACCATGAGCAGTTTCTACATCGTTTGGCCATGTCCACTGTATTTGTTTAATTATTAACATGCCATAAGCGATGGACTTCGGACGTGCCCTCTGTGTATTGTACAACACTAACCAACCCCTATTTATGGCCTTCAGACGTGCCCACTGTATATTATATACACTAACCAGCCACTAGCCATGGTCTTCATCACAATACTAGCCAATGGCTACTGCCTTTGGCCCTGCCGACTGTATATTCTAACATATTAATGGGCACTATCTATGGCCTTTAGCAATGGCCACTGACTATAGCATTCAACTTTGCACACTGTATATTTTAAAACAGTGATGGGCCACTAGGCATGGCTTTTAAAGGATATCCGTGATATTTTGGTAAAAAAAATGGAATTAAGAAATTACCTAATTGTTTTGACCGGGAAAAAAAAGGTTTTTCTTTTTTAACTTTTTTTATAACCCTCTCTTGCCCTCCACCCTAACGTATACCCTTACCCCAACCCCACCTATTATTAGCCATACAGTATGTAATCAATAAAGTATTGGTTTATCCACTGAGCATAGTCCAACAAATGATATTCAGGAGCTAATAATCAATGTTCAATTCCTTCTAGGTTATTGTTCACTAATAATTAGCCTTCAAAATCCTTCCAAATTCTTGCACACAATATATCTCGGGAATCTTTTTCGTTTTCCAGTGCTTATTTATTTTCTAGTGGTGATTAGCATATTCCTGCCAACACGTGTTTCGACCTCTTAGAACACAGGTCTTCCTCAGGGCCAATAAATCACCTTCATTTACACATATTTCAATATCATCATTACACATCAAAATTGAATACAAAATCCAACATATTGGGCCTCATTATAAGTTTGCCGGTCCGGGAACTACAGTACCGGTAAGCATGCTGGTACCATAGTTCCCAGACCGGCAAATGACGAGTTCTGCTTGCGGGTGCCATTGCGGCCGCCATGTCTGACCTGGCAGCCGTACCGGCACCCACGAGCAGAGCATGTCGGATACACCGGCACCGTTGATAACGGTGCCGGTGCATCGCACTTCCCCATTCCCATTTGAGCCCTATGGGGATGGGGAAGAATTTTTTCCGGCGCCCAGGAATGGACAAATACCGGGTCTGGCAAGGCCGTAATAACCTGGTAATTGCCCATTTCTGGCCGCCGGCAAAAAAAAAATACTGGTGGCAGCCGTGCCTGTATTACAGGCACAGCTACTGCCAGCCTCGTAATGAGGCCCATTGTGTTATACATTTAGGTTATGGTTTTCAAATAAAATCATACAAATTGGAAAATACCGCATAGCAAGTGTATCATGGACCGTTCCACATCCGAGGGATGAGGTTACAATTTCAACGGAAGACAAAGAAGAACAAATATATGTACATACATAAATGCATCATCATAAACTTATCATGTACCATGTCTTCCATTATCAAATCAAATCACTTGACTACCATGTTACACCTCAGTGTTCAGCTTGCATCAAACTGAATGTGTTTTACCACATATTTCAAGTTATTATTTATTTGCATGTGATTAAATGGACTTTTAGTGCAGTCGATCAAAGTGAACCCCTGTCTCCAGCACCCACATGTCCTCCAAGCAGTTCTACACAGACTTCCCTAGTAGTTTCCCCAAGTGAGGGCCACCGTTTACTTGTGATCAGAGGGCCATGCATTTGTCTATTGTGTAATTTGATAGGTGTGTTCTTACCTCACTCTCATATAATGCTTGACCAATTATTGGCAGACTATTGTCCAAGGAAATAAAGTGATCTATAATAAAGGATATAAATCAACCTATTGTCAACTATTTAACAGATCCTTAATATATAGACACCAAAAAGCTTGTTTCTCTTACCATCCTTAAAAGCTTATATCCATTGTGTTGGATTATTCTCACTGATTGTTAAATGTGTGTGGCCTTCCTTGCCTGTAAGTCATAATATGAAATATTAAGTCATAATATAAAATATTATGACTAGCAGGGATGTCATTCAGGGGTCTGTCAATCTCATGCGACTTCTGAGGGGGCGTGGTCATCTGAGGGGGCGTGGCAAGCACGGTGCTGCGTGTGCCTTGTTCCTCCATTTTGCCTCAACTCACAGCAGCACGTGTGGTTCACTGGTTCTCCCTCATGACGTCCCGTGTGCTGATGGGCGAGCTCCTGGAGTCCTGGGCTGCTAAAACACAATAAGAGTCAGGCCGTGAGAGTGTGCTCAGTGCTGTCTGCCTGGGTGGGGACAGTTGCCAGTGGGTCCTGTCCTCTTCCTCGTGTGTACTGGTCACGGGCCGCTGCGCCCAGGCAGGAATCCTTGCCCGACCCCGATCACCTGCTGCACTGCGCCGATTGTGTGTGTCAGGTCTCTCGGTGGTCAGTGTTTTATATCTTGTAGATATTGCTCTGTTTCTATGTCTTGTTATTGCATCCGGGACGGTCAAAAACAAATCCATTTTTTTTTCTTAGAAAGAACTGCAAGTGAAAAGAGATTGTGTGTGTTTCATCTGATTCGTGAGTGACTGCTCTTTCCAAATCATAAAACCCAGGTTACTGTCCCCTTCCCTCATGGTTGCTCTTAGGGCCTGCCTGCCAACCTACCCTGGGCTGGAGCAGGGTCTCCTTCTCCACCAAGCAAAGAATCTCTTTGACACCCTGGCTCTTTCCCTTTTGTTCCTCCTTTCACCACCCTCCCCTGCTTTCACCTCCTCCTTTCCACCTCTCCATATACCCTACTTTGCTCCTCCTTTCCACTTGAACTCTCTCTGCTACTCCTTCACTTCTCCCTCTTCTTCATCACCTTTTCCCCTTCACCACCTTGCTGCCCCACCACGCTGTAACCTTTACTCCGACTCCGAACTCTCTCGCTCTTCTCTTGGTGTACTCCCCTCCTATGGGTATGCGGGCCATTGCCAAATCACTGTCTAGCTGTGCGGGTGTTGTGAGCGTGTCTTGGAATTGGACACGATGTGCTCGAACTACCCATATTCTAGCTGATCTCTGTTGGATAGCAGACCTACTTGCAGCTATGGTGTTCGAAGTTAAAAAAACATGTATTTGCCGTCTTAGAATCATTCGGCCAAAGGCTAATGATCCTGGAACTCTGTGTGGGCTTCCGACTCTTCAACTCTGAATCTGTGTAATTCACTACAAACCTAATTATGCTTTTAACTGAAACCCACAAGCGGGCACAATAAGTGGGGGCATGGTCCTTTCCTCAAGCACCGCTTGCAGACGTTTGGCTTTCCTAATAAACATGCATCCTAACAATTTTATGTTGCATGTAGAGGCCTAAGACGAGTCTGCATGCTGCTTGTCTTTTGCGTCAGCTGCTGTGGTATCTGGTGTGTGCAAAAGGAGTGCTCATGGTTACAGACCAAGGTGTACTTATTTCATGGTGGTTTGCTTGGTTCCTCCCCCTGAAGAATTTGTCGGTGTAGGAATGATGTTTGTATTACTACGCCATGGCTGTACTGGTGCTCAGTGTTAGGGAAGCTCGCACAGACGCTTTTGCAACAACTTGTCTGAAGCTAAGAGAAGATTGCAATGATTTTTACCGCCTGTGCATGATCTTCGTGTGAAGAAAGCATGCTTTGTTATACCTGTCTGCATGTGAAGCAAGGTGTTGTTGCCCTTACATGACTGGACATGTTTGTATTGTTAATGCACGTGCTGTACCTGCCCTTTGTATACAGGACGAGTTGACAGTTGCCCATGGTGTTCTGTCTTTCGTATGTGTGCCAGGGGTGGAAGGGGTTTTACCCCATCTGTGGATGAGGGAAACTGGTAACATCGCGCCAGGCGAGCATGCGCTCTGTGCACTGGGACCTTACAGTGTACTGTTCCGTACATGAGGGAAAATTGCACTGTTGCTGTCGGTATTTTAGCTATTCCACGTGTGAGTGCAGGGTAGTCATTTAAGTGCGACCTCTGAGCTCTCCCTTGTGACCTCTGTGGTCTCCCTTGTGACCTCTAAAAAAAAGGGGTTTTTTTTTGTAATTCAAGCTCCTGGGCTGTTGCCAGCACCATGTGGCTCTTTTCTTCTGGAGTGGCTGGCTTTCTTGTTCAGGCCCCTTAAAAAAATAAGAACAGGAGTGCCACAAGTCTAACACTTTCAGCACTGACCCTAAATAAGAAAGAATAGGAATGCCTTTCTGGAATTCTATACAATAATTGCTAGACTCATTAAAGGTTTATTTCAGGCACACTTCAGTCCCCTGCACTTGCTCGATGCGTGCGTGTGTAGAAAAGAGACATTAGTCTCCTGCGCGTGTGCGTTCATATATTAGCTGCCTAATTCAGCAGGCATTATGCTCAGCCCCATTGGTAATTCTCATGAGGTTCAACTCTATCTCGTTTTGACTGAATACTCCCTGGTTGTTATCTTTGTTCTCTATTCATTAACCTCTCTCAGTTGCTGCTGCTCCTAATGCAATCATGCTGCTATCAACCACCCGAATATTGGTGCAGCAGGTTTCACCATTATAGTCCAACCACAATAGGACTCACTCATATTTAATGCACTAATGTTGCTGCGATACACAGCTCTCTCTGGTCTATCTTCTCACACACATTGTGAGTTAGAGCATCCCATACAATTTTCTCAACATTGAGCTATTTGACAAAAAGTCCCAGACACGAATGTGCTTTTTCTCTCCCATTTCTCTTTCACTGCAGCATGTTCACTATTAAACATTCACTATTTGCTAAGATAACTACTACTAATACTTGGATGCGCATCGTTTAGAAGCATATGCACAATTCTGTAACAGGTAATGGAATCCTGTTCTCAGCAAACATAATCTTCACAACGGCTTGGAGGGCACATAAATGACGGAAACATGAATAAACCTCATAAAAATTCAGATCTGGTATCTGCCAGGGTATAGGTGTCCAGTTACTGTCTCATCAATGGACATTTGAGCAATTTCTATGAGGTTTATCCATGTTTCTGTGATTTATGTGCCCTCCAAGCAGTTCTGAAGATTATGTTTGTTGAGCAGAGGATTCCATTATATGTTACAGGATTGTGCATGTGCTTCATCCAAGCATCCAAGTATGATTAGTAGTTATCTTAGTAAATAGTGAATGTTTAATAGTGAACAAGCTACATTGAAAGAGAAATGTGGAGAGAAAAATCCCATTAGTGTCTGGGACTTTTTGTCAAATAGCTAAAGTTTGAGCACATTGTATGGGATGCTTTAACTCACAATGTATGTGAGAAGATAGGCCAGAGGGAGCAGTGTCTCTCAGCAACAATAGTGCTTTAAATATGAGTGAGTCCTATTGTGGTTGGACTATAATGGTGAAACCTGCTGCACAAACCTTTGAGTGGTTGATTGCAGGATGATTGCATTAGTAGCAACAGCAACTGAGAAAGGAGGTTGAATGAATAGAGTACAAAGATAACAACCAGTGAGTAGTCAATCAAAACGAGATAGAGTTGAACCTAATGAGAATTACCAATGGGGCTGAGCATAATGCCTGCTGAATTAGGCAGGTAATATATGAACGCACACGCGCAGGAGACTAATGTCTCTTTTCTACAAACATGTGCATCGAGCAAGTGCAGGGGACCAGTATTTCCCTATTGCACCTGCTTGGTCCATCCAGCAAGGCATTTGAGACTAGTGTCTCAGCACGGCACAGGAGCAATTGAGATGGCCATGTGCACAGCACCCATGTGCAAGGTACATGGCATTTATTTAAGCTCAGAATCTGCTCCGGCTCGGTTGCACGGAGCAGATTCTTGGGGAATAGACGTGAAGCGCGATATAGGTAAGGAAAGGGTTTTCTCTCATTTCGTTTTTTCCTTCTACTGCTTCCAGACCTTTGTGTTTCCTTTTGAAACAAATCTAACATTAAGGAATGGGAATGGGAATTTAAATTCAGTTTGGCTATTCATAATATTTCATATTATGACTTACAGGCAAGGAAGGGGGCATAAATGTAACAATCAGTGGGAATTATCCAACACAATGGATATAAGCTTGTAAGGAAGGTAAGAGAAACAAACTTTTAGGTGTCTATATATTAAGGATCTGTTAAATGGTTGACAATACGTTGATTGATATCCTTATTTATAGATCACTTTGTTTACTTGGCCAATAGTCCACCAATAATTGGTCAAGCATTATATGAGAGTAAGGTAAGAACACATCTATCAAATTACACAATAGAGAAATGCATGACCCTCTGATCACAAGTAAAGGGTGGCCCTCACTTGGGGAAACTACTAGGGAAGTCAGTGCAGGACTGCTTGGAGGACATGTGGGTGCTGGAGACAGGGATTCACTTTGGTTAGCTGCACTAATAGTCCATTTAAACACATGCAAATAAATAATAACTTGAAATATGTGGTAAAACACATTCAGTTTGATGCAAGCTGAACACAGAGGTATAACATGGTAGTCAAGTGATTGTATTTGATAATGGAAGACATGGTACATGATGTGTTTATGATGAGGTATTTATGTATGTACATATATTTTTTCTTCTTTGTCTTCCTTTGAAATTGTAACCTCATCCCCCTGATGTGGAACGGTCCCTGATACACTTGCTATGCGGTATTTACCAATGTTTATGATTTTATTTGGAAAACCATAACCTAAATGTATAACACAATATGTTGGATGTTTTGTTCAATTTTGATTTATAATGATGATATTGAAATATGTGTAAATGAATATGATTTGTTGGCCCTGAGGAAGGCCTGTGCTCTAAGAGGTCAAAACACATGTAGGCAGGAATATGGTAATCACCACTAGAAAATAAATAAGTACTGGAAACAACCAAAAAGATTCCCGAGATATCTTGTATGCAAGAATTTGGAAGGATTTTGAATGCTAATTATTAGTGAACAATAACCTAGAAGGAATTGAACGTTGATTATTAGCTCCTGAAGTTAATTTGTTGGACTGTGCGCAGTGGATAAACCAAAACGTTATTGATTACATACTGTTTGGTTTAGACTCATAAGGGGACCTTGAGTCTGGATTGGTAATCCTTGCAGCTAGGACGTTTAATTCTGTGTATACATTAGCTAACAAATCTGGAATGTATGTTTAGTGGTTTGCGCATCAGAGTACTATTCACCCCTCCCTCAGTCCTTTCAGGGTGTATTTGTTTGATTTGATTTACTCTGTTTTGCTCGCATTTTAACCATAGAATATCAAAAATTGACAGAATACCTTAAATCCAGGGATGAATATGTTATAGCAGTAGTTGCACCGAGAGGCAGCACTTTGAATGCATTTAGAAATACGAGCACAACAGCAGAAACATTAAAGCAAAAATGTACCAAACTAGAAAGATGTCGAGAAAGGAAATTAACAAGTTCTGGGAATTGAAAACCATGCAGCAATATCTTGAACAAAACAAAATACAGAGAGGATTAAGGATACTTATATTTCCTGAATTCACAAATAAAGATGATGCAGACCTAGCTAATAAACAGGAAGAAAACCTTAATGGAGGTTCCTAAGTAATGATACAATTACTAATAGAACATGCAAATAGAGAACACACTCGAGCAATTGAGACATCGAGATTGTTATACAAGAGATTGAGGCAATGGATTCAATCCCAGCTACTAAAGAAAAAAAACATTTAAAAAATTATGAAATATTAAAAGGTCACCAAGACGAGGTTAAGTTGCGGAAATCACTGAAGTTTTTCAGGGATTATAAAGACTATAGAGATGATAGGGTATACTCATTCCAAAACAAATATGATTATCCGAGTAAACCCCAATCTAAAACTAGTACAGCTGAATCATCTCTGGCTAGCTCGGACCCTGAGAGAGATCCAGAAGTTGGCACGGATTGTGCAGAGAATTCTGGGGGCAAGATTTTTTGAGATCAACTCAAAAGAATAAAAAAGGGCAACTTCAAAGCCATCAACAAAAACGTAAGATTTCAAATACCTTTAGTTACAGATATGATAACAAACCCATCAGCAAATGTGGTACCAGGGGTGGGAAACACACTAGGGGGAGACCCGGGAGAAATCCGACAAAGAGTACTCGGCCATGGACACACAAACAAAAGAACAAGTAAATCTTGTACTTAATTTATCAAACAAATTGTTAAAGGATGAAGAATTGTCACTACTGAATAAAGGTTTGTCATTTGCACCCCCAATTCAGAGTGATTGGATCAATACACAAATTGATTTATTTAAATGTATTAGAAAATTACAACTGAAAATGTTTTTTCATCATCAACAAAAACAATTTGTACCGAAGGTGAGACAAGGGCCGGACAGTGATCTGACAATAAAAGATATTTTCCCAACCCAAACTCCAAATTGCTTTTTAGAGAATAATTAAGATATTAATGAATTTTGAATCCTTCGAGACTTAAATATTGAACCGAAATAATCAACCAAGGAAGAATTAAAGAATACATCTAAATTCTGCCCCACATTCGGGACAGAGAATGCGACTGATTTATTTTATAGATCAGTGGTTCAACACATCTGTACTACAGTAGATGGAAGAGTGAGACATGCAATAAGAAACAACTTGATTGTAAAAGAAAGACAATAATTAAAATCCCTAAAATCGGACTGTAATATAGTGATCAAACCAGCCAATAAAGGGGGAAATGTGATAGTCATGAACCGAGAGGATTATATTCAGATGGGTGAAACACACTTAAATATGATTGGATGTTATTAGTAGCATTTGACAAACTTAAAGGAATAGGCAAAGAAGCCACTAACCTAATTGTGAAATCGATAAAATCTGGTCTATTGATAAAAGAGGAAAATCTATTTTTTAGAGTAAGGAGCCCTAAACTGCTGACCATATACTTTTTACCAAAGGTGCATAAAGAATAAATTTGAATTCTGGAGGGAAGACCTTTTGTAAGTGGTTTAGGATGGGTCCCTGAAAAATTCTCAAAATATATTGATGCTAATTCGTAGAGGAAGTCCCCAATCTTCCTGCATACTTGAGATACCATGCACTTGTTACAACTAATAGAGAACTTCAAGTGGAACAATGACATTTGGTTTATCACATTAGACATAAAGGCATTGTATACATCTTTCCAACACAATGTCTTTAAAACCACAGACCACACTTATGCATTGAGATCAGCATTGTATTTATTGCACATCATGATGATAAAGGGCACGTTGGAGTTTACCCTGAGGAACAATGTTTTCCTCTTCAACTCATGTTTGTACAAAAACTGAAGGGGTGTGGTGATGGGAGCAAGTTATGCTCCATTGTTAGCACATTTATTTATGGGCTTCTTTGAGGATGAGTTAATCAATTCGGATAATAGATTTAGGCCTAGAATTAAAATGTGGAAAAGATTCATAGATGATGGGCCTCATTACGAGTTTGGAGGCAGCCATGGTGATATTAGTACCATGGCTGCCTCCAAACCGGGCTCCATTACCGGGTTCCTTCAATGAGGAATAACCGGGTCATTCCAACATTGGAGGACCCAGTAATTCCTCCTTGAAGGAACCATTCCCCATTCCCATCTGAGCCCCCATTGGGCTCAATGAGAATGGGGAGGGAGGTAATAACGGGCACATTACGAATGGCCCGTTATTATCTCCCTCTTCCCCTCGCGGGTCTGGTCCGGGTCCCGCAAAGGGAACCTCGTAATCGGTGCTCCCGTAATGAAGGGTGCCGGTCCCATACCAGCACCCTTCATTACGGGAGCACTACCCTTGTAATGAGACCTGATGTGTTTTTGATTTTGCATGGCAAAGAGATTAATTTGAATGCATTTTTAACATATCTGAAAGACAATAAGATGGGTATCCAATTCACCTGTAACAACAATCGGGAAAGAATAGATTTTCTGGGCACAACAGTATATGTGAGTAATAATCAGATTATGTCCACTACATTTAGAAAACCGACAGAAGTCAATTCAGTATTTTTGGCAAGTAGCTGTCATAGGAACAGTGTGATACAAAACATACCTGTTGGGGAATATGTGAGAGCAAGAAGAAAGTGTAGAGATGATGAGAAGTTTAAGCTTGAATGTGATATTTAAGTGAAAGATTCTGTCAGATATCAGATTTGCCCACGTAGTGTAGCCGATGAATTCTTCTTCCCAATGTGCCCCTCTGGTTTTGGTTTAGAAAGAACCAGAGCGATCCATTGGAGAAAAGAATGGATGCCGATGGAAATCCAGGGGTACCAATGGAACAACACAGGTCAAGACGCTGTATGTCAAAGGAGGACTGGAGGTGGATAACACAACAGCAATTTGAGGCCGGACCTGCAAATGTGAGATATAACAACACACCACAGCAGCAAGGTTTGAGTTTACGTTGTGCCAAAAAAATTCAACAACCGAACAAGGCCAAAAGGGCAGTCCCAGTAGTCTTACCCCACAAGTAATGGTTAGCATAGGATACAAAAACCCACCTCCCTTCTCCCCCCCAGACTTAATAGAAAAGGTTTGCCGCTTACCGGTGGTTCTGTCCCAGGAGAGGGTAAGCACATGTAGACAAGTTCCAAGCAATCCACAAAGAAGGCAGTCCAAACCTAACCCGACGGCACGAGGACGCCTAATAACACCCTGACCCGACGGCACGAGGACGATAGTACACACAGGGAGTCTCTAGTCCGTGTACCAATTCTAAACTCCAAAGTTCCAAGTTCGCGAGAGAAAACCAGAAGTTCCAGGGACAATCCGAAAGTGGAAAAGCGTATGCAGACGAGGTCTGGCCTGAAGTAACGTGGCATCCAAGGAGCAGGCAAGAGAAGCCCAGTAACGGTCCGTGATCAAGATACAAGGCGAGGCAATTCAAGGCAAGGCGCTAAGGAAGAGCAATCCAATAAGCAGTCCACGTCGAGGAGCCAGGGAAGTCAGAATCTGATGGGGGGAAAAAACAGGGTAACAAGGACAGGAACCGAATGAACAAGATACAAGGAAAATACTTAGAACAGATTTCGAAACGCCACTAATCAGCGATCAGAAGCACCGATCAAGGGGAAGGAGGTGCTAATAAGGAGGCAAGTCACGTGACAACGGGGCGCGCTACTCGGCGTGGACCGTGGGAGGAGTAGAGCGGATGACAGCGTTGCCATGCCAGTTTCCAGGCATCAGGTTTTGCGCTTCTTAAAGGGACACGAGCCCGTAGTTTGGAAAGGAACGAGTGCCCATACATGACAGTATCCTCCCGCAAAGGTGCCCTCACCCCCCGAGTGGACCAGAAATGGGCCATAAGGACAGGGGCATGAATGTTTTCGGTCGGTTCCCACGTGCGGTCCTCCGGACCATAGCCCTTCCAATCAACCAAGTACAAACGCCGTCCCCTGCACACCTTGGTGTCCAGGATAGCAGCCACCTCGTATTCGTCAAAACCATGCACCGTAACAGGAGAAGGGCGTAAAGGCAGTTTGGTCAATGGGTGACAAGGTTTCACCAAGGACACATGAAACACCGGATGTATCCTCCAGCTAGAAGGTAGGGCTAGACGAACCACCGCTGGATTTATGACTTGCAGAATCTTAGAAGGACCCACAAAACGAGGTAACAAGGCCCGTCGACCTGGCAATCGTAGGTTCTTTGTAGACAACCAGACCTTCATGCCCGGAGCATACAGAGGAGCCACAGAGCGGTGTGCATCAGCATACTTTTTCGAACGGCTCTGGGCCAGAATCAGTTGGCTCTTCACTAAGGTATGAGTGTCTGAGAGCCTCTTAGAACAACTCAAAGCAGCGGGATTGTGGAATGGTGGTTCGGCACCAATAGGCAAGGAACGCGGATGTACATCATACATCGCGTAAAACGGGGACATGTGGGTCGCGGAGTGGAGGGAATTATTGTAGGCAAATTCCGCCAACGGCAATACAGACACCCAGGTACCTTGACGTTGAAAGGTGTGGCAACTGAGGTACTGTTCCATGGTTGCATTTAGCCTCTCCGTTTGACCATCTGTTTGAGGATGGTAGGCGCTGGAATATCTGCCATCGATACCTAGGGTTGTGGTCAAAGACCTCCAAAAGCGAGAAGTAAACTGCGGTCCCCGAACCATGATGATCATAGTAGGTAGGCCGAACCTTCTAAACACGTTCTTCAAGAACAGATCCACTAACACCGGAGCAGTAGGGACACCATGGCATGGTACAAACATAGCCATCTTGGTAAAGTAGTCAATCACTACTCAGATAGTGTTGTAACCGTCCACCATAGGTAGTTCCACGACGAAATCCATAGAAAGCATTTTCCATGGGGCATCAGGTATAGGCATAGGTTGAAGCAGGCCCACGGGTTTCCCATGATGTTGTTTGCACTGGGCACAAACAGTACAAACAGCTACATATTCCCTTACATCTTGGTTCATAGAAGGCCACCAGCACCATCTTCCCAAGAGGTCCAAAGTCTTTCCAACCCCTGGATGGGCTGCTACTGCAGCATCATGGCACCACTGCATGGCGGTACGCCGGGTATCAACATCTGGCAAGAATATCTTTCCCTGTTTATAGGGTAGTGAGTGAACGAGCTCCAAACCAAGGCTGGCAACCTCGGAAGGATGGGTGCTCACCCAGTCCTTAATTGCGACAGTTAATGAGGGACGTAACGTGCAACCACACACCACTTGAGTAGGTAGTAACAGGGAGTCGTGAAGGTTGGAAGGAGTCGGAGGTCCATGAAGTCGAGAAAGGGCATCTGCTTTTGAGTTCAAGGAACCGGGACGGTAGGTGATGATGAAATTGAACATCTAAAAAAATTCATGCCACCTAGCATGGCGAGCCGTGGTGCATTTAACTGACTGCAAGGCCAAGAGGTTCCTGTGATCAGTGAAGACCTGTACCGGCTGGGGAGAGCCCAACAGATGATGCCTCCAAACCAAGAATGCGTCTCTGACAGCCAATAACTCGCACTCCATGATAGTGTAATTTTTTTCATAGGGCGTAAGTTTTCTGGAGTGATAAGCCACTGGATGTAGGCTTTTGGTGTCTGGACAATGCTGGGACAAACAGCGCCCAAGGCTACATCAGAGGCATCGGCTTCAATAAGAAATGGCGTGTTTATATCCGGATGCTGGAGAACAGGAGCAGAGGTGAAGGCAGACTTCAGGGTTTCGAAGGCCACTTGTGCCTGCGCATTCCACCTAAACGGATGTTTAGTGCTGGTGAGGGCCATCAGTGGAGAAGCTAGGGCAGAGAAGTCTTGAATAAACCGCCGGTAAAAATTGGCAAAGCCAAGAAACAATTGCAAGGCTTTCAGTGTGTTGGGACGAGGCCAGTCCAGAATAGCAGATACCTTGGAACGGCTCATCTGCACGCCCTGGTTGGTAATGTTATAGCCCAGGAATTCCACCTCAGTAACATGAAACATGCACTTCTCCAGCTTGGCGTACAGACGATTATCCCTTAGTCGTTGCAATACGTTAGAAACATGAGTGACATGAGAGGCAATCGAAGGGGAATAGATCAAGATGTCATCCAAGTATACGACCACATATTGGTCCAACATGTCATGGAATATCTCATTAATGAAATACTGAAAAGTAGCTGGAGCGTTGCACAGGCCAAAAGGCATAACGCAGTACTCAAAGAGGCCATACTTGGTTTTGAAAGCGGTTTTCCATTCATCGCCTTCGCGTATCCGTACAAGATTGTATGCACCCCTTAAGTCCAGTTTAGTAAACCCCTTGGCCGAACCCAATTGATCCAGCAGAACCGAAATCAGAGGGATCGGATATTGGTTCTTGATTGTGACTGCGTTTAAAGCCCGATAATCGATGCAAGGGCGAAGGTCCCCCTCCTTTTTTGGGACGAAGAACAAGGGGGAGGCAGCAGGCGAATGAGAAGGGCGTATAAAACCAGAGTCCAAGGACCGCTTAATATAGTCCTTCAAAATCAGGTCTTCCTTTGGGGTCAAGGAGTATATCCGCCCTGAAGGTACCTTGGCCCCTGGGACCAACTCAATAGGACAGTCGTAGGGTCTGTGAGGCGGAAGTACCTCCGCCCCCTGGGCATCGAAGAGATCCTTGTACTTTTGGTATGCCACAGGAAGCGTGGCATTGATAACTGCCCCTACGGTACCAGCTAGCTCAGAGAGAACACGGCCTGGATTGACCATCGCAGGGGTTGTCAGACAATGACTCTCGCAGAAATCCGAGAGAAAACACACGTCCGCTGAATATCAGTCCACAGAAGGATTATGCAGCCTGAACCAAGGCAGACCTAATATAAACCTGAACTGTGGTGCGGCAATGAGGTCAAAGGATATGCTTTCCTGATGACCACAATCCGTGGTCATGACCAGATCGATAGTGCGTTCCGTCACTAGCCCAGAGACCAGGGAAGAGCCGTCAACAGCATTCACCATTTCAGGACACGATTTAAGGACAATCGGAAGACCCAATTCCCTTGCATAGGAGGCATCCAGGTAATTCCCCGTGGCTCCGGAGTCCAAAACCATGCTAACCTCCTTTCTCTCAAGACCGGAGGCCGTGAGTGACACAGCCAGACAATAAGGGCTACACAAAGGGGGATCTGTAGATGAAACACCCGGCGTCTGGATCCCTTCAGTCACCGGGTTTTGGCGTTTCCCTGTTTCTTGGTAGGTCTTTTAGGGCATTCCCTGAGCAAGTGATCAGATGCTCCACAGTAAAAACATAGACTGTTCTTTTTGCGGTGTTCCCTGATTTCTGCCGATAGAGGGTTTCTTAGTGCCCCTATTTGCATAGGTTCAGAGGATCCCGAAGCAGGAACGGGAACAGAAAGAGAAACCGAAGGAGCTGTTCTTTTCTCTCCTTTCCTAGCTGCCTGTCGGGAATCGATCTGAAGAACCAAATCCAATAGCTCGGGGAACGTCTTGGGTATCATTGGAACCGTAGCGAGGGTGTCCTTCAAAGAATCAGACAAGCCCTTATAGAAGAGCGAGGCCTTCTTATCTTCGGGCCAACCGGTCTCTGCCACCAGCTGGTTGAACTTGGCCACGTAGGCCAGCAGAGAGAGACCGCCTTGTTGCAGATTGAGCAGTTCTAAGTCAGTAGCCTGTGTGGCATAACGTGTGTCAAAGACACGACTCATGGCGTCCTTTAAGGCGTCGCAATTATATAGAAGGTGGCTCCCTTCTTCCAGCAATGGATTCGCCCAGGCAGCAGCAGTGCCCCCTAGATGGGACAACAAAAATGCTGCTTTGGTGGTTGCATCAGGAAAAGAGACAGGACGACAAAGAAAGTGCAACCTACATTGATTCAGGAAGGTCCTGAATGTTTTGGGGTCTCCATGGAACCATTCAGGAGGAGCCAAGGGAAACTGGGCCGTCATATAAACAGGTCCGGTGCCCTGTTGAGAAGGGAGATGACCTGCGTCAGGAATACCCGCCAAAGGAGCCGCCTCGGCCCCCCGAGGCGACAAACCGGCTTGCAAATCATCTATGCGCCGCTGCGTAGAAGTATGGGCAGCGGTCATATCATTGCGGAGTTCGGCCACCAATTGCAAAATGGTGGCCAAGGTCTCATTGGCATCCATTGAGGCTTCTGATTCTGTCAGATATCAGATTTGCCCACGTAGTGTAGCCGATGAATTCTTCATCCCAATGTGCCCCTCTGGTTTTGGTTTAGAAAGAACCAGAGCGATCCATTCGAGAAAAGAATGGATGCCGATGGAAATCCAGGGGTACCAATGGAACAACACAGGTCGAGATGCTGTATGTCAAAGGAGGACTGGAGGTGGATAACACAACAGCAATTTGAGGCCGGACCTGCAAATGTGAGATATAACAACACACCACAGCAGCAAGATTTGAGTTTACGTTGTGCCAAAAAAATTCAACAACCGAACAAGGCCAAAAGGGCAGTCCCAGTAGTCTTACCCCACAAGTAATGGTTAGCATAGGATACAAAAACCCACCTCCCTTCTCCCCCCCAGACTTAATAGAAAAGGTTTTCCGCTTACCGATGGTTCTGTCCCAGGAGATGGTAAGCACACGTAGACAAGTTCCAAGCAATCCACAAAGAAGGCAGTCCAAACCTAACCCGATGGCACGAGGACGCCTAATAACACCCTGACCCGACGGCACGAGGACGATAGAACACAGGGGGGTCTCTAGTCCGTGTACCAATTCTAAACTACAAAGTTCCAAGTTCACGAGAGAAAACCAGAAGTTCCAGGGACAATCCGAAAGTGGAAAAGCGTATGCAGACGAGGTCTGGCCTGAAGTAACGTGGCATCCAAGGAGCAGGCAAGGGAAGTCCAGTAACGGTCCGTGATCAAGATACAAGGCGAGGCAATTCAAGGCAAGGCGCTAAGGAAGAGCAATCCAATAAGCAGTCCGCGTCGAGGAGCCAGGGAAGTCAGAAACTGAAGGGGGGAAAAAACAGGGTAACAAGGACGGGAACGGAATGAACAAGATACAAGGAAAAAACTTAGAACAGATTTCGAAACGCCACTAATCAGCGATCAGAAGCACCGATCTAGGGGAAGGAGGTGCTAATAAGGAGGCAAGTCACGTGACAACGCGGCGCGCTACTCGGCGTGGACCGTGAGAGGAGTAGAGCGGACGCCAGCGTTGCCATGCCAGTTTCCAGGCACCAGGTTTCGTGCTTCTTAAAGGGACACGAGCCCGTAGTTTGAAAGGAACGAGTGCCCATATATGACAGATTCAAAGAACGAAGCTAAAAGGAAGAATGCCTGGTGAAAGCAAGAAATAAAAGTTTGCATATAAATAGACAAGACTTGGTCAAACACAAAATGGAGAATTTTAAGTTGGTGACAATGGTGACACAATTCTCAGCAAATAGTAAAACTATTTACAATATGCTGCGCAGGCATTGGACATTTATTATGCTAAATACTGACCTATTGGAGTATATTGGTAAAAAACCTAGGATCGTGTACACAAAGCACCAGCTTTGAAGAATCATTTATGTCTGTCATTCCTACAACTTTGACCAAAGAACCTACATGATTACATCACAATGTGACTGGTTTCCACAAATGTGGGCACTGCTCTATATGTCAATACGCACAGGAAGGTCAGACAATGTGAATCTTTATATAGGGGGCAGTGAAAATTCATGAATGTATTAATTGCAAATCCAAGTTCATAGTCTATTCCATTATCTGTGTGCGTGGATTAATATACATAGGCAGTACTATAAGGGAATTGAGATTCAGGCTGAGAGAGCATGTTAATACCCTACAAAGGGAAGATATTAAGCTACTCTCGGCCACACACTGGAAAACTAAACACCAAATGTAGAATAAGGTGGGGATCAGTTCATAGGTCTACAAACAGTTCCTAAGAATCCCTGAGGAGGTGACAACAGAAAGAACTTGCTAAACTGGAAGCTAAAATGATTTGTAAGTATAGAACTATGTTGATTGGTTTAAATTCCGATCATGAAATGGGGGTCATTTTGTAATTGTGCCAGGTGAACTCCTTCAATTGAAAATAGATGTAATTCAGAACTGGTATCTGCCAGGGTATAGGTGTCCAGTTACTGTCTCATCAATGGCCATATGAGAATGTTTTCTGAGGTTTATCCATGTTTCCGTCATTTATGTGGCCTCCAAGCAGTTGTGAAGATTGTTTGTTGAGAGCAGGATTCCATTATTGTTAAAACGTCAATAACTTACACTTCTCAGCAGTCTTTAGTATTTGAGAGGGTTTATTTAGCAATACATCCAAGAGAAAGGCCCCCAGCTGTGAGCCAGGATATCTGTCTCTCCTCCTGATCTCAATCCTCTCCCCTGCTGGAATGTGGAACTCTTGCTTAATCATAACAGCAATGGTTCCTTGGTAACTAGGTTACATAGCAGCAGATGACAATGATGGTAAATCTGAACACCTCCTAACACCTCCCTTCCTATTACACAAAATATGAGTGCTGGCCTCATGTAAACAAACATTGCATTGAAGAACTTAGGCTTCGTATTTACCTAGTAAATGATACAAAACTGTGAGAGAGGATAGGTTAAAGGCAGTAATGTAAAGTTACCAGGTGTTGTTAACATTTTTGCAAAAAGCTATCCTCTCCTTGTTCCAGACCCCACCTCCTTTGACAAGAACAGATGATCCTAAGTCCTTAACAACCTGTTTGGGCTGGGAAAATAGGGATGCACCTTTGCGCAGCTTGGTAGGCAGTTTGATCTTAATCCAGTCACCTTCCTCAAGACTGAACTCTCTACAAGCATTTTTCCTGTCATACTGCTCCTTAGATTTTACACCTGATTCGAATATCTTCTCCCTCACTGCCTCCAAATTTACTCCTACCAATTTTGACTTTCCCATCCAGCCTGGACTCATGTGCGAGTTAGGCTTCCTTCCTCTTAGTAGTTCAAAAGGAGACACACCCATAACACTGTGCGGAGCTAGTCTATACTGAAACGTTCTCTCCATTATGGTCCTCACCCAATCACCTCCTGTGGCTACAGCAATTCTAATGGCATCCGTGAGGGTGCGGTTGAAGCGTTCTACGCACCCATTGGTCTGGGGATGATATAATGAGGTGTTTACTTGTTCTATGCCATGGTTACTCAAAAACTCTCTGAATTCCCTGGAAACCAATTGGGTGCCATTATCTGACAAACACTTCCTGGGGAATCCTTCTCTCCAAAACAATTGCTCCAAACATTTAATGATGCTACTACTGGATATATCTCTTAGTGTAAATATTTCAGGCCACTTAGATAATAAGTCTATGACACCCAACACATAGGTATCTCTCCCACCTCTGATATTGAAAGGACCTAATAAATCCAAGGCAACCTCATCCCAGGGAACCATAGAGGGTTTCCTAACGGTCATGGGCACTTTCTGAATCCTAAGACCCTTATTACCTTCAATACAATCACTACAACTGTTGACCACTTCTTCTGTGTCTTTGTCTAGACTGGGCCACCAAAATTCTGCTCTAACTAAACCTTTGGTTCTGGGCAGTCCCAAATGCCCAACATGAGCTAGATCAATTATTAACTTCCTCATCTTGATAGGTACAACCATCTGATGTCCCCTATGTAAATATCCTTTATCAATCCAGTGTTCTTCTTTGACTTTGGCAAACCCACCTAAATCACCAAGATAATTTCTTATTCTGCTCCGAGTCACTAATGTCAACAATCTCTGGTACATTTCATCCTCAGAACATGCATTGTCCCACTCCTCTTTCTTTACTGACTCATGAACCTGAAATATTTCAACACCCTTCTCACGAGTCGGGGAACATTCCTCAGACACAATTTCTCTCAATACTGATCTGGATAGGGCATCAGCGACTACATTGGTTTCACCACTAATGTGAAGCATGTTGTATTGTAGTCCTTGTAAGGAAGTCACCCACTTCATGATGCGTCTGGAGACACCCTCCAGACCACCTTTGGTAAATATCCCTATTAGGGGCTTATGGTCGGTGCACATTGTGAATTCTCTGCCCCACAGATATCTTTTGAATTTTTCCACTCCCCAGACACAAGCCAATGCTTCCTTTTCTACAACTGAATATCTGTTCTCAGGTCCTTTGAGAGATCTAGAGGCAAATGCAATGGTGTGTAAGCCTTCCTGATCTTCCTGCATTAAAACTGCCCCAATACCATAGTCACTGGCATCCACAAATAGTAATGAATGTCTACCTTCCTCAAACGTTCTCAAAATGGGCGCATTGGCAATGGCATCTTTAATCTTACAAAACACCTCCTCACATGACTCATTCCACTTAAAGGTAACACCTTTCTGAGTCAACATCCTCATATTCCTTGACAAATTTGACAAACCTCTAACGAACTTGCCATAAAATTCAACCAGACCAAGAAAAGACAGTATGTCTGCTTTAGATTTTGGTGCTTCCATCTTACAAATGGCTTCTATGGCCTTTTCTTTGGGTTTGATACCTTCTCCCGTGATTTCATGACCCAGATATTCAACTTTGTCAGTTTTGAATATGCATTTCTCTAAAGATACTGTAAGACCAGCCTCTTTGAATATGTTCAACACTCTCTCTAACCTTTTATCATGTTCTACTTCATCTTTCCCACACACTAGCACATCATCCTGGTAGCACATGACACCTCTCTCACCTCCCAATAGTCTGTACATCACGTTCTGAAACACACTCGCTGCTGAAATCAATCCAAATGGCATGCGTATACATCTGAAGAGACCAATAGGAGTGATAAAAGCTGTGAGATCTCTGGAGTCGGGGTGTAGTTCCACTTGATGATATGCAGATTTTAGGTCAATAAGGGAAAACACTTTGGAACCGGACACACCTGCCAATAGATCATCTATTCTGGGTAAAGGGAATTTATCAGCCACTACATTTTTATTCAGGTGTCTAAGGTCAATGCATATCCGCAGAGATCCATTGCCCTTTTTCACTATTACAATGGGACTAACCCACTCTGAGGAGTCAATTTCCTCTATCACTCCTTCACCTTCCATTTTCTTCAATTCACTTTCTACATCTTTTTTAAGAGCCAAAGGAATGGTACGTAATTTGGCAACTTTGGGAATGGCATCTCTCTTCAAACGAATTTTATGCACAAATCCTTTCAAGCACCCTAACTTGGTGAAACTTGTTTGTCCTCTGGACCCCTCCGTGACTGTACTCGAGACAGATTTTTCACCTTCAACAGTCAACACCTGTTCTGGGTGACTTGCTTCAAGCCTTATCTTGAGCTCTGCCTGATCGCTCCAGGACAACAGCTCACCACCTCTGTTGGCCACATGGACAGTCCCTATCGACTTCCTGTGTTTGAATTGGAGCTCGGCTTCAAAGCACCCTAAAATTTCTATAGGCACATCTCAATAAGCATTTGCTCTCACCACATTCTCCCACAATGTACAACATCCAAATTTCTCCCTCCACACATGCACACTTATCAAAGTATAATCTGCTCCACTGTCCATGAGCATTGATACTGGCACACCCCCAACTAGCACAGTTGCATATGGTTTCTTTTTCTTGACCTTACCATCAATGGCATTGACAGAGAAAATAACTTCCCTACCAGCATCATCAATTGAAATATATTCCTGATCCGCATTGACTTCATGTATTTGACCTGAGGTGGTATAGAAATTCCTACAGCATCTAGCCATGTGTCTCCTGACCCCACATTCATTACATACAATGTGTGTTGTATAACATTCTTTGTCAGATGCTATGTGAGACAAACTCCCACATCTGAAACACCTCCTAGTTGAAGCAGTTCTCGGGTAACTAGAGTCTCTGCCACCCCTAAATGTACTATTCTCACTGGGCAGTCCTCTGGTAGATGACCCTTGTTGTCCCCATACTCTGGTAGAGGGACCTTGACGACCCTCAGGTCTCCTACCCATTTGCGAAGGGCGACGCAAAGTTCCTGCCACACTTCTCTGCATCACTCTCGAAACCTTTTGTATGGCAGCTTCATTGTCATCTGTTTTGGACTTATCCTGAGATGTATTATCCAGCTGGAGAACTTTTATACATTTATCTGTGTGTTCTACCATTTTCGCTATCTCAATTGCCCTGTCAAGAGAAGGATTTCTTTCCTTCCATAACTCCTTCCTGATGTTATCATTAGAACACTTAATCATCAGTTGATCCCTGACATGCTCCTCTCGACAATGGTCAAATCTACATTTGATGGCTAAGCCTCTAAGAGCAGTTACAAATTCCTCAATACTCTCTCCAGTTTTCTGAGCTCTCGTGGCAAATTTGTACCTCTCAAGAATTATATTCTCTTCAACACAGTAATGTTTATCCAATTTCGCTAAAGTCTTCTCATATGGCCCCCCATCAGGGATGTCTGGAGGTTCTGGTAGTTTTTTGACCACATCCTGCCCTGCGGCGCCTAAGCAGTGAAAAAGAAGCGCCTCTTTGCGCTCATTAGAGAAGTTGGGTCCAAATGCTGCCAGTGCATATTTGTGAAATCCCTCCTTCCAGTCTAACCAACGCACTCTTGGTTCACCTGGCGTTGGAAGGAAGAATACTGGGGCTGGTACATTTGCCATAATGTGGATTAACAAATGTCACCCCCAGGTAACAAACACTCCAAAACGTCACCCAACTGTACCAAAGTTACAATGTGTGCACCCACCAGGTAGATTCCAGTTTAATACACCATTCCAGGTCCGGCATCCGACTGCACAACCAGTTGCTGTGTGTCAATGTAATCGGGGCGTCTCATTTTTCCGAAACGTATTACTGACACGACATAAAGATGGCCGCCACGTTTCCAGGTCCTTTACTCTAAATTGCGTGCTGACGTGACGCAAGGCTGCAACATTAAGAGATCCAATGCGGGAGTTCCTCGCGCTCGTGGTCGACCATTTATTCACCCGACAGCCGGGTTCCATTCAAAGGTAAACAACTGCAAGCCGCGGCGGTTGTGTACAACGGCGGGGCCGTGAGTAATCAAGGCAATGGCAAAAGTACATAAGTGACTGACCTCAGGGTGGGACCTCTGCTGGTCCTGTCAGCGTTGCCTCTCGTAGTTACAAATCACAATCCACAAATCAAACTCCTCAGAATTCGTGCTCCGCTCCAGGGTTCACCTTAGTGGTTCCTCCGCTCCGAGACACTGACCGTGTTTCTCGCCTGCAATTCCACATCCAATAGCACACTCCGTCCAAGTGCATCCACGCCTATAATCAATTATTGCTGCTGCTGGGGGCCTTTTATCCTTGGCCCAATCCTCGTCGCCAATGTTAAAACGTCAATAACTTACACTTCTCAGCAGTCTTTAGTATTTGAGAGGGTTTATTTAGCAATACATCCAATAGAAAGGCTCCCAGCTGTGAGCCAGGATATCTGTCTCTCCTCCTGCTCTCAATCCTCTCCCCTGCTGGAATGTGGAACTCTTGCTTAATCATAACAGCAATGGTTCCTTGGTAACTAGGTTACATAGCAGCAGATGACAATGATGGTAAGTCTGAACACCTCCTAACAATTATATGTTACAGAATTGTGCATATGCTTCTAAAACATGCGCATCCAAGTATTAGTAGTTGTTATCATATTAAATAGTGAATGTTTAATGGTGAATAAACTAAAGTGAAAAAGAAATGTGGAGAGAAAAAGCCCATTAGTGTTTGGGACTTTTTTCAAATAGCTAAAGGTTGAGCAAATTGTATGGGATGCTCTAACTTGTGAGAAGATAGGTCAGAGAGAGCAGTGTATCTCAGCAACATTAGTGCATTAAATACAAGTTAGTCCTATTGTGGTTGGACTATAATGGTGAAACATGCTGCACAAACCTTCGAGTGGTTGATTGCAGGATGATTGCATTAGGAGCAACAGCACCTTAGAAAGGAGGTTTAATTAATAGAGAACAAAGATAACAACCAGGGAGAATTCAGTAAAAATGAGATAGAGTTGAACGTAATGAGAATTACCAATGGGGTTGAATCTAATGCGTGTTGAATTAGGCACACGTGTGGGAGACTAGTGTCTCTTTTCTACACATGCGTGCATCGAGCAAGTGCAGGGGACTAGTATTTATTTCCCTTTTGCACCTGCGTGGTCCAACAAGGCCTTTGAGACTAGGGCCTTAGCACGGCATAGGCGCAATTGAGACGGCCATGTGCATAGCACCCATGCGCCAGGTATGTGGCATTTATTTAAGCCCAGAATCTGCTCCGGATCGGTTGTGCAGAGCAAATACCTGGGGAATACACGTGAAGCGCTGTTTGAAGCACGATATAGGTAAGAAAAGGGATTTCTCTCATTTCATTTTATCCTTCTACCTCTTCCAGAGTTTTAGGTTGTTTTTCAAACAAATCTAACATTGAGGAATGGGAATTTAAATTCAGTTTGGCTAGTCATAACATTTCATATTATGACTTACAGGCAAGGAAGGGCACACAAATGTAACAATCAGTGAGAATTATCCAACACAATGGATATAAGCTTGTAAGAAAGGTAAGAGAAACAAGCTTTTAGGTGTCTATATATTAAGGATCTGTTGAATGGTTGACAATATGTTGATTTATATCCTTTATTATAGATCACTTTATTTCCTTGGATAATAGTCCGCCGATCATTGGTCAAGCATTATATGAGAGTAAGGTAAGAACACACCTATCAAATGACACAATAGACAAATGCATGACCCTCTGATCACAAGTAAAGGGTGGCCCTCACTTGGGGAAACTACTATGGAAGTCCGTGCAGGACTGCTTGGAGGACATGTGGGTGCTGGAGACAGCGATTCACTTTGGTGGGCCACACTAATAGTCCATTTAAACACATCCAAATGAATAATAGCTTGTAATATGTGGTAAAACACATTCAGTTTGATGCATGCTGAACACAGATGTGTAACATTGTAGTCAAGTGATTGTATTTGATAATGGAAGACATGGTACATGATGTATATATGATGATGTATTTATGTATATACATATATTTTTTCTTCTTTGTCTTCCTTTGAAATTGTAACCTCATCCCACTGATGTGGAATGGTCCCTGATACACTTGCTATGCTGTATATTCCAATTTTGATGTAAAATGATGATATTGAAATATGTGTAAATGTAGGTGATTTATTGGCCCTGAGGAAGACCAGTGCTCTAAGAGCTAGACACACGTGTTGGCAGGAATATGCTAATCACCACTAGAAAATAAATAAGCAATGGAAAATGAAAAAGATTCCCAAGATATCTTGTGTGCAAGAATTTGGAAGGATTTTGAATGCTAGTTATTAGTGAACAATAACCTAGAAGGAATTGAACATTGATTATTAGCTCCTGAAGCTAATTTGTTGGACTATGCACAGTGGATAAACCAAAACATTATTGATTACATACTGTTTGTTTTAGACTCATAAGGGGACCTTGAGTCTGGATTGGTAATCCTCGCAGCTAGGACTTTTAATTGTGTGTATACATTAGCTAACAAATCTGGAACGTATGTTTAGCTGTTTGCGCATCACAGTACAAGTCCCCCTCCCTCAGTCCTTCAAGGGTGTGTTTATTTGATATTATTAACCATACATACACCAAAATACCCACTATTTTCGGTAAAATAAATGATGTCCTTTCTCATTCTATTTTTTGTATTAGGTTATTTGAACGCATTCAGGCTTTTAACCATGCGCATTAGTATTTTGCAACACTAACTGACCACTAGCTATTCTGTTTGGTGATGGCCAGTGACCACAGCCTTCATCATGGCCAAGTCCATTGCCTAAATCGCTATTAAGAAAATCAAGGTTTTTATGAGCTAACATGTTAATCATGTTATTGCTAATGCCGTTATTGATGTAATCTGTTATATACAATGTAGTTAGTGATGTCAACAGTGATGCAATGTGTGATGTTATCAGTGTTCTCCTACAACATTTAATTAGTGATGTCATCAGTGATGTGATCTGTGATGTCATCATTTTGGTCATAAGCTGCGAAATAGGGGGCACGAATTTAAGGTGGCTTTAGCTGAATTTCAGTGGTTTTATTGTGTTAAGTCCCACCTTAACGTCCCTGCAACGAAGGTTTTGTCCTTGAATGTCAAGGATTTTTTTACAATGTATTTCTCACCTTAATGTTCCTGCAACTAAAGTTTTCGCATTGAATTTCAAGTTTTTTCACAACTTATTATTCACCTTAACGTCCCTGAAAATTACGTTTTTTGCTTGAATTTCAAAGGTTTTGCTATGCCATACAAAATTAACAATAATAAAACAGACAATTGGGATAATGAAAACAAAATATAATGGCCCTCATTACGACCCTGGCGGAAAGGGGAAAACGATGGCGGAAATGCAATACCGCCATCGAAAAGCGCTCGGTGCGACTATGACCCGTCACCGCAAAGTACGAAGCCATTAGCGACACCGTAGTGAACGCCAACGCTAACTGCACTAAGCACGCGCGCGCGCACCATGCCAAACCGCAAACACCACCATGGTGCAACGGTACGGCAATTCCGACCCTAGCGGACATGTACCTAACGCCATCAGGCATGGCGGAATGGACCATTCCGCCATGGCTAGAAATACGGCATCGTGAACCAACCGTAAATGGCCCACTGAGTGCCTGTACTCCACTCCCTGGCCACATTGCACAACTCCTGGCAGGCGCAATGTACTCACACCATGCAACCAGTGAAATCTACAATTCACCCATGCATGCCAACGTAGAAATGCATGCAGGTGTTCGAAGCGCCCCGTGAGTGGGCATCCATGTACGGCATTTCACCATAGCCGTACTGATGCAGCACAGGCATGTGAAGGTACAAGACATCAAAATGGAAATCAAGAACACATGACACAAAACAACAGTAGTCCCCCATCGCTTGCCACCAGCGCAAGGCAACATCCAAAACAGCATCCTGAGGGGGATTGCACCAGACCTGTACTCTTGCCAGTAAACAAACCAACCATCAGCAGAAGCATGTACCACACAAGTTGGCAGAGTGACTGAGCAGCCAGGCACATCCCAAGAGGGGCCGATGGGAGCTGCAGGGCACAGATGGCATGAATACAGAAGCTATTCCAATGGACATGACCCCAGTCCCCCTCCAACAAACGCACGCAAACACAGGCACCTGTGACCAGCCACATTCTGAACATCCCATCATACCATCAATCGACCTGGCTGACAGGCACCAGTCGGCCAAAAGCCAATCCCCCGCCCCTGAACAGCACATCATGTAAACAGTCACAATGGCAGCCCCTATCCGTGACCACACTGTGCTACGTAGGCAAAAGCGGCCAGTACTGTACCACACAACTCAACTCAGAAGGCGGAACACAATGCAGATCATCTCGCAATACATACCGCCACAAATCGAAAATCGCCACATCACCTGCAAAGAATAACGCAACACGCCAAATATCGGAATACAATTTAAATGCACATCCAAATGACAAAGGCCTCACAGCAATTTGTAAAATAACACCAAAACATCCATCATCACCGAGGGCTGCATCTGCAATAATTGACCAGCTTCCACTTGTGTGACGCCCTGTACCATCATGGCACACAGGGCCAACATCAACGTTCCAAAAGGCAACATGGAAGCGGCAAGAACCGCAGGTCCGTCCCATGAGGCAGGCACTAGTCCAGCTGAAAGGCCGAAATGTTGCACCTAGCCACCAGAACAGCGTAAGGGCATGTGGCCCATTGGCGATCGTCCCATAAGATCATAATGCTGCTCCACTGATTCACCCGAAGCTGCAGGTGTCGAGAGTAAAAACCATCTGGAGGAGTGGCGTACAGATGGCATCTGCAATAGGGCAGGAGATACCTGTCACCAAAATGAAACACAAATTAACCGATTGCACTACATGACACATGATGCATCACTATCTTCATTCAACACACCAAATCCACACCCATATGCATGCTAGGCCACTCCAAAGGAATATACACACCCCTAAATCAGTATCGATACATAACGAAACCAATCGAGGTTAATACACCATTGGCAACGTCGGTTACTGTGCATGCGTCCGTCAAGATAGAACCCATGACATGGGATTAGTAACGTGCCTAGACACAAGTGTATGAAGGCGCGTCGAGACAGGGAGGATCCGACAAGGGCAGATAGACGTAAGTCCCACTATGGCAGCCTTGCATCACATAGCGCAGGGGAAGGGGATTGAATCAAAAAACACATGTACATGGCAGACCCTAAATGGAATCATCTGTCCATGCATCCATTCATCATTCCCTCATCCCGCAATGAAAACGCATGAACATTCACTCACATAATATGTGAAACTTCCATCGCGTCTGTGCGTAATGCAGTCTGCAAAAACCACTGTGCTCCTGGCCGGATCTGTAGTGTCGTGAAGCTAGATGGACTTGGGAACGTCCTGCCTTATCGTCCACTACGCTATTGCGCATCCCATTCAATTCATGTCATTCATTGCTTGCTCGTTATGGGCCCTGTCCCAAGGACATTCAACAATAGAACGTTACATTTCCAGGCAGACCTGTGGGCGTCTCCTCACCGCTACTTCGCAACCAAAAATCCTGGCCTTCGAATTCCTCACTTGCAACATTACGTCGAAAAGGCTTCTGTGAACGCTTGCATTCACAATTACATCAATGTAGTGCGGCTGTGTGTCATAATGCTAACTGGCTGCAATCACAAATGGGACGCCACGCCCGTCGGTGAAGTACGATACTGTGCTGCATGAGGGTCGGCCATCGATCGAGCCCTACATACCACTGACTCTTCACAGGTATGTAAGCGGCTGCAATCATAGCATGTGTAACAATGGGAGCATAGCATGAAAATCAGTCAAAGTACATCACACTGCCATCGGGATTTGATACATGATTCCAACCCCAAGATGCCATGCGGCCAAATGCAGCCTTACGTGCGGGACGTGCTCGGCCAGAAGGGATTGCATCTGCCACAGATTCATTCAATCAGCACAGGTGGAGGCCATACAGGCCGACAGCACATATATAGCAGACCCAAACCCCTCCCACAACCACTCCCACTCCAAAATGCTACCGGCAGGACTAGCGATGTTGGGCCTGGGGCACCAGATAGCACTGCAAGTGCTACAACTACAAGAAGACGACGAACAACAACAGGTACAACAACCGGGCGCACAGGGGAGACGGAGGAGAAGGAGGAGGAGGAGGGCAAGGCAGGGTCAGCAAGGCCCACAAGCACTGCCACTACCACCACGCAGGCGGCCCGCAATCCCACGCCTCCGAGCTGATCCGTTCAACCTCACTGCTGAGCAGATCCACACCCTCTACCGTTTGGACCGGGACACCATAATCGCCATTGTGGACATGACACATGCTGACCTCGTGAGCATGATAGATAGCCCAACCGCCATCCCACCCCTACTGAAGGTGGTGTCTGTACTCCACTTCCTGGCCACAGGCACCTACCAGCACACAGTGGGACAGTTGCAATGCATTTCACAGCCACTGTTCTCACGGACACTCTCCCAAGTGCACGATGCCCTCCTGAAGCACGCCGACGACCACATCACACTACCACGCACGTACCAGGAGATTACCAACGCAAAGGTGGGATTCCATGCACTTGGCGGCATCCCGGGTTGCATTGGTGCCATCGACTGCACCCATGTTGAATTGGTTGTCCCACATGCCATGGAGGTCCAGTACCGCAACCGGAAACAATTTCATTCAATCAATGTGCAAATGGTGTGTGACTCCAACAAGATCTTTACGCATTGTTGTGCCAGATTTCCAGGATCTACCCATGATTCTATGGTCCTGAGGAACACAAGAATACCACGCTACATGGAGCGACACGCAGGGCACAGATCCTGGCTACTCGGTGAGTCTCATTCCATGCATGACATCGTGGCCCATTTGATGCGTCAATGACCTTGCAGGAGGGGGGGGGGCTACTTAGCACTATCATTCCACTGACACCCTTTATTCGTCCCATACAGGTGATGCCGGGTATCCACTGAAGAGATGGCTCCTTACACCAATCCGGAACCCACAGAACCAGCATGAGGAGGACTACAACCATGCCCACTCACGTAGCCGTGTGGTCATTGAACAGGCATTCGGCCTACTGAAGGCTCGTTTCCGCAGCCTCAGCAGGTCTGGCGGGGCACTCATGTACAGCCATGAGAGGGTTTCTAAGATGGTCATGGCATGTGTCATGCTGCACAACATGTGCATACGTAGGAATGTGCCCATGCCCCCTGACGCTGTACTGCATGCACCTGAAGATGATGATGATGAGGGTGGGGATGTGGAGGGACGCCAGGGAGTCCATGAGGCACAGGATGCACGTGCAATCCGACAGAGCATCATAGATGCATGCTTCTAGCAACCACGCATGGTGCCTATTACACGGAAAGGGGACCTGTGGCACTGTGTGTGTGTAGTACACGCACATAGTGGACTGTACGCCTATGAAGGCCTCGTACGCAAATATCAATGTCCACACATGTCATTGGATGATAATGAAGTGCTGTATTGTTAATGTGATTTGATTCATACACCCTATGGACCCGCCACCCAGTGAAGCCCAACACACCCCCTCCACCCTACTTCCTCCCCCCCCAACACCAGTGTCCAGATATGCATGCTGCCCGTGGGTAGACGCTATTGCAAGCCCCCTCTACGGGTATCAGGGGCACCCCTGCCCGTGGAGCGCAGGTTCCTGCCAGATCTGCGTTGGGGGCTGCCCTGGACGGAACTTGCCACGGATGACGTCTCTGCCTGCTCGCGTCCATGCATGTCTCTGAGGGTTTGTGAGAGCTCCGAGAGCACACGGCGCACAGCAGCAAGTTCAGCACAAACGTCTTTGGACGTCGCATGCAGTTCCCCCCTCAGGCTCTCGGTGCTTCTCTCCATTTGTGCTCTCAGGCTCTCGGTGCTTCTCTCCATTTCTCCCCTGAGGCTCTCACTACTTTTCTCTATTTGTGCCCTGAGTGTCTCGGTGGATGTTTCCATGGCTGCCCTGGAACCCCCGCATTCATTTGCATGGTCCTTGAGTAGCGTGGACGCTTCCTGCTGTTGCTCGATCAGCAGGTCGAGGGACTGTTGCCTCTGCTGGGCCATGGACATTTGCGGTGGTGTGACAGGGGGGCTGCTCAACACATGTTGCCTTGGCACAGGACTTGTGGGGGTTGGCCAGTCGTCGTCTTCAGGGTGCCCCTGCGTGGTTTCGTCATGGTGTAGGGGATGGAACATGCAGGGGGATTGGGAAAGGTCATGGATGGTACCTACGTCGCCAGCACTGTTTTCCGTGTCGGAGCATGCTGGCATGACAGCTGTGTCCCCTATGGTGCTGCTACCACCAGAGGCAGTGCCATCAGATACGTTCTTTGGGGGGACCTGTGGTGCTGGGGTTGTGGACTTGCTGGCTGCTGGGGTGCCTGTTGCAGTCCCCTCCAGTGTGCTGGCACTTGATTCCTGCTGCTGCCGTGTCTTGATCCTTGCACCTGAGGTGGAGGCTCTTGGGACGTTGGTCCTGGCCCTCTTTGCAGGCGTGCTGGTAGGGGTGTCCTGCAGCTCGTCGTTGGTATCGGACCCTGTGGTGGAGTAAAGAGGGGCGAGCGTTAGTTATGGGTCTGTCGGATTTGGAATGGCAACGTGTCAAATGCATTGGGGTGGTACATGAGGCTGATATGGGACTGGGCCTTGGAGGTGGTCTCATTTTCGTGTGGATTGAGGATGCATTCATTTGGCTGCCTGCAGTTAGGGGGTGCATGCTGCACATGTAGGGGTTGTTTATGGCATCTTGATTAATTTGTTTATTCATTCTGACTTTTAGAGGGCGCTGTCAGGGCAAAGTATGTATTGCACTATGGGGTCACATGGTACTGCACATGTTCGTGGTTTGTGGATTTCGCATTGTTTCTCTTGGCAAACCTACCTGATTCTCCGGATGTCGGCACTCCTTTCTCCATCCCTCCGACTCCCTCTATGCTCTCCATTCCTATGGTGGAGGCGCAGATCTCCTCCCAGGGGGTCAACTTGATGGGCGACTCTGATCCCCCCCCGGTAGCTGTGGCGATGTTCCTGTTCGCAGAAAGTATGCTGCGTACGCGGATCCGCAGGTCGTCCCACCGCTTGCGACATTGCTGTGGCGTGCGGGGTGTTGTCCCCACCGCACTTACGCGCTGTGCCACAAGGGCCCATATGGCCTTCTTGTTGGCAAGGGCCGTCCTGGTCATTTGACTGGAGAAGACGACGGCGCCATTTTCCTGCAGGGTCTCGGTCAGCACGGTCAGTTCCTCTCGGGAGAAGTGGACCTGCCGCTTGCGATCACACGCTTTCTTGGCTACCTTTCCCATATTTATTTTTTGAACTGGGGTTGCTAACGGGTTGGGATGTGTGTCAGGGTCGGATTTTTAATGGTTGTGTTGGGATTCGGATTTTATAGTTGTGCGGCGTGCTGTTTCCCGTTCCGGCCACATGCTTTTACTTCCGTTTCCGTATATTTACGGTGCCCGTAATTTGCGGTGCCCGCTCATTACGGTGCCCGCTCATTACGGTGACCGCTAAGATGGGTGGCGGTATTGCACCTGGTGCAGCGTACGGCGGCGGTAAGGGCCGTTTTGGGGTCATTTCCGCCATCGCAGCCTTTCGGATTCCGCCATGGCGTAATGCTCGTGCCCGATGGGTCGTAATTAGCCGCACTTTGCTCCTTCGTGCAATGGCGGAAACGCTATTTACGCTGTTGCGGTCCGGTCAGTCAATTTCCGCAAGGGTCGTAATGAGGGCCAATGTGTAGAAAGTAAAATAAAAATAAATTGTACAACCACATTCCACCCAAATAAACATGTTGTTTAAAACCTTGTTTACATATGTACTTAACTTTTTAAAGTATTTACATGTATATGTACTGTTGTGCAACAGAAAGTTATTAAAGTGTTCCAGTAACTGTGTACAAAGACTACACTCAATATATCTTTAAATAAACCTTTATAGGACTACTGCCCATGTATATGTATGGAGATATGTTTTTTTTAAAATAATTGTTTTGTAGCTGCGCCTGCCAAAATACATGCGCAGCTAAATCAGTAACAACTCGTGGGATTTACTTACGGCTCCCAAATGGGATAACCGCGGCTATAATAAAATATATAACGATATGTCATTTTTTTTTACACACACTCTATTGAAAGAATCAATGAAAGGTCTTTGATCCATATTTACAATATGAGTTTTTATTGTCTATTTGAGTAACTGAAAAGCTGGCCGTGAAAAGGACTGTTTTAGGGGGAAAGGAAACAAGAGGTAGAAAATGGGAAGGGTAAAACAATAGGATTCATACATATAACAAAAGGTAAAAAAAAAAAAAATTCGAATTTTATATTTTTTACATTTTTTAAATTTGTTTTTCTAAAGAATGGGCTTAAAAAAATGGACACTTAAAAATGTACCTAGTGTTGGCAATGGGGCGTATGTTCCAAAAGAGCCTTGCCCAAAGCATCTAGGGTGCCATCAACCACCTTGATTGTACTGTAACAGGTTTTGCACATCACAATAAAATTAAAAAGATCGGGTGCAGGCAGGATGGACTGAGGTTGGGTGTTACTCGGTGGACAATAATTGGTAATCCAATTGGAAGTCTGTGGCACAGATTACAAATACTGCTATGCTGATCTCGCTCCATGTGCTTTGACCTTATGTTTCACATGAGCCTTCCTATAGGATTCATCCACTACATCCCAATGAACATGGACAAGATGTTGAATTAACGTGGATGTCCCCAATCTTTGCAACGGTTTGTGTGAAGGTGCCCTTCGCAAAACCTTACCACATCACCTCCTTGATCTCCTTTTTGCTGTGTTGGTCCTTTACGCAGAAATATTGCCAATTGTCAGCTATGTTTTTGTGCACATTGCTTCTTCTGCAGCGGTAAAGCTGAAGCCACCCACAACACCTCATCATCACTGCTGGTCGTAGTCATATTGAAAGGCAGGACCAGGGAGGAAAAATAAAAACTGTAAAAAAAACACAACACAAAAAGGACTCTGCCACTTAAAAACACATTTTTTTAAATACAAGCTAAAATAACAAAAACTGAAAAACTACAAAGCACAAGACAAAGGACAAAGGTATAGGAACAAGAAGGGTAAAAAAGCAATGGATAATTCAAGGTACTGCTTTTAAAGGTTCCTGAAGGCTCACAATGAAGTTCACCCACCAAGAGACCAAAAGCAATGACTGAAAACATGAAAAAAGAGTTTGGGGGAGGGGTGTAACTGTGGTTTTGCAATATAGCCAACTGAAATGTGTTTTCCGTACATGTGGGTATGCCCAAGCGCAATGACGTGTTCACGCCTAAATGATTGGCCAGTCACATTGCCCAATGAGGAGTGGCGCCTGCACTTGGCAGTAGCCACATCAATGGAAGGACCAATCACTTTGAAAGTTACATTAACGCCGCTACACGCCTTGGTGCCTGTTTTAAACAGCCAATCACATTATGAGCTACGTAGCCAAGTCAACGAACAAGCCAATGCCATTTGATGAAACCTATGTGTGTGAAATTAGCCAATAGGAGGTCGACCTCCTTCAACGCGGCTACACATCTTCGCACCTGATGCGGCAGCCAATCATATTACATGCTGCGGCTCTACGTCTACTCGCCTACACGTGACTTTTATCCGCATAAACGAACGATCCAATCACATGTTGCAATGTATTGACACAAGTACGCCCATGCCGTTTGATGAAACCTGCGTGGGCAAAATAAGCCAATAGGACGTCGACCTCCTTCAACGTCTTCGTGCCTGATGCGCCAGCCAATCATATCACGCGCTGCGGCTCCGCGCCTACACGCGACTCCTATCTGTGTCCACAAAACATCCAATCACACATTGCAATGTATTTGCTTTTCCAATATACTTAAAATGTTCTCTGGTTGGCTCTTAAAAGAGCCTTTTGGTTATGTTACCAATATATAACCAAAACCTATATTTTCAATTAGAGAAATACTCTTCACCTCTATTACAATTAAAGAAATCTTGGAACATTCTCTACTCTTTCTTTGGCTGGTTAATTAATTTTCTTTTCCTGAAGAGAAAGAAACCTGTGCTTCCTGTCAAAAATATTTCTACACAATTGCAGCATAAACCTCTAATTTCAAACAATCTGTCTAAAATAATATTATAAAACCAAAAAAAATTGAAAGCCAGTGCTTTGACAACACATCACCTATGTCCACAACATCACTATGAACACATTCACATAATTCTCAAATTCTCGACAGTCTTCTGAACAATAAGAATCCTTTCCTTCTTAAATTGGTTGCATGTTTGAAATATCCAATCCAACAATAAATATACCCCAAAAAACTCTTAATACAATGATACAATATAATCTACAGTTTTATTGGCATATAAACATCACTAAAAAATACATTCTCTCATCGGTTCAACAATTATTCTACAAAGGAAGAATTAAAAAATGAAGACGCTGAAGAAAATGAAACTGAAGAAAATACACCACATTCAGGATTTTGTAAATCCATTCTTCATATTTATGTACAATGAGACTAACAATAATATTTTAAGGAACAAATATCAGTCACCAAACAGATATACTTTATCTACCTATTATCAAATGTCTATACAATCAACACAAATATTTTTCAAGTGTATTATCTTCAATTGTTTAAAAATATTTCTAATATTTTCAAACAGATGAAGAAGTCATTCAAGTATCAAGAAGAATCAAACAAGAAGCACCGCAAGAACTACCCACGAAACTAATCATTGATTCATTAAAAGAATTAAAACAACTATTAATTAATGTTCAAAAAGAAGTGCAATCAATGAAAAAGGACACTGAAATTGTAAGACAAATCATGGACAGAAAAAATCCATATCATTGGGCTAAAGAAGATGTATCATGTGTTCCAACTAAAAGAAAAAAAAAACCACAACCACCACCAAATAAACATGTTTTCAATAAACTTTGTGTCCATATTTATTTACTTTTTTCAAGTAGGTACTATTAATGAATAAAAAGTATTTTGAATGTTACAATAACTGTTTACAAGCATCACACTCAATACCGCCCACATATAATTCTTTTTTTGAAATATTTTCCATAGCCGTGGCTACACAACCCAGCACATGTGGTGGGTTTGGAAATATACCAATGGCGCTCCATTTGAAGTAGTCGCGGCTATAGGATTTTATTTTTTTAAGAAACAGTGTAAAATATAAATAACAAATGAGACAGTAAAAAGAGTACATAAAAAGAGTTATGTAAACTACATAATAGCTCATCACCATAGCGCGGTTAGAGTTCATTGAGTTTTTTTCTAGCAGCAGTTACAATATGAAACTTTAGGGGGCAAGTCACATAGATTTTTTAATGAATATATACATAATAGATCAGTCTTAGAAAAGACTCTTTCAGGTATGAACAGCGTACTCTTTCACACATTGCGGCCTATAGCTGCGGGTATAATCCAACGAACCCATGGCTATGACCCTACCCAGTTGTTGCTGCGCTTAACCATGCCTCGAATATTCAACGGCCCATTGGGCTACAACATAGCCACGGTTATTCAACTTTGTTTAAAAAAAATATATATCCTTCTATCTGAAAAAAAAGAAAACATAATCAGTTAGAGAACACACACACTTTAAGAGACACAATTTAATACATACGTTTTTATGACCCTCATATCTGGTATGCAGTGCATCAACTACACTATATAAAATACAACATTTGTGCATACAACACTGTTTTTCTCTTTGCACTTACTAATCATTGGGTCATTGGGGAAAAATCCAACTTGGATAAAAAAACATTTAAAAAAGCTAGGTGTGAGTAGTGGTTGTACAGAATCAAACTCCACACATTAATGGTGCTGCCACCAACAACCAGAAACTTGAAACACCTGCAGCACTCCATTTCAAGGATCATCAGAAATGATTAGGAGGTTCAAAAAGAGGGCTTTTCATAAACATCTACAAATGTGCTGCTCCCATCTTCAGCAGTACCACTATGTTTTGAATATAGGTTGACTTTTCACAGAAGTTAACTGCCCAACATCTGGTGTAAATCCAATGGGAAGATGAGAACGATGCATCTACAACACAATTCAAAAATAAAAATTACTAAAATGAACTTACAAAACACCATTAATTGTACTACCTCACAGAAAACTCAAAACAGCTACAAGTACTGAATAGCTGAAACTGCATTACAATTACAACAAATACAATCAAATATACCTTCAACCTCACTAGCATGCATACAAAACCTAAATGCCTACATATAAATGCTATTGATAAAAATGATAAAATACACCATCTGACAGCAGTAATTAATAGAACGAACACACACAACACCGCAAATAAACCTTCAAACATGTAAATATTTAATAACACTTACTTTCACAGCACCCACACTCCTGCCATGTACACAGAGAAAGTTCTGAAATAAAAAGGATGAAACTGCAGAAAATGGTGGCTTTTATACTTCACAAAATGAATGCCATAAAAAAGAGGACTATATACGGATAAAACTACTAAAATGGATGATGCATTTTCACTACAACCAATAACAAGCAATGAAACTCCCAAAATCTATTTTACCCCATCCAACAATTTTCATAGCCGCGGCTACACGTACATTTTTTTGCAAAACCAAAACCAAATGAAATCAGCCTTCAATCCTTCAAATGATATGAGAGAACACCTAAGCAGATAAAATAGCACACACAAATAGAATTCTGTACTGTATCATCCACATACAAATATGATTATTGCACAGACAATTTATAGTTTATAGATGTGGCTTTAAATATAACCGCAACTACAGATGCAACCAATAAAATGACAAAAAGCATTGACGCGCCTACACACGTGCTTTTTAAGAGACATGATCATAGAAAAGCCCTGCATGTCTGTTTGCTATTAGCTGTGTCTATAATAAAAACATATGAATACAAATATGTATTTCCACTCCTCCAAACTGCAAACAAGTGCCCCTTACATGCCTACCAGCCCCTCTCCACTCCCCATGGTCCTCCTCCACTCCCCTGATCTCTCCCAATCTCCCAAAACACTTAATGCATCTATGATACTACTCCACCCAAAATGTCAGATATCCGTGTCTACCACACATCCACAAACACACAACGTGCCATTTGCCACAATATAGCTGCTGCTGCGCAGGGTACCAGATCTACCTGCAGGTAGCAACACTGCATACTGAGTGGCTGCAGGATAGCCGGGGATAATTACAACAGTGCCATCAACCAATTACAAACTGGAAAAAACACACATCATACATACCATGCCCATACAAACTACTAGAAATTCAAACTAGGAATAATTTTCCTGGAAGCCGAGAAAGACTCCAGATACCATGGCTGGTTTGAAAACTGTGGCTAATCGGAGACAGTTGGCTTTTTTGGTTGCTGGCTTTTTGTGAGAAAATAAATATTAACATTGACCTAGGTTTCAGAGATTTAACATTGGTTTGGATTGCGGGGAATGCATTGGTTCCAAGTTTTCCATAATTGTTAAGTATAAGAAGTACAGGGAGGCAATGATTTGGAGACTGTACGAGGTGTGTCCCTTACTATAATGATGAAACAAGACATGGGAAAGATAATGGAACTATTTCCTCACACCATCTTTATCTTTTCCAATTTGACTCAGAGACAAAAATGGAGATCGACCACCAGATTTAATGGTAAAATTGTGAAATCACTGAGAAATGTTAATGAAGTAGTTTCAGTATTCATAAGAGACCACACCCAATTATGGATATATGGCCAATTTGTATAGACATGATGGAGTACACCTAACCAATGAAGGAAATGCAGTGTTCATTCATAACATCAAATCAGTACTCCAAATGTGCTAAAATACTACACTCAGTGTATCACAAAACAGTCCTTTAAAGGACTACTTATCACATACAAATACACAATTTCAATAAAATAATAACCTCAAAACTTCTTTATACCCACGGCTTCAGTTCATTGACTTTTATAATAACCGTCGTTACAAATTGTTAGTTAAAGGGGGGGGCTCATTTCATGTTTTAGAATACAATAGAACTTAAAAGATCAATACAGTACAACACTGCTCATGTAGTTATGTAAGGTAGCTGAAGATAAAGAAAGCAGAGAATAATACATGACTCTAACTACAAAATATAATAGCATGAGTGACAATACACAGACTAAAATACAGTGTATGTGGCATCTAAAACTAGAGTAGGGTGGCTCCTTTTTCTATTAATTGTTTTAAACTATTTTCTTCTGTTTTTCTCCACATTCTCACATGTACAAAAGTCTGAAAACACACAACCAAAATAGATAAGACTCCCAAATGCCTACCACGTCACTGACCATGGCCTCTTGCCATGACCAGTGATTTGTCACCCTCAACATCACTATACCTATAAAAATGACTTTAAAAAAGAAGTAAAACACTGAAACCCCCAAAATGTATAGCTGCAGGCACGGAACTACTTTTACCCGCGGTTATCTGTAGCCCTTCCCAGCCTCAGATATAGCCGTGAATATTGGCAAACCTGACGGGAAAAAAAATGCTTTCCTGCCCCCTGACCCTCACCAATTGCCCGCCTCATCTGTGCCAACTCCCCCTACTCCCCAGATGGCCTCCTCACCTCGACTGCCCTATCCCTTTCCCCCACAACACACGCTGTTTCTGTGACGCAGTTTGCTTTGAGATATCGGCTATTTGAGGCAATAGCCGCGGCTACAGAATGTTTTGTGTTGCAAACTCAGTCCCTAGACCCCCTCCAATTCCAAAATTTCACTTGGTGCACTCTAGCGACCCCCCTCACCTCTAGCCTGATGGCATTTGCATGCTTTTGACCTTTTGAACGTGTTTTGGGCCTGGTCCAACTCCGTCCAATGGTTTGGGCTGTGCGCTTTGCCAAAAATGTACCATGTTTGTCTATGGGCAGCGCTGTTCATTGGGGCGGCTCTCGCCGGATCCGAGATCCGGCACCAGAAGGGTAGCCGGATCTCGGGATTCGGCCAAAGTCAGCCGTCCCAAACCCCTACTCTGCGCTGGGTAGAAAAAAAAAGCACCTGCGAGAAAACTGTAACTTCCTTCGGTAACCCCATGCAAGAGGTCACGAGAGGAAGTTACAGTCCTCAGCCACGATCCGATTTATTTATTTATTTATTTATTTATTTATTTATTTATGCAGTGTTTGTCAGACACAGGGACACACATTATTTATTTATTTATGCAATGTTTGTCGATACCTGTATCCGACAAACATTGCATAAATAAATAAATATATAGGTATCCGACAAACATTGCATGAATAAATACCCCTATTAACATCACACACGATGCAGCCAGCCAACTGCTTTCAGAAGGGAGCTGCAGGAGCTGTGCTGGGTGTGGTTCAAGTAAGTGAAAATGTTGCTTATGGCAAACAGAAATCACCCTGTTTGAATAGTACCCAAGAGTGAGGTTTCCTTTTTTTTATAAAATGGGATGCACATTGTGAATTTAAAAGAATATTTACTCAGCAACACTGGTCAAAACTATTACCCGCATAGTGAAGTAACTCATCACCAGTGCCATGGAAGTGGTTTAGGTCAACTGTCAGCTCTGCCCCTTAACTCTGCCTCCTCAGGCACCACCCCCCACCCCCAAACTCTGCTCTCACCCTGGGCCTTGTGGGATCCCCCACCAATTTGTTTCCATTTCCACCACTGACTATGGGAAAATTAATGGAAAGTAGGTTGCACTTTTGGAGAATTTCTTTTTGACACTTAATAACTTTTTTTATTTTTTAACAAATCTTTTTGAAAGTTTGCAGTCTGGGGGGGCAGCGGGTTTCTAATCACTCTTGAAATTGCAGCCAAAACCATTGCTCGAATCAAAAGTTATTAACAATAGAATTTTGGGGGGTTTCTATGGGAGTCTGACTCACTTTAACTATAGGGCGGCTATCGCCACCCTATAATATTACACAGCCTTTGCTAGCAGTCGTGTAGTTATGGTTAATTTGCTCAACCCATAGGAAGAACACTTTTTGGGTGGCTTATAGCTTTGTCCGCCCTGGACGAATCCTCACCAAACTTTGCAAAGAAGGTATATGGCTGCCTCGTATTGATTCTGCAAAGTCTCGTGAGGTTTCGTCCTGGACGTCAAAGTTAGAGGGGGGTCCCAAAATTAGTGGTTTTCCTAATAGAAACAATGGAAAATACATTTTGCTCATGGCAAAAGCCCAAACTGCTGGATTGATATTCACCAAATTGATGGCAGGTGCGGCGGCTTGGTCCTGAAAGCATGCTGTTGTAAATTTGGTGTAAATCCGTCCAGTAGTTTCTTTTTAAATGGCCAAAAAGTAGGTAAAAAATAGTGATATCTGGGTTCTGACTGCAAATTCACTTCCCTGTTTGGTCCACAGACAGGCCTCTGATTGGTCTAGGGGCTGCTGTAATGTCCGCAGACATCAGATGCGCATGCTGATTGAATGGTGAAAAGCGTGAGGTGCATCATATTTTTGGAAATGGCTGCCATGTTAGATCTGCGGACAGCCACTGATGTCCGCAGACAGTGCACTGGGGGAAAAGTCTGCAAAACACATTTTGGGTTATTTGATAGCCAAAGGAGGATCTGGAAAGAAAGTGGGAGTGGAATAGAGATGATATGGGGCTGTTGTCCTATTTGCAAAAAGTGGGCGCCAGTGCTGCCTGCTCCGCGGATACCGTGTTAGTCCACAGACAATGTTGTGAACGAGCAGCTTGGAAAACACATTTGGGGTTATTTGATGACTGATAGAGGTCATATACAGGGTAGGGGGATAGAATGAAGATGATATGGTACTGTTTTTATGGATGGAAATTGCAGAGTCTGCGGTCAGTTTTGGTGTCCGCGGACACCAAAACAATAGCTGGTGGTTCAGGGTGAGTTTTGTTATTTACAGGTGTATTGTATGTACTTGTTATATGGTTTAATTATATTGTGGTGGTTGTGGCCAGTGGCCAGATTCTTGGGGGCATGGCCATAGGATTCTTGAGGATCTTCTTGTGTGTTTATGGTAAATGTTACCATTCCTGCACAGTAGTCCAATTCTTGCTTTATACCTGAGACACTGTAAGTGCTGTCAGGATTATTTGTGGCATTTCTATGAAGGATGAGCATTTGCAAACACAACTGGTCCGAGCCATTTAAGTAAATGTTGTGAACGTTTGGTGGCAATTGGAAGGGAAAATTGATTTTTACATTTACTCAAGTTGTGTTGCTGAATTTAATTGGACCAGAGAGTTGTGTGTTTGCATCGTTTGATGGGCCTGCAGATTTCTTTGTAAAAGAGATATTTGTCTGTTTCTTTTCTGTTGGATGTGCAGTTGAGTTTGTAGCAGACAGTTTTGTGGTTGTATTATTTGATGGAGAAGGAACTGGTCATTGTTTCTTGAGCGGTATTGTTGGGAGATCTGTTGTACATTCTGTTTGGATTCTTTTTCTTTTTAAATGTTTTATTTTTGAGGTACAGGGTACATATCTAGATGGGAGGTGTACGGTGCACATAGCGGGTTGTATTCTAGGATGCAAGGAATATCACCATTGACTTTGCTTCAAAGTTAGCTAGGAAATGACCATTGAGTGTACACAGACATGAAAGTGCTACATAACTCATACCTTCCGTAAAGACTGTGCTGCCACTATCAATCAATGTGTTATCTATGCTTAGACCTCGCGATTTGTGAATATTGACATCATATGCAAGAGATAGAGAAAATTGTTCTCTGCGTACGTACATGTCTTTGAAAAGAAGGAAACGTGCTATTGTGCAGCCAATTTGTTTAACTTCTTCAAGTTTGTCAAAGTGGATGTTGACAAACTGAATGTTGTTGTCATGTGGCTATGTTTGGAAGCCAACTGTACCAATTGCTCCATTAACTAAACCTTGTTCTACATCTACATCAAGGTAAGGTTTTATAATTACTCTTCTGTTTAGGCACAAAGTTAACATTTTCTCCAGTCCAGCTGTGTTGGAGATTTTTCGAAGGTATTTAGTTGTGCAGTTGCTTGTTGACACATAGGGGGTATCATGCCATGCACTTCTAGTTTTTCCATGGAGCTGATATGCAGTATGGGTTGCATTTCATTTTTTAACATTGTCTCGTTGAATTGACTACAGCATACATGGGTTGGCATTACATACATGCATTTTAGATTTTGTTGAGTTAATTTTTCCATGAAATCAGGAGCAGATGTGTTTCACCCATATGGCTCATGGATTAGTCTAGTATTTAAGAAGAATTTTGTAATTTTTATAAGCTAACCAGTTCTAATGCCTTTTAAAATGTTAGCCGAGGTGAGGTCTGCATACTGACACATGTTTTGAGTTAGTTCTCTGTACTGAAAATGTTGCCAGAGATTTATATTTCCAATGCTGCAGAGTGTGTTGTGGCATTGTTTGTGTCCTAATGTTTGAAAATAGGTTGACCTTTTACTAATGTTAACTGTAGAAGGTCTCAGAAAACAATAACATGTTTTCCTCCAAACAGTTATTTGTAGTTGGTTTTTAGAACTTCTTGCATTCTGAGGTGAATTAAAGCCAACATGAGTTTGGAAAGCATGCTTCCCTCGTCCATTAGGAGCACTTTCATTTGTGTCAGGATGCTGCATACTTCAGTAACAGCCTCTGCTGATAATTTGTAGTATTCTCATGTATTTTGGTGTTCTACTGGAAGGAGGAGTAGTCGGTGTAAAGTTACACCTCCTATGTTGTAGGTAGCTAAACCTGTGGGGGCTGTTACAACAGCCGAAAGGTTATTAAGGTTTGTAGAAATGTGCAGATTATTTTAATTAAGGATGTTTTACCATAACCAGCTTCACCACTTACATACAGGAGCAGAAGTTTATTTTTACAGCTACATGTTTTAGTTTCATATTTAAAACCATGTTCAATTTCTTTAGTGACTTCTAGATAAATGGTGAGTTGTTCATCATTTAGCTGTCATTGGAGTGCTGACAAGTATTCTTCATTTTGTTTATATTGACACATTGGCCCTCATTACAACTCAGGCGCCACCGTTAACCCTTAACGCCTGATTCCCACCTTAACGCCTGCTTTTTGCAGGCGTTAAGTTCCATGGTGCTAAGGCACCTTGGTGCTAATTACGGCACCGTAATTTACGGTGCCGTAATTAGCGCCTTCCCCACTCCCATTATGCCCTATGGGGCAAAAATGGGAATGGGGAAGGGAAAATGGGAAATGGGGATTTACCGCCCCACTCACCTTGTAATGGGGCGGTAAATCCGCCATCCACCATGGTGTAAACGTAGTTTACACCATGGTGGTAAAGTTGGTGCACTTAGCACCTCAGTTGTAATGAGGGCCATTGTATTTTCTACCTCAGTCATGGCTATTTCTGCTACATTTAGAATGAGTGGTTCTCCAAGTGGTTCTTGGCTTCCTGTAAAGGAAGGTTAACATACATTTGAAATTGCATTTGTTAAAACTGCTTTCATTTGAATGCAGTTTCAAATGAGTCATAGTCACCTAATAATTCTTCTTGTTTTCTTCAAGGTTTAAAAGGTTGCAGTAGGGCCATGTAATACAATTTTCTATGTTGCAGAGATTTAAATGATAACTTTCTATGATTAATTAGGCTGGGTTTGGTAAGTTTTACTAGGCTTCCTTCACAAGTTGAGACTGAATATTTGCCAGTTGTCTCATTTGGTGTGACATTCTTTTTTGTAGGAGTAGTTTTGGGCTCTGTCGTACAAACACATGTTTTGCAAAGCAGTACTTCTATTTGGGTAGTGTGTGTCAATAACATTTGAAAAAAGGTCCAGGCTGTTGGGTTCATTTGTGGCTTTTGTTGCTATATCTTAGTAGGATTTTAGTACTCTTTTCAGGATGAAGCTGGACCAAGGTTAAGCCAGACAATGTGTTCAGATTTGCCATATAAGGCTGTACCTGTTAAACAGTCTGGAGCCTCGTAGCACCTGCATTCCCTTTGGGAGAGCATTTTTAGACCGAAGATGTACAATTTCTCTGATATTGTTTTGTCAGATGATATGTCATCCCAGAAGTCTTTTAGCTCTGTTTTCTCAGAGTTGGTGAGATAGGCTGTGACATATCTTGCAACTGTAGTGGAATTGTCTGCAATGGGTTGTATGTCTATGTTTGCATTCCACAAGAGGGCAATGATTGCATTGTAATCATTGATGTACTCGTATGCTTCATCCCTTTTAATGTTGTATGTGTTTTTACTGGAGTTGCCTTTTACGCTGTGTCTAAGAGAAGACATTAAGCTATTTACTTGTCCTTTTTTGCAAACGGCTCTAGGGAACCCAAAGCGACATTTGGTATAGTAATTACCTTTGTTTTTCTATCTATGTCGTTTCTGGAAGCGTAAGATGTGTGTACGTAGCTCACTATCTGTGGTTTGGCAGGTTATGTATTTTTCAATAAACTGTAAAACAGTGGCGTTAATTTTGGAAGCATATTTTATCCACAAAAGCATGTGGATGTGTGGTGCTCCTCTGGATTGATATTCTTTTCTCCAAAAGAAGTGTTGCACTTCACCGAGAAGAGGGATAGTTTTATTGCAGATGAAGTACAGCATGGCAATGAAGCGATGGTGAAAGTACCTTGATACATTGACAGGATCAAGAGAACAGAGTTCTCCTGGTATTTTTATATCTATTCCATCTTTATTTTGGTGGTTTGCAGTGCATATGAAGTCATCAAGTCATCCCATGCGTACACTGCACAGCTTAAATAACAAACCATGTGGGTGGGCCTAGGTTCTTTAGCATACAACGTACATCAACGTGACGTCAGAACCCGTATTCTTTTCTGTGAAGCATGTTTGCCAACGGATTTGTGATACTTGACTGCAAAACTTCATCTTTGTCTTTTTTTTAGGCAGTTTTGTAGCATGCATGCTAAAAGAATTAGAGCCTGTTTTTTATGTATGTGCCACTACATAACATAGAGTCGCTAGTTCACTTTCAAACAGGAGGAAGAAAATGTATTCTACATTTTGTCTAAATCTGGGGTCTTCAGAATACAATCGTAAACAGCGATATACTGAAGCACTAATTTGTGAGGACCTTTCATCATATCTTCCACGTTTTCCTGAACGAAAGAGTGGAGGAAAAGAAATTGCTTCTACACTTTTTCCCATATGCTCATTGGGGATCCTTTGGCTTGACGCATTTGATGTGTTTCTAATGCATCTTATATGGTGTCTTTGTAGTATAGTGGGTGAATTGTATACTGTTCCAAAATGTTGGCTGCAGTAACAGGATCTACACATTCAAATTGGCCAGTTTCTGGCGAATCTTGGATTATTTTGGGGTTTTCTTTTAAGTTTTTCTCTATGTTTACATCTTTGTAGCATTCATTGTTTTTTTAGATATTGTAGGGCTTGTCTAACTTTGTTCATGTCAACTAGGTGTTGCCAAATAGTTTTGTCTTTTGTTGGTACACCATTAACTAGTACAATAAAATATTGATCTATTGGTTGTTGTACTCCTAGAATTTCTACATTTTCTTTCAGATTTAATGGCAAATATACCACTTTGCAACAGATGCCCTTTAGTAACTCAGATGGAGGTAATTTGATTGGAGGTAATGGAGGTAATTTTCAGCTGAAGGCGTATTATAGCTTGAAATGGGTGTAATGTTTGAATTATAATGCTCTCATACAAGTTAAGTTGTTGGAGAGACTTTGGAAATGGGAATATTTCTAAGTTATTAGTGATAGCACTGGATACCATTTGATTATTGTCAAGCTTTGAGTTGCAGTACATGCAAATTATTGAGGTGTCGGTTATTTTGTATTTATTTTCTGCTGTTAAATATAAAGCTAATAGGAGCCATTGCAATTCTTCATTGTCCTCTATTTTGTAATCCATATCTACTGTTTTTGTGCTCTTTTTTATAAAAGGTTCCCCGACAACAGACACATACTTCATCTGGTATTTCAGCAGATGTGTTTTGAAACTTAACTATTTCTTTGTTGTGTGTATTTGTTAGGAGGTTGGTGTGTGTGAGGTTTTTGGCAATTTTTACTTTGGATGTGCTCCATTTTTTTAAGGAGTTCTTTGACTGTTCCATGTAGGAGAATGTTATTTACATTGTATTTTGTAGTTCAAGAGCAGGAGTTTTTGCAAAGTATAGCGGAATAGTGTGTTGCTAACATTTTGATGTGCTGGAAGGTACTTTTGCAAGCAGTTCCAGAAATGCAGGCTAATGAATGTCCTTGCAGACCAGTGTGGCTGTACACTGGACAGGAGTCCACGGTTTGTAAAGTTGTCATTATACTTTTGTCTTTTAGTTTGATATAGTGATTGGGGAATTGTCGTAAACATTAGAAGGATTGTTGCCTTACGTTACACATTGAGCTGCATGCCCATTTGTACACTGGACGGTTTGTTTGGGTGAAAGGAACATTTGGTTGAAAGTTTGTTGGGGATGTTTTTGCTATAAGGGTTTCTTTTGTTATAATGGTTTCTCCTAACATTTCATAACCTCGGCCATCACTGTCTATGGCAATTGATTTTTTTTTTGTTCTTGTTTATAAGCCTCTCCATTGAAATATGGTTCGGGGCTGCTTTTGTGAATCCATTCACCTTCACAGAAGTTCGAAAAGGTATCTATATTGACATTGCTCATGTTTAGAAATACTTTTTGTAATTCATTCATTTAGTTAGTGGTTTCATTCTGTTCAAAATCAATATAAACAATTTTCTGTTTAGCAGAAAAGTGCTGTCAATTAGAGCTTGCATGATTAGTCTCCTGTGGTAGTTTTAAAGGAACGATCGTGACTTTTCAGCTTTTGTTATAACATTGGCCCTCATTACGACCCTGGCGGAATTCCAAAAACGAAGGCGGAAATGTAATACCGCCATCGAATACCGCTCGTTGCGATCATGACCCGTCACCGTAAAGTACGATGCCATTAGCGACACCGTAGTGAACGCCAACGCTAACTGCACCAAGTACGCGCACGCGCGCCATGCAAAACCGTAATTTCCGCCATGGCGCAACGGTACGCGAATTCTGACCCTAGCGGACATTTACACAACGCCATCAAGCATGGCGGAAAGTACCATTCCGCCATGGTGAGAATTACGGCATCGCGAACCAACCGTACATGGCCCAACTGAGTGCCTGTACTCCACTCCCTGCCCACATTGCACAACTCCTTGTGGGCGCAATGCAGTCACACCATGCAACCAGTGAAATGTACAAGTCACCCATGCATGCCAACGAACAAATGCATGCAGGGGCTCCAAGTGCCTTGTGAGTGGCCATCCATATCCGACATGACACCATCGCCGTACTGATGCAGCACAGGCATGTGAAGGTTCAAGTACACCAAAATGAACTGAAATATTCCATGAGACAAAACAACAATAGTCCCCCATCGCTTGCCACCAGTGTAAATCAACATTCAAAGCAGTATCCTGAGGGAGACTGCACCAGCCCTGTACCCTTGCCAGTAGACAAACCAACCATCAGCATAAGCATGTACCACACAAGTTGGCAGAGTGACTGAGCAGCCAGGCTCATCTCAAGAGGGGCCAATGGGAGCTGTAGGGCACAGATGGCACGAATACAGAAGCAATTCCAATGGACCTGACCTCAGTCTCCCTCCAAGAAACGCACGCAAACACAGGCACCTGTGACCAGCCATTTTCTGAGAATCCCATCATTCCACCAATCCACCTGGCTGACCGGCATCTGTTGCACAAAAGCTAATCCCCCGCCCCTGAGCATGACATCATAAAAACAGTCATAATGGCAGCCCCTATCCCTGACCTCACTGGGCGTCGTAGGCAAACGCGGCCAGTACAGTACCACACAACTCTACTCAGAAGCCGGAACCCAATGCAGATCATCTCACAATAGATCGCGCCACAAATCGGAATATGTTACATCACTAGCAAAGAATAAGCCTACACGGTCAATATCTGAATATAAATTTAATGCACAACAAAATCACCAAGCCCATACAGCTATTTGCTCATAAACTCCCAAATTATCTCCATCACTGTGGGCTGCATCCGCAATAAATGACCAGCTTCTTCTTGTGTGACGCCCTGTTCCTTCATGGTACACAGGGGCTACATTTACGTTCAAAAAGACAACATGGAAGCGCCCAGAACCGCAGGGCCGTCCCAAGAAGTAGGCACTAGTCCAGCTGAAAGGTACATATGTTGCTCCTAGCCACTAGCACTGCGTAAGGGCATGTTGCCCATTGGCGATCGTCCCATAAGATCGTAATGGTGCTCCACTGATTAACTCGAAGCTGCAGGTGTCGAGTGAAAAAGCCATCTGCAGGAGTGGCGTACAGATGGCAGCGGCAAAAGGGGAGGAGATACCTGTCACCCAAATGAAAAGAAATAATAGTATGGGCATCCAAACTCCATATGTATTACTCAGTTCATTCAACACACTAAATCTACAACCATATGCATGCTAGCCCACTCAAAAGGATTAATTTCACCCAAAAATCACTTGCGAATCATAACGATATAAATCAAGGTTAATACACTATTGCTAACGAGTGTTTGTGTGCATGCGTCTGTTAAAACAGAATCCATTAGATGGGATTAGTAACGTGCACAGACACAAGTGTTTGAAGGCGCGTCGAGACAGGGAGGGTTCAACAAGGGCAGATAGATGATGGACCCACTATGGCAGCTTTGCATCACATAGCGCAGTGGAAGGGGATAGATTCCAAAAAGCCATGTACATGACAAACTCTCAATTAAATCATCCGTCCATGCATCCATTCATCATTCCCTCATCCCGGTATGAAAACGCCTGAATATTTACTCACATTACATTAGAAATTTCCATTGAGTCTGTGCGTAATGCAGTCTGCAAAATCCACTGTGCTCCTGCCCGGATTACTAGTGTAGTGAAGTGACATGTATTTGGGGACGTCCTGCCTTATCGTCCACTACGCTATTGCGCATCCCATTCAATTCATATCAATCATTGCATTCCGCCATGGGCCCTGTCCCAAGGACATTCAACAATAGAACGTTACATTTCCAGTCAGACCTGTGGGCGTCTCCTCGCCGCTAGTTGAAAACCAAAAGCGCTGTCCTTCGAATTCCTCATTTGCAACATCACGTCGAAAAGGCATCTGTGGACGCTTGAATTCACAAATACATCTATGTAGTGCGGCTGTGTGTGAAAATGGTAACTGCCTTCAATCACTAATGGGACTCCCCGCCCGTCGGTGAACGTCGGTACAGTGCTGCATGAGGGTCCACCGTTGATCGAGTACTACATTCCACTGACCCTTCACAAGTTTGTTAGCGACTGCAAAAATAGCATGTGAAACAATGGGACCATAGCAGAATGCACATATAAACCAATATTTCACTGCCATCGGGATTAAATACATGATTGTAATTGCAAGATGCCATGCGTCAAATTGCAGCGTTGTGTGCGGGACGTGCTCGCCCAAAAGTAATTGCAGCTGGCACAGGTGGAATGAATCACCACAGGTGGAGGCTATACAGCCTGAAAACACATAAATTGCACACCCAACCCCCTCCCACAACCACACCCACACCCAAATGCTACCGACAGGACTAGCGATGTTGGGCATGGGGGACCTGATAGCACTGCAAGTACTCCAACTTCAAGAAGAAGACAAACACCAACGACTACAACAACCGGCCGCACAGAGGAGACGCAGGAGGAGGAGGAGGAGGGCAAGGCAGGGGCAGCAAGGCCCACCAGCACAGCCACTACTGCCACGCAGGCAGCCCGCAATCCCACGCCACCGAGCCAATCCGTTCAACCTCACTGCTGAGCAGATCCACACCCTCTACCGTTTGGACCGGGACACCATAACCGCCATTGTCGACATGACACACGCTGACCTTGTCAGCATGATAGATAGCCCAACCGCCATCCCACCCCTACTGAAGGTGGTGTGTGTACTCCACTTCCTGGCCACAGGCACCTACCAGCACACAGTCGGACAGTTGCATGGCATTTCACAGCCACTATTGTCACGGACACTATTCCAAGTGCTTGATGCCCTCCTGAAGCACGCAGACGACTACATCTCTTTACCACACTCGGAGCAGGAGCTTACAAACACAAAAGTGGGATTCCATGCACTTGGCGGCATACCGGGTTGCATTGGTGCCATCGACTGAACCCATGTGGAATTGGTTGTCCCACATGCCATGGAGGTCCAGTACCGCAACCGGAAACAATATCATTCTATCAATGTACAAATGGTGTGTGACTCCAACAGGATCTTTACACATTGTTGTGCTCGATTTCCAGGATCAACCCATGACTCTATGGTCTTGAGGAACTCTACAGTACCACGCTACATGGAGCGACACGCAGGGCACCGATCCTGGCTACTCGGTTAGTCTCATTTGATGCATGAGAATGTGTGGTGGGTGATGCGTCAATGACGTGGCAGGAAGGGGGGGATGCGTACGTAGCAATGTCATTACACAAACATCCTTCATTGTCCACATACAGGTGATGCCGGGTATCCACTGAAGAGATGGCTCCTTACACCAATCCGGAACCCACAGAACCAGCATGAGGAGGACTACAACCATGCCCACTCACGTACCCGTGTAGTCATTGAACAGGCATTCGGCCTACTGAAGGCTCGTTTCCGCTGCCTCAGCAGGTCTGGCGGGGCACTCCTGTACCGCCATGAGAAGGTTGCAAAGATGGTCATGGCATGTGTCATGCTACACAACATGTGCGTACGTAGAAATGTGGCCATGCCCCCTGACGCAGAACTGCAAGCACCTGAAGATGGTCATGATGAGGGTGGGGATGTGGCAGCACCTCAAGGAGTCCGCGAGGCACAGGAGGCCCGTGAGATTCGTCAGAATATCATAGATGCATGCTTCTAGCACTCACGCCTGGTGGCTGTTACATGGACACGGGACTTGTGGCACTGTGTGTGTCTGGAACATGCACAATGTGGCCTGTACGCCAAGAAAGGCCTCGTACACAAAGATCAATGTCCACACATCTCATTGGATTAATGTGAATATATGTATAGCAAATGTGAAATGATATTACACACCCAATCGACCCGCCACCCAAAAAAGCCCAACACACCCCCTCCACCCTCCTACCTCCCCCCGAACACCAGTGTCCAAAGATGCTCATTGTCATTGGGCAGACGCTATTGCAAGCCCCCTCTCTGGGTATCAGGGGCACCCCTGCCTGTGGAGCGCAGGTTCCTCCCAGATCTACGTTGGGGGCTGCCCTGGACGGAACTTGCAACGGATGATGTCTCTGCCTGCTCACGTCCATGCATGTCCCTAAGGGTTTGTGAGAGCTCAGTGAGCACACGGCGCACAGCGGCAAGTTCACCACATACGTCTTTGGACGTCGCATGCAGTTCCCCCCTCAGGCTCTCGGTGCTTCTCTCCATTTGTACCCTCAGGCTCTCGGTGCTTCCCTCCATTTGTGCCCTTAGTGTCTCTGTACTTCGCTCCATTTCTGCCCTGAGTGTCTCAGTAGATGTTACAATGGCTGCCTCAGAACCCCCACATTCAGCAGCATGCTCCTTGAGGAGCGTGGCCAGTTGCTGCTGTTGCATTATCATCTGCTCGAGGGACTGTTGCCTCTGCTGGGCCATGCCCATTTGCGGTGGTGTCACAGAGGGGCTGATCACCTCATGTTGCCTTGCCACAGGCCTTGTGGGGGTTGGCCAGTCGTCGTCTTGTGGGTGCCCCTGCGTGGTTTCCTCATGGTGTACGGGATGAAACATACAGGGGGATTGGGACAGGTCATGGATGGTTCCTACATCGGCAGCACCGTTTTCTGTGTCGGAGCATGCTGGCATGAAAGCAGTGTCACCTATGGTGCTGCTGCCACCAGAAGCAGTGCCTTCTGTGGCATCCATTGGGGGGACCTGTGGTGCTGCTGTTGTGGACATGCTGCCTGCTGGGGTGCCTGTTGATGTCCCCTCCAGTGTGCTGCCACTTGATTTGTGCTGCTGCCGTGTCTTGATCCGTGCAGCTGAGGTGGAGGGTCTTTGGCCGTTGGTCTTGGCCCTCTTTGCAGGTGTGCTGGTAGGGGTGTCCTGCAGCTCGTCGTTTGAATCGGACCCTGTGGTGGAGTAAAGGAGGGCGAGCGTTATTTATGGGTCTGTGGTAATTGGAATGGCAATGTATCACATGCATTGGGGTGGTACCTGAGGGTGATTTGGGTCAGGGCCTTGGGGGAGGTCTCATTTTCGTGTGGATTGAGGGTGCAGTTATTTTGCAGCCTGCAGTTAGGGTGTGCATGCTGCACATGTAGAGGGTGTTTTTAGGAATTTTACTTATTTATGTATTAAATCTGACTTTTAAAGGGCGCTATCATGGCAATGTATGTGGACGTTCTCCTGGACATGTGTTTCTATTGCACTATGGGGACACATGGTACTTCACATGATTGGACATTGTGGATTTAGCATTGTTTTATTTGGGCCACCTACCTGATTCTTCGGATGTCTGCACTCCTTTCTCCATCCCTCCGACTCCCTCTATGCTCTCCATTCCAATGGTGGAGGCACAGATTTCTTCCCAGGGGGTCAACTTGATGGGTGATTCCGATCCTCCCCCGGTAGCTGTGGCAATGTTGCGGTTGGCAGAAAGTATGCTCCGGACACGTATCCGCAAGTCGTCCCATCGCTTTCTGCATTGCTGTGGGTTGCGGGGTGCGGTCCCCACCGCACTTACCCGCTGTGCCACCAGGGCCCATATGTCCTTCTTGTTCGCAAGTGCCGTCCTGGTCATTTGCGTCGAGAAGACGACGGCAGCGTTCTCCTGGAGGGTCTCTGTGAGCACGGTGAGTTCCTCATGGGAGAAGTGGAACTGCCGCTTGCGATCACACGCTTTTTTAGCAACTTTTCCCATATTTATTTTTTTATGATGGGGTGGCTAACGGGTTGGGATGTGTCTCTGGGTCGGATTTTTAATGGTTGTGTTGGGATTCTGATTTTATAGGTGTACGGCGTGCTGTTTCCCGTTCCGGCCCCATGTTTTCACTTCCGTTTCCGTATATTTACGGTGACCGTAATTTGCGCTGACCGCTCATTACGGTGACCGCTAAGATGGATGGCGGACTTGCACCTAGGGCGGCGTACGACGGCGGTATGGGCCGTTTTGGGGTCATTTCCGCCATCGCGGACTTTGCACTTCCGCCATGGCGTGATGCTCGTGCCCGATGGGTCGGAATTAGCCTCACTTTGCTCCATCGTGCAATGGCGGAAACGCTATTTACGCTATGGCGGTCATGTCAGTTACTTTCCGCCAGGGTCGTAATGAGGGCCATTGTGAAGAACTCTATGGTGCAAAAATGTTTGTAACATACATTTTTTGGATTGATTTATAGTGGTTATGTTAACACTGGTACATAAAGTGTTAAGTACATTAGTAGGTTTGTTTTTCTTTCTGCATTTTAGTTTTTGCAAGAGGGGCTTTATCTTTTTTAGTCTTGGCTGGTTTAGTTTTTTTGAGTGAGGTTACTAGCTCTTTCGTTTTAATGTTTTCTATACATTTTTCTACAGATGTATGACTTATTGTTTGCTTTTATTTTTATGTGCTCTATATTTTCTTTCTTTTCTGCAGAGTTGCCTTTTAGTAGGCATTGTGTTGTGTCTGTTGGAAAAAGAAAGTTTGGGTTTGAAAGTTGTGGAATTTAAATGGATGAATTATGCATGGGTCTGTGGGTGTCACGACCCTCCCCCAAAACCCCCTCTGGCAAACCCATTGGCCAGGTGGAGTCAGGACTCGGGCCTCTAGAGCCTGGCATCCTCTTCAAAAGCCCTCTTCAAAAGCCCTCATGGGGCCAGTCCATGGCTCATACACCATGAAAAAACAATGTGCTTGGGAATAACTTTATTGTATTGTCAGCCAACATGGAGGCATCCACATAGCTTGGTTCCTAAGAACCAAGCTATGCGGTCTAGTGTTTTGGGTGTGGTAGCCTAGGGACTACTTTTCCTGGACTATTTTGTTGGGGCTTTTTAAACCACACCCGAGCAAGACAACACGCTTCGCGTTACTTTGCAGCTTACAACGTGACGCTCACCGTGTCCAGCTATTCCCTCGAACCTCGGAGAAGCCGAACCTGCAAGGAGACAAAAGGAACATCATTAGCAGCAGCATCTTACCTGCAGTCTTCATCTTTAAACACTCACAGCTACAGAGAACAGCTTCCTCGAATCTGCACGCCTCCCGGACAGAACGACCTGAAAGAGGGAGAAAGAGGCAACATTAAAGAAAGCAGTAGAGACATTTACAAATTACGAACTGCTCAAAAGGCTTACCTGGCTGGTCACCTCTCGGCTGGCACCACTCGCACTGAAGAACACTGCGACCTACAAGGAAGGAAAACACAGGTTAGCAAAGGCAAGACTTCGCAGCGCTGTGCATAGCGCTTACTTACCGCATCATAGCGCTCTTAATGCGGCAACATTTACCAGCGGGGCTCAACCAAGCCAGTTCGCCGCGCCGAAGCTCTACATACCTAAGGGAGAAAAAAGAGACATTTCAAACTAAGAAAGGCATGCAGTATAGCAACAAAACTAAAGAACAGCAATAAGACCTACCTGAACAATATCAAACTGGCCGGCGTCAGTGAAGTAACTGGACCGAACTCGCCCATGAGACGGCAGGACGGAGAGCACGCCTAATTCTACCACAAGGTGAGGAGAGGGCACCAGAGGGACTGAAATCATACGGGGTGGAGGGAGGATACTTATCCCAGTCGGTCAGTCTTGAACACAGTCCTCCTGTATTTTCAGGCAGAACCTTCCCTGCAGTCCACATCAGGGCAAAGCTGAGAAGCATACCAGCGAGTAATCCGGCTGGGTGGCATCCCTGTGGATACCAGGTGAGCGTAACAGAACGCGAAGCCTACCATAACAAATCCACCTAGGCGCCATGGAGACATCAGAAATGGACCAGTTGGCCCAATTACTAGGAGAGCTTCGTGCTGAGGTTCATTCTGCCCGACAAGAGACTAATGCCCTCCGGAGAGACCTAATAGTGACCAAAGAATGCACTAAAGAGATTAGCAGGCAATACTTGCAATCACAGGCAGGACAGATGCCTCTACCTGGAAGCAATCCAACGATGCAAAACCCTGCCATACCACCCACTCCGGTACAGATCACTTTACCTGGAACAGTGCCCCTGACACCACCAGAAAGGTTCTCAGGCAACCCACGGAAGTATGCAGCATTCATCAATCAGTGCCGCCTTCATTTTCTTTGTGGGCCTGGAGCATTTCCAAACGACCAAGCTCAGGTAGCTTTTGTCTTATCATACCTGAGTGGTAGTGCAGCAGATTGGTCGGTGCCGTTGGTAACCCCTGACGATCCTCTATTAAATGACTTTGGGGGGTTCCAGAGAGAAATGGAAAAACTTTTTGCTCGCCATACCCAGGAACAAGCAGTAGACAATGGGAATCAGGACTTGTTAACGTACATTACTACCTTCAACAGACTGGTTGCCGAAGCTAGGTGGCCAGAAAGCAAAAGAACCACGTTATTCCATCGAGGCTTACGAGGCGAATTAAAGGACGTCTTAGCCCAGGTGGTTGATCCACCCAGAGACTGTGCAGAATTCATAAATCTGGTTGTGCAGATAGACTACCGGTTGCAGGACCGAAAGGCAGACCGGTCTAAGATGGACCCTGGGACCGTGTATTTTTCGACCAAGAGAAAACACACCCTGTGTGTCTGAAAATGCTGTAGAACCCATGCAGATTGGAGGGATACGGCCTCCATTAACAAAACAAGAGCGGGACAAAAGAAGACAACAACAGCTTTGTTTGTATTGTGGGAAACCAGGACATTTCCTGAAGGACTGTCCAGTAAAACCCCAAGAAGAACAGACGGGGCCACAGAGAAGGATGAAGCTAAGGAATCGGAAAACTACCAAGCTCGACAAACGTAGAGGTCAGTTTGTCGAGTGAGAAGAAAGTGTTGCTGACCTCGCACTTTGCAATTACAGTGATCTTAATTAACCACCAACAGTCGTCAAGAATGCATGCCGTTGAAGCATACATCGATAGCGGAGCAGTTGGAAATTATATTGATCAAAAACTGGCAGCAGAGATGGGGCTTCCTTTGTGTTCTAAGCCAACTATGGACAAGGTAACCACCGTGGATGGGACAGAAATCGCTTCCGGACTAGTAACCCAGTGCACAGCCAGGGTAACCTTGCTGTGCCAGGACGGACATCGGGAGTCTATTTCATTCGATCTCATCAAGGCACCTCAGTTCAGGCTAATTCTAGGGATGCCATGGTTGGTTGCTCACAACCCTTTGATAGACTGGCGGGCACGAAAATTAACCTTCCCCGGTGACTGCTCCCCTGCCTGCTATTACCAAGAGGATAAACCCGACGTCTGTATCCCCATGACTCCCGGAGCGACAATATCAACCCTGGGAGCAACTAATACCTTGCCAAGTGAATACCATTATTTCCAGGATGTTTTCCGAAAGGACCAAGCCAAAACATTGCCGCCGCACATGCCCTATTACTGTCAGATCAACCTTGTTCCTGCTGCACAAATCCCTTGCGGAAGGATCTACGGTCTCGCAGAACCAGAAAACCTTCATTTGAAATCCTATTGAGACAAGTATCTTGCAAACGGATGTATCCGTCCTTCGAAGTCCCCGCAGCCAGTCCTTTGTTCTTCGTACCGAAAAAGGAAGGAGACTTGAGAACCTGTATTGACTACCGCGCATTGAACCAGATCACTGTGAAGAACCGCTACCCCTTGCCACTTATCCCTGAGATGCTAGACCAAGTTAAAGATGCCGAGATTTATACCAAATTGAACCTTCGAGGTGCGTACCACCTGGCCCTAGTCAGAAAAGGAGATGAATGGAAAACTGCCTTCCGTACTAAGTACGGCTTGTTTGAATATCAAGTCATGTCCTTCGGGTTATGCAACGCTCCTTCGGCATTCCAGTATTTCATGAATGACGTCTTAAGGAAGTTAATTGATGTGTGCGCTTTAGTGTACATAGACGACATCTTAGTATACTCAGCCTCTGAACAAGATCGTGTCAGGCACGTTCGTTCAGTCCTCACCAAGCTCCGTCACCATCGCTTGTTTGCAAAGCTTGAAAAATGCTTTTTTCAGGTCACTGAAGTAGAATTTCTTGGTTTTATCCTTACTCCAGGAGACATCAGAATGGACGTGCACAAGGTAGATGCCATTCTGAAATGGCCTTCACCGATGTCTCTGAAAGGGGTACAAAGCATGCTGGGCTTTGCGAACTTCTACCGCCGGTTCATCCCAGACTTCTCTCAGGTTGTGCACCCAATCACAGTACTATTACAAAAAAACAATAAAAAGTTTGCTTGGACCGAAGAAGCAGACAATGCCTTTCAGGAACTTAAACGAAGGTTTACCTCCGCTCCAATCCTGCGACACCCTCGTCCAGACCTCCCTTATGTCGTTGAAACTGATGCGTCCAGTCTCGCAATAGGGGCTTTCCTTTCACAAAGAGACCCGGAAACGGGCCAGCTACATCCTGTGGCCTTCTGGTCGAAAAAGTTCTCACCTCCAGAGAGTAATTATGCCATCACGGAGAAGGAACTCCTGGCTATGAAATCTGCCTTTAAAGCCTGGAGGCACTACCTTCTGGGGCCAGACACACCAGTACAGTCATCACAGACCACCAAAAACTGCAATATCTCAAAACAGCCAAGGCCCAGTCCTCGCGCTAATTACGGGGGGCCCTTTTCTTCGCTGAATATGATTATGTAATCACATTTCGACCAGGAGTCAGAAACGGAAAGGAGGATGCCTTATCTCGCATGGGCATAGATGAAATAGTATATACAACTCCAGACCCAGTACCTATTATACCTGAAGACAAACTCTTGGATATCACGACAGCCTTAACACAAGCAGAACTACGAAAAGAAATCCAACGGACAATGAATCCTGATGCCTACCTCGCATGGCAAACTCAAGGAGAACAATATACCATCAAGGACCATCTACCCTTTTTTAGGGATCGCCTATATGTACCCAAGAAGGAATTACAACAGCATATTATTTCAAACTATCACGATTCACTGATCGAAGGGCATCCTGGTATCGCCAAAACCCTAGCTAAGGTGAAATAGAACTTTTGGTGGCCTACCTGACGTAAGGACATTGTCCAGTATATTCAGTCCTGCGGTGTCTGCGCACAAAATAAATCACAGAAACAAAAACCATCTGGTCTCCTACAACCATTGGACATTCCTCCAGTTCCATGGCACACTCTTTCCCTTGACTTCATCACTGATCTACCTCCAAGCCAAGGGTTCAACACCATCTTTGTAGTTGTGGACTTATTCTCGAAGATGGCCCATTTTATTCCTCTCAAAGGCCTCCCAGATGCAGCCACTTTAGCAAAAGTGTTCCCGGAGGGCGTGGTTAAGCTACATGGCTTCCCTTCGGTTCTGGTCTCTGATCGAGGCAGCCAGTTTGTTTCAAACTTCTGGAAAAAATGTTGTGCAATGGCGCAGACCGACGTTCGGCTATCTACCAGTCACCATCCCCAAACGGACGGCCAAACCGAGAGAACCAATCAGACACTCGAGCAATATTTACGGTGCATGCTGCACCACGAACAAAGGAATTGGAAAGACCTACTATGGATAGCCGAATATGTATATAACAATTCTTTGCATTCAAGCACCGGACAAACGCCCTTCTATACCCTTTATGGCAGACATCCACGTACCTCTGAACTAGACCTTCCAGCCAGCTTGGAAATGCCAGCGGTAAAGACGCTACACACAACCATTACTCAGGCTTTCAAAAGGGCAAAGGAACACCTTATTCATGCCAAAGAAAAACAAAAGAGATTTGCCGACCAACACCGGAAAAAGGCCCCTGATTATCAAGTAGGAGACAAAGTTTGGTTAGCCGCTAAATTCGTACCCATCAAAGGAACCCGGACCTTTCATCCCAGATTCTTAGGACCCTATACCATTAAGGTAATTATCAACCCAGCAGCCGTGAACTGGATTTACCACCTAATCTACACATTCACCCGGTATTCCATGTGTCCCTCCTGAAACCAATGCAACCCGGCACACAGACTGGGACACCACCTAAGCCCATACTTGTTGACGGAGAACTAGAATTCGCAGTCAAAGATATCTTGGACTCTAAATACTCTAAGACCAAGCTATATTATCTTGTCGATTGGAAAGGATTTGGACCACAAGATAGATCCTGGGAGGCCAGTAAGAATATCCACGCAGCACGTCTAATCAGGAAATTCCATCAGAACTTCCCAACCAAACCTGGGCCAGACAGAAGGAACACCATGGGAGGGGCCTTAGGGGCGAGTGCTGTCATGACCCTTGCCCAAAACCCCCTCTGGCAAACCCATTGGCCAGGTGGAGTCAGGACTTGGGCCTCTAGAGCCTGACATCCTCTTCAAAAGCCCTCATGGGGCCAGTCCTGGCGCCTATGGTGCCAGGCTCATATACCATGAAAAAACAATGTGCTTTGGAACTACTTTTTTGTATTGTCAGCCAACATGGAGGCATCCACATAGCTTGGTTCCTAAAAACCAAGCTATGCAGTCTAGTGTTTTGGGTGTGGTGGCCTAGGGACTACTTTTCCTGGACTATTTTGTTGGGGCTATTTAAACCACACCCGAGCAAGACAACATGCTTCGAGTTACTTTGCAGCTTGCAACGTGACGCTCACCGTGTCCAGCTATTCCGTTGAACCTCGGAGAAGCAGAACCTGCAAGGAGACAAAAGGAACATCATTAGCAGCAGCATCTTACCTACAGTCTTCATCTTTAAACACTTGCAGCTCCTGAGAACAGCTTCCTCGAATCTGCACGCCTCCCAGACAGAATGACCTGAAAGAGGAAGATAGAGGCAACATTAAAGAAAGCAGTAGAGACATTTACAAATTACGAACTGCTCAAAAGGCTTACCTGGCTGGTCACCTCTCAGTTGGCACCACTGCGGACATTCCACTCGCACTGAAGAACACCGCAACCTACAAGGAAGGAAAACACAGGTTAGCATAGCGCTTACTTACCGCATCATAGCGCTCTTAATACGCCAACATTTACCAGCGGGGCTCAACCAAGCCAGTTCGCCGCCGAAGCTCGGCATACCTAAGGAAGAAAAAAAGAGACATTTCAAACAAAGAAAGGCATGCAGGATAGCAACAAAACTAAAGAACAGCAATAAGACCTATCTGAACAATATCAAACGGGCCGGCGTCAGTGAAGTAACTGGACCGCACCCGCCCATGAAAGACAACGCGCCCCTGCAAAGAAGGCAGGACGGAGAGCACGCCTAATTCTACCGCAAGTTGAGGAGAGGGCGCCAGAGGGACAGAAACATACAGGGGTGGAGGGAGGATACTTACCCCAGTCGGTCAGTCTTGAACACAGTCCTCCTGTATTTTCAGGCAGAACCTTCCCCGCAGACCACATGAGGGCAAAGCTGAGAAGCATGCCAGCGAGTAACCTGGTACCAGGTGAGAGTAACAGTGGGTGTGATTGTATATATGAATAGCGTGTCGTGTGATTGTGTAGTGAGATGATAGTTGTGCTTGGGTAGATTGTAAGAGTAAGAGTGTGTGCAGGTGTGATGGGTTTGGGTTAGTGAGAAAGAGAGTGGTGGTGTGAATGAATAAGTAGGGATATTGTCATGTTTTGAGGAAAACAGTGGGTGTTATACCAGTGGTGTTGAGATGGGAATATAAAGAATGTGCATTTTTAAAATATAATGAGTAGGAATAAAATAAATGTTGGTTTGAAAAGAATGCTCTAGGCTAATATATAGTAACACAACATTGTTATAATATTAGAGAGATGAATACTGTATTAACATGCGTACTTTGTAAGATGTGTGTGAAGAGTGTTCTTTTTTCAGCAGATGTGTGCGGGAATTGTCTTCTTTCCTGTAATTGTAAAAGAAAGTTAATAGGTACATATGGTAATGATCAAGTACTTTTAGTAAGAGCGTTTGTTGTTTATGAAGGTAAGAGGAGTTGTTGGAAAAAAGAGTTAATAAAGTTGTGTTATGGATGGTGTACTAAAGTATGTTAAGTATGTTCTTAGAACAATTGGAGTATGAGTAGTTGTGTTTTGGGGATTAGAAAGAACAGGGCAGAAATGGGTGTAAGAAAATGGTGCATGTGTAGGTTACTTTAGTGCTGCTGATTTTAATGAAAGAAGTGCTCTGTTTGTGGGGCAATATATTTGTAATGTGGTGCAGTGTTTTTTAAGAATAGGGAAAGTGTGGCCTAGTGGTAATGCAGTGGCAGATTGTTGTTACAGCAGCATTGTTTGGTGTAGTATAGTACAGGTTAGAAAAGAAGAGTACTTTATATGTAGGGTGAAGTGTTGTGGAACCCTTGCTCACTTTTCTTAGAGAGTCACAGCTCCACCTCACTTGCAAGGCCCAACCACGCTGAAACACGTGCCTGGGGTTACTGTCGGTACTCTTGTTCAGAAGAGAATTGCCTGGTATTTCGGGGCTGGACTGCCTTTGGGCAGGACTAAGACTGATATGTAGTGCACATTTCTCTTGTATAAAAGGATGGTTAGCTAAAGACTCTGGTTGAAACTCTAACCTGGGTTATAGGGCAGCAGCTAGACACTCCCAGGGCCCCCCTTGTTTGTGCATATTAAGTAGCTTTGGCTTTTCACCCTAAGATACTAGGGTAATCCAGACATGGAACCCTTTCTCACTGTTCTTAGAGAAGCACAGCTCCACCTCAGTGATGAGGCGCGAACAGGGTGAAACACGTGTCTGGTGTTGTTGTTGGTGCTCTTGTTCATAAGAGAATTGCTTTGCATTTTGGTGCTTGACTCACTAGGGCAGGACAAAGAGTGATATGTAGTGAACATTTCTCTACTGTGAAAGGCTGGTGAGCTAAAGTCTCTGGTTGAGACTCTAAACCGGGATATAGGATGGTAGAGAGACACTCCCATGACCTCCCTTGTTTGTGCATATTAAGTAGCTTTGGGTTTTCAGCATAGGTTACTAGGGTAATCCAGACGTGGAACACTTGCTTACTGCTCTTGGAGATGCACAGCTCCACCTCACTGATGAGGCCCAACTAGGCCGAAACACGTGTTTGGGGTTGCTGTTAGTACTCTTGTTCAGAAGAGAATTGCCTGCCATTTCGGTGCTGGACTGCCCTTGGGCAGGACAAAGACTGATATGTTGTGGACATTTCTCTTCTGTGAAAGGATGGTGAGCTAATGACTCTGGGTGAGACTCTAAACCAGGATATAGGCTGGTAGAGAGACACTCTCAGGACCGCCCCCTTGTTTGTTCATATTAAGTAGCTTTGAATTTTCAGCCTAAGTTACTAGGGTAATCCAGATGTGAAACCCTTGCTCACTGTTCTTAGAGAGGCACAGCTCCACCTCACTGACAAGGCCCAACCAGGCTGAAACATTGTGTCTCGGGTTACTGTTGGTACCCTTGTTCAGAAGAGAATTGTCTGGCATTTTGGTGCTGGACTGCCCTTGGGAAGGACTAAGACTGATATGTAGTGGATATTTCAATTCTGTGAAAGGATGGTGAGCTAAAGACTCTGGTTGAGACTCTATCACGCGTTATAGGCCAGCAGAAAGACATTTCCAGGACCTCCTTCTTTGTGCATATTAAGTAGCTTTGGCTTTTCACCCGAAGATATTTGGGTAATCCAGACATGGAACCCTTGCTCACTGTTCTTATAGAAGCACAGTTCCACCTCGCTGATGAGGCGCAACTAGGCCAAAACACGTGTGTGGGGTTTTTGTTGGTACTATTTTTTATAAGAGAATTGCTCTGCATTTTGGTGCCTTACTGACCTTGGGCAAGACAAAGACTGATATGTAGTGGACATTTCTCTTCTGTGAAAGGATGGTGAGCTGAAGACTCTGGTTCAGACTCTAACAACCCAGGATATAGGACGGTAGAGAGACACTCCCAGGACCCCCCTTTTCTGTGCATATTAAGGAGCTTTGGGTTTTCACCATAAGTTACTACGGTAATCCAGACATGGAACTCTTGCTCACTGCTCTTAGAGAGGCACAGTTCCACCTCACTGACGAGGCCCAACCAGGTCGAAACATGTGTCTATGGTTGTTGGTGGTACTCTTGTTCATAAGAGAACTGCCTGGCATTTTGGTGCTTATGAAATTCAATTAAAAAACTTCGTTAAAGGGACCTAATGGTTACAAGTAAAACAGATAAGCTCTGAAATTTGCCAGTTATGACTAAGACTAACACCCAGGACATCAAAGATGATATCACAAATGTCCTTGATGCAAAGTGTGGTTCTGTATTGTCAAGAGACAACAAAATTAGAGGGGTGGTCCCAAAATATTGTAAAGGCTTATAAAATAAATATGGTGCTATTTGACAAATCTGCACAAACGTTTCAAAAAGATTGGAGCTCTAGATATAAATGTTTTTGCAAGGTTTGGTGGGATTTTGTCAAGAGGGGGCAAAATTAGAGGGGGGTCTCAACATTTTTAGATGGCTTATAATTTGTCCGTTTGACGATTCAACAACCTAATACTACGATTCAGTATCAGGTATAGAATAAAATTAAAAAATGTCATGCAGTTTCATTGAGTGGCGTCAAAGTTATAAGCCATCCAAAAACTGTTTTTCACCAACCCTGTAATGTACAAATAAGCATAGATGCCCCTGAACATCTAAGATGTCTGCAGACACCACAGGACTGTACAGGGCTGTTCGCTGACATTGGGGAAGAAAAACACCAGTTTTTTTGGCTTTTTAAGGCCATATCCCATCCCATTCTCATCACCCCTCACCCACCCAGACATAGTTTCATTAGTTTGACAAGTGCAATGTTGTGTTTTTCAATATGATTTTTTACTGTGATGTTCACGGACACCAGCACTACGATTGTGCATGTATCCTTTACACTGCCAAGTACTTCCCTATTGTAGATTTGTGTTAAGCAATTTTCTCTATACCCATACACCCGAAGAGTCAGTATCTTTTCGCGTTCATGCATAAAATGACGCAGTATACGTTCACTCGTCTCCCAATGGGTTATGTAGAAAGCCCCACCCTGTTCTCCCAAATACTAAAGAAAGATCTAGATTCAGTGCAGTTCCCAGGAGGGTCGATGTTGGTGCAGTACATTGACGATCTGCTCATAGCCTCCCCCTCCTTGGAAGCATGCAAGGAAGACACACTGGTTCTGTTGAAAGTGCTTGCCGAAAAGGGTCACAAGGCCTCTGAAGACAAGTTACAGTTATGTCTGCCCCAAGTGCAGTACCTGGGCCATTAGATTTCTGCTGGGGAAAGACACTGGTCCCAGGATTGAAATTTTCCGTGATCCAGAAAGTTCCAAAGCCCCGGACCAAGAAACAGATGAGAGGGTTCATTGGGATGGTTAGGTACTGAAGACAATGAGATCCCGAGTTTGTAGACATCATGAAGCCCCTTCAGAACCACTAACATGATTCGATCTCCAAACCCCTGCCATTGTCCCAGGAAGCCAAAAATGCCTTAGTCACCATTAAGCAGGTGCTCGGAACAGCTCCAGCCTTAGGTCTGCTGGATTATAGCAAATCCTAATGTATTATTTCGCATTGAGCGCAATGGTTTTGCTCAAGGTGTGTTAACCCATTTACACAGTGATAAGCATCAACCTATATCCTACCATAGCGCAGCCCTGGAACCAATAGCAGTGGTGCTCCCAGCTTGTCTGCAAGCCATTGCTGATGCCCTAATGATTGCAAAAACCAACACTTTGGTCCAGGGGCATCCTGCCACTATTTCTGTCGCTCATGTGGCGTGTTGTCATTATTAAAAGGTAAAACCCAGCACCTATTAAATTCCTCCCTTACGAGGTATGAGAAGCTGCTCATCTCTGTTGCCAAGGTGACCCTAAAAAGTCGCTGCCCCGTCCTCAACCCTGCCTTGTTATTACCAACCCCTGAAGATGGGGAGCCACATGACTGCCAAGTGGTTGTAGAAACACTCCTGTCCTCTCGCACTAACCAGGTTGATACGCCCCTGTTGAACCCATGCTCTTCACAGATGGTTCGTGCACCCAGAGCCTGGAGAATTGGTTTCTGGGTATGCACACCTCACTCAGTCCTAAAAGCCTACAGACTGCCCACAGCCATATCTGCACAAGAAGCATAGCTTGTGGCCCTCACACGTGCATCTGCATTGGAACAGGTTAAATTAGTAATGATCTGCACCGACTCCAGGTACGGCCACAGGGTGGTCCACGACTTTGGTGTCCTCTGGAAACAGTATAGATATTTGACCTCCACTGGTACCCCAATCCAGAATGGAGGATATGTGGCAGCTCTATTAGACACATTGCTCCTCCCTCCTGCAACAGCTATAGTACAATGCTGAGTGCACGACCCCTCACAGTCCTTACCGCTCTAGGTAATGATTTAGTGGATGGTGCAGCTTGCTTAGCGGCCCTCAGAGGGCATCTGGCTCGTAATGAATATCTTGTTTGTGTTGCAGTTCCACAGTCACCTACTTCTTCACTTGACAGTCTGGCGATCCTCCAAGATCAAGCTCCGGAGACTGAGAAGGTGACATGGATTCAGCGAAGGTATCACCTGTTAGCACCCTAGGCACTACTCCCTTACATGGTCCACGAAACCCATGGCATTCAGGTACAAATGGCAATCTCCATCACTCCTTTCCTGGGCAAACTCCTGGAAAAGCTGTCAGGACCGGATATTACAGGGTTTAGCTTCTCTGGCCCACAACTACTGTCAAAATTGCCTAACATGTTTATCGTAAAATGTCGGGAGAGAGATGCCTACGAAGCTATCTGCACATCCAGTACCGGGCGGTCAATTTTTACACAGGCAGATAGAATGTATACAGCTCCCCACCTGCATTACTTATTTGTATTGCCTTGTATTAGTGCATTTGTTTTCTGGTTGGAAGATGCGTATCCGTGCAGAAAAGCGAATGCTATCACGGTTGCCAAGAAACTGCTTGCTGAGTTTATCCCCCGATTAGGATTGCCCTTCTGCATAGACAGCAATAGGGGTACCCACTTCAGAGGTGAGGGTATTAGAGAAGTCTATAAAGTGCCATGAATAGCACAGCAGTTTCATTGTGCTTATACCCATGTTCTAGCATGCATGTAGAACACTGCAATGGCGACCTTCAGTTAAGATTGTCCAAGGTATGCAGAGAAACCGGGCTGAAATGGCCCCATGCACTGTCTCTTGTATTGCTAGCCATGCGAAATAACCCACAATGCAAACATAGATTGGCAGCTCAAAAAATCTTCACAGGTCACTCCATGAAAATGGGAACTCCCCCACCTGCAGTTCACTAAGCACAGAGCTTAACGGTAGAGGATGACACATTGATTCATTACTGTTGTACATTGATTAAAACTGTTCAATCTCTCTGCGCACAGGTCAGTGAGGCCCAGTCAGACCCAGCCTCGGGACAGTGCCCTCCTCTGCAGCTGGGTCCTGGTGAAAATTCACCAGAGAAAATCATCGCTCCAGCTGAGGTGGCGTACCCCCCCCTCCCAAGTCTTGCTCACCAGGAAATCTACGATGAAATGAGATGGGATCGGTCTGTATCCATGCTTCCCATTGCTGCAAATTTCCTGTGCCAATCCGATGATAACATCACCACCGAGACTGACGATCTACCTCGGACAAGTTCTGCCACTGTCGATACCACTGACTCTGCCGTCTGTGATGCCTCCAGCCCACTGCAAGTCTCATCCAGTGTTTCTGTACCACCACGACCTGTATCGAAGGGCAAGCGCCAGACCCTCCATCAACCAATACGTTCACGTGCTGAGACAAAACCTGCAACTGCTGAGTCTTTTCACCACTGTACGGGCACTGCAGGAGCTGCTGCTAAAACTCCTTCTGCAGATGGTCTCAGTCCCTTAGGGAACCACACCGATCCAAGTTCCCCTACTGGCCCATTCCCTACAGAGTCTGACACATTTGCATCTCACTGCAATCTGGAAGAAGAATATCATAAGTTCCAAAGTTTTGAGCAAAGTGGTGACTGATCAAGTTACTCACCACTGGATCTAACTTACCAGCCGTGATGAATCCGCTGAGCGAGGTGGCCCCTAAACCAAGAGTAGATGTCATTGCTGCTATATCCCCGCCATCTATGAGTGGTTGCCCCTGCAGCTATCACTTGGTTGTTTTCATCTTCGTGGCCATGACCCTCCTGTTTGTCTGGCTCTTACGAATGCTGTAGTACACGTACCAATAGAACGAGCTTGGAACTTTGGAACATTGGGACTTTGGAACATTTTGACTTGGAATATTTGAACTTGGAACTTTTGGCTTTTGCATCAGTCTCAGTAACTACCTCACTACCTGGAGTGAAAGGACTGGCTGAGGCCTCGTTTTCCACCTACCCACTGCAAACCTGACTCTGACCGACTGAGTTGAATAGCATCAAGTTACCACAGACTTTTGCCCTGAGAAATTCCTAACGCCTCCCCGAGGCCACCATGTCTGGAGATCTTTCGGTCATTGTAGTCATAGTAAGATTAATACTTATCTCCTGTGTCATTTGGTCTGATTCTTTTTGCACTTCTTGTCATGAAAATGAGGGTTCCACTGCGCATCCATAGACCCACAGCGCAGACACCTATTTGTACTTTTCCTGGCAGTATGCCTGCATTTTCCACCCTACTGACTGTTGGGTGTGAGCCCACATGTCTGGCCAGTTTCTCATTGCCCACATTCCTTTTCAGTGGGGAGACCTCTGCCTGAACCTGAAGTTAACCACCCAGTCCTCCAACCCCAGACCCTGCCGGGACACCCAGTCACACATGAGGTTCAAGGGGCAGCCAGAACACCCCAGCCCAGACCAGGTACAAGCCAAACCTGCAGCGCTCCTCCTGTCCTCTATAGCATCTTGCTTCGTATGCAACACAAATCCAGGGCCCCTGAACATGGTAACAAGCGAATGTCAGCATTACATGTTCACCTGCTCTAGTGTAGTAATTAACAATGTTACGTTTTTTTTTTACCCACACATTCACACAATCCGTGTACAAAACATACTCCGGAACATGCATCATTCGCGGGGATAAGGCATATGCATGGTTGCCCATATATTGGGGGTAGCTGTTACCTGGGTTTTATCCTGCCAGCAGTACGCCACCACCCTACTTTTTCCGCTCTACTGGGAGTCCTTTGTTACGGGTGTGGGGTACCTGATACTAGCCCTTGAAGTTAAAATAAACCAAGACCGATTTACTAAACTATCCAGGTTATTGGAAAACATTGCCAATGCCACCACTGCTTGCCTGTCATTGCTGTCATGGGAACATCGGTCCATCCGCACACTGGTATGATATGATATGATATGGCATTTATAATGCTCCAGAATATACCTCATGGTACTCCAGAACCATGTGGCCCTAGATATTATATTAGCCTCCCAGGGGGTCCGACGCAGTCATAAAAAGTGAGTGCTGTACCTTTACACCAGATTAAACCAGCAATATCACAACATCAACACGCATATACATAATACTGTAACATGCCTACATAGTCGAATAGTATGATGAATGCCGAGCAGGTCTCAACACATGGAGGGAGTAAACCCGGGCCTACTGATGGCGACCTCCTACTAGATTAGGAATGCTTTCTGGGCTAGACTGCAAGGGGCGCACTAAAGCCGGCCCGCCCCGCACACTAACAGGGGCCATGTAGGCAGCAGGTTGCCCAACCTGGGCAAGGTATGTATATGAACGGATACCATACTGGAAAGGGACCGTGAGTGTCGTACAGCACCCGAGCTGGATATAGACACAGAGACCCCTAACACCCCACCTGATTAGAAATATGGAATTTGCATCTCACTTCAAGCCATGAATGCCAACTAACCGACCCCCTAACAACTTCACTCTCTGCATACACCTCTCAAATTCTAACAAAACACAACCACAAACTTACAACACAGCAATCCGCACAAACTTCACCACATTGCAGCAACAAACAAAGCACACATAGACCCGCACAACAGCACACAACGCCCTCCGACAGTATAACACCACAAGCCCAGCCAACGGAATTCCAAGTTGAGGCCGCCAACAGCACATCACTGCTCTCTTGCATTTCTCCAGCTCGTCCCCACTAACTCCCCCCACCCCTCCTTTCTTTCAGAACTGCCACGGCGCCAGGAGACCACTCCGGTGGTGATAGTGCACGGTACAAATATCCTTTAACATTATCATAGCAGAGATGAGTCTACCTGGTCCTTTGGATCATGGATTGTAGGATTATTGAGGCCACTAGGAGCATCTATTGGGCACATTCTGCACATATCTGTGGTCATATGTAAATGCTTCTGTCAATGTCTGACCAGCACCTGTTGTGATGGTTCACCAACTGCTCAAGTAATTTACTGCCATGTGGCTGAAGATACATTTTGTTATAACATGCCTGGGTGTGAAGTATGCACTATTAAAAATGTCTAATGGGACTGGAGTGAAGGTCTCATACGAGGGGACTGTGGAGGAGAAAATTAATAAGTCATGATCATATAAGTACCCCCATATTACCCCACAATTGTGTGACAGTTTAGTCTGTTTGCCATGTGCACCATGTTTAACCGACTATCGCTAGTCTGCAATAAAGGTAGACAGTACACCGCACTGCGCATGTCACCCAAAGTACATACCCATAGTACATTGTTTCGCACACCGCTTGCTTTCACTGTTCACACTTCTGACACACATACATTTTGGCAAAGCAAAGCGCGGCCCCTGCTCTCGCCTTTTAGTGAAAGGCAGCTTTAGCTGGCAGATGTCAAATTACTAGACCTCTCGCCTACCTCGAGGCGAGTGTGAAGCTTTAGGGAGTATATTCACCTTGAAGAAATGCCTTGCACTGTGATTCTTTCAATGATAATACTAACAATCACTGCAGAGTGCAGCTGGCATCAAAAGACTGTACATTGAGGGTTTGTCTTGGTTAGCAATTAAAGTTGCAAGGTGCGACCTTGCCAGGCTAAGACCACCCCCGTCCATTGAAACTCATTATTCCTGTGGGTATAAGAGATTTGGACCCAGGAGGCCAGGTTGTTCACTTGCGCCGAAGTCTCACGTTGCCATTGGTTTTGTTTGCTTACTGCTTAATTAATAAAGTGTTCATGAATCTCCCGGAATCATGTGGGGTCGTTATTGTCCCGTACAATAGGAATGTAAAAAACTAAAAAAAACACTTAAAAGCCTTTCTAACCTCAAACACAATGCCCTAGTGAACATTTCGCTCAAAATATCTCTGCACACTCAGTAAATATGAATCAACTATAAGGAAGACAAAATGGAATACATAACAAGAAGAATTGCTCTCATAGAAGCTGCAATCATCAGAAACTCCCTCTGAGAAATATGGGGAAAGCATAAAACAAATATGATATGATATGATATGGCATTTATAACACGCCTATACACAAGTGTTTCAAGGCTCGACGAAGCAAGGGAGGGGAAACAGAATGAAGACAGACAACGATCCTACTAGCTCAGGTGACATTGAGATCATGCAAGTGCAGGGGAGGGGGGAAGGGGAAAAGGCAGGGGGAAAGTGCAGTCACCCTAGTCATCATGCAGTGCAGTACATAGGATGACTAAAATAAATAAGAAAATAAATAAAAGTGCAGCCAGCTGGTGGCAAGTGCAAGGGTAAGAGCCGACATAAGGGGTCAAGTGCTATTAGGGGCTGTAGGGATACAGAAACAGGCCCAGGGTGCAAGGGTTGCCAGGGGGCAGTGCAGGTGTGCAACTGGCGGGTAGGGGACCTGGGTCTGAGATCAGAAGGTAGCCAGGTAACCAGTGCAGTTTCCGATTCAGCCAGGAGATTAGCAGGGAGAGGAGGCGAGAAAGCAGAAGCAAATAGGAAGGTCTTGAGGTGCTTCCGGAACCGGAGATGGTTCTCCTCAAGTTTCAAAGAGGCAGGGAGGCTGTTCCAGAGAGAGGCCCCAGCAGAAGAAAGAGATCTACCACCAACTTGCTGCTTGGAAAAGCGACTGACCCAGAGGGAGTTGGAGGCGGATGAGCAAAGAGCTCGAGAGATATTTAGGAAGAAAGAGTTGAAGTTATTGAGGTCCAAGGCCCCCAGAAAACCTTGTGGACAATGCAGAGGGTTTTGAACTTAATACTCACCACCACTGGGAGCCAGTGCAGAGATTTCAGTCCTGGAGAGGTACGATCCCTGGGCTTGAGGCCAAGGACAAGTCTTGCAGTCCTGTTTTGGATGAGTTGCAGAGGGAGGAGAGTAGAAGCAGGCAGATTTAGAAAGAAGCTGTTGCAGTAGTCCAGCCTAGAGAGAACCAGAGCTCTGGAGACAGCGAGCTTCTGGGGGAAGGAGAGGAAAGGAAGCATTCCTCTGAGGAGATGCAGCTGGTAGTGTGACTTCTTAGAGACGTCAGAGATGTGAGGAGAGAAGACAAGTGTGGAGTCAAAGATGACCCCGAGGTTTTTAGCCTCACAGGTGGGAGCAGGAAGAGGGCCGAGAGAGGCTGGCCAGAGAGTGACAGGAAAGGAGGGAGCAAGTGGGCAGATGAGGTGAATCTCAGTCTTACTGGCATTAAGGCAGAGATCATTGGCGGCACACCACTCCTGGATGGCAGACAGACAGTCAGAGATGAGAGAAGGAGAAGAGGTGGTGCAAGGGAACCTAAAAATGTGTTGAGTGTCATCCTCCTAGCACTGAAAGTTGGGGAAGAGAGTAGCAATGTGGTAGGCAAGCAGAGCCAGGTAATGGTTGAACAGCCAGGGAGAGAGGTTAGATCCCTGAGGAACACCACATGTAGAGATAGGGAGAGAGGAGAGGAAGGACCAAAGTTGGACAAGGGAGGGTCGATCAGAGAGGAAGGAGGTCAGCCAAGCCAGGGCCTGATCAGTGATGCCCAAGTTATCATAGAGATGGTTAAGCAGGATGGCATGGTTGACCATGTCAAAGGCAGAAAAGAGATCAAGTAAGATGAGGACACAGGGGGTGTTGGAATCCAGGTTGGAGAGCAGGTCTTCACAGATGTTCAGGAGAAGAGTTTCCGTGCCTCAGGCAGTTCTGAAGCCAGACTGATGGTCATGGAGACATCCAAAAGATTCAGTGTGAAGATCAAGCTGGGAGATTGACAGCTTTTCCAGGAGTTTGCCCAGGAAAGGAGTGATGGAGATTGGACGATAGTTAGCCGGGCAGGAAGGGTCGGCAGAGGGTTTCTTAAGAAGAGGATGCACAAGAAAGTGCTTCAGGAGGGAGAGGAAGGCTCCAGTGGTGAAGGAGTGGTTGCAGAAATCAGCCAGAGCAGGAGCGAGGGTGTCAATGTGGTCCTTAATGGTTTTAGAGGAACAGGGGTGGTCCTGTTCTGATGAGACTTTCATAGATCGGACTTGTCTAGAAACCTTGTATGGGGAGAACAGGGGATAGGCAGAGAAGGAGGGGGGAGAGGTGGCCAAAGAAGGGCCATCGGAAGAGCAGGGAGTAGAGGGAGGAGGGGGAGAGTAAGAGAGAGGAAAGGATGTCCTGAGTTTTAGAGATGAAATGAGAAGCCAGGGCCGCGCAGAGGACCTGGGAGGGGACAGGAGAGGTAGAGAGTGCAGCGGGATTGACCAGCTCCTTGCAGATTTTAAAGAGTTTGGCTGAGTTGTTAGATGCGCGGAGATGCAGGCTTGGATGTGGGCTCTCTTCTTGGTGCGGACACAGAACAGGTATTGCCTTTGGAGAAGGCGGCAGGCCAGTTTGTCAGAGGATGTACCGGAAGCATGCCATTTCATCTCAGCCACCCTGCACTTGCGTTTAAGGGTGACAAGGTCTGAGTCATACCAAGAGTTGCACTTGGCTTTGGGATTCAAGTGAATCCTCATGACAGGGGCAAGAGCATCGAGAGTATCAGATATAGCAGAGTGGAGCATGGAAAGGGCTGTGACAGGGTGTGAGGCAACCAAACGGGGATGGGGGTGAGAAAGCGGCAGTGAAAGCCTCAACTGACACACGCTTCATGGGTCAGATAACCAAGAAGGTAGGTGGCGGTGCTGGAGTTGGTTTGACCTGAGGGGTAGAGAGGGTGAGATGGGAGGAAAGGAGAAAGTGATCACTCCAGGAGAGAAGAGTGGTGAGAGGGGAAGAAAGGAGAAGGTCTGAAGAGATCAGAACATCCAGAGTATGCCCTGCAGTGTGAGTCGGGCCAGAGGGGAGGATAGAGAGTGAGACAGAGTTGCAGGGGTCACGAAGAAGGGTCCAGTGGAGGACAGAAAGCATCCACGTGGATGTTGAAGTCTCCAAGAAGGAGGAGTTGAGTGGTTGAGACCAGGAGGAAAGAGGAGAGGTCCGCCCACTCAGAGAGGAAGGAGGAGATCTGACCAGGTGGCCGATAGATGGTAGCCACAGTAAAGGAATAGCCAGGAGAGAGAGAGATGATATAAACATAATATAGCAATTCATAATGTTTAAATATGGATAGACTTCTTTGGAATCCTATGAAATAACATTCCCACTGAAACCCTTACAGCAGGTCATAAACATGTCCTGAAACAACTGAATCTCCAGTAGGGAATCAAAGGCTAGCAAAACTCTAGAGGCAAATTTGTAACAATCAATGAATTAAAAGAACTTGTGTTGCTCAGATACAATATTAAACAAAATGCTCATGCCCAATTCAAAAAGCTCTAGTGAAACAACTTTTCAACATCATTCTACAATCTGGGCACTCCACACACACTTGGTCTGATGGGCTCATCACACCCCTATCCATAACCATGGTGAATACCTGGATACAAACAACTATGTGGGGATCTGTGCGAACAGTATACTCAGCAAACTACGCTGTATCCTCATATATCTAACAAACTGAACTTTTTAATCAACAGTAACATTTTACATGAGAGTTTAATAGGACTCCTACCCAGAAACCAAACCACAGATAGCTTCAATGTGTAGTGTTTGTTCATAAAATATGTAAAGTACAAAAAGAGGGATTGAACATTAGCTTGCCTTAATTGATTCAACGTTAAGTGGCTATATGAGATGTGCCCCTTCATGGCACAGGATGAGTGTGAGTTGTAGTAGGAGCGTTAGTGACTAATCACTATGTGTACTGAAATGCCCTCCTGCGGGATACTTCAGGACCACAGACTTTCATCCCTCAGACTCTACCAGACCAGAGTAGATAAAAGATGCTCTGTCTTGAGAGGCAGGCTTTGCAAATAATTGCCAAATTCTATTCATGACAGCAGACGTGTTTCTAATGGCAGGCCCCTTTTGAAGCCGTGCTGTTCAAGTTGGTGTTAATTATGGGTTCCAGCAGAGTTAAGATCAGCGAGTAGAGGCAATTTATTTCACAGGACCATGAATAAATGTTCCAATTGAATGACCTAAATTACTGAAAATCAATACAGAGGACCTCCTCCTTTTACCTGTACCATACACTTGGCTGTCAGCCTGGCCCACCCAGAAACCCGTGAACCATGTGTTGCACCTTGTTCCCTCTCGCCTACCCCGTGTCCCACAGGAGACCCTGTTTCACCACTTTTTTGGGCACACTTCTACCAGTGGGTACACCCATAATATAAGCACACTTATAGAGTCGTAATTATTGTGTCCAGTTTTTCACACAAGCTCGACATACATTTGGAGACTGTCATGGGGGCACCCACAACCCCCCTCACACACACACTTATCTTGAGAGGTCTCGGAACTGTTTAAGTAGTAGTGTTTAACCTAAGGAACTGAAACGGACAGACCGTTACCTGGCCAATAGTCGTCCCATCAATGCCAAATGCATAAACATATTCAGAAGAGAAAGCCCCCCTTGAAAGGCTAGCAATGATGTCAGCTACACTGACATGCAAAAAGGGGATTGTTCTGTATTGAGCAATAGCAAGCCAGACGTTTGTGATAACCGTTCTTTGTCCAAGTTACAAGCTAACAACGTTTATTAACACTTCTCAAAAAGAATACAATACAGTAGTGTAAATAAAAAAATATATTTCAGGCCTGCATCATTTTGCATTCTTGGACTTCTAGTTTTCCATTCACTAACTGAAAATAAAGCAAAACCGATAATGTTGTGGCTAAGCATGTTTCTCTAAGAATTGACACATTGCAAGGTTACTATGTTATGAAATTTGTATTTTGCAAATACAATTATCAGAGCACTCAAGTCACCATGACATGTGTGAGAAGACCATCCAGTCCTGTGTTTTCCCCTTTGGATTCTGGGATTTGAATTCCTCCCCCTGCCCACTTATAATTTAGGAAAAGTGTAAGTATTCCAAGCAAACACAGAACTGGATGGCTTTCTTATATATGGCCATGGGACACTTTAGAGCTCTGCTTTGTAAGGAGTATTAATGTGGGCCTTGAACGACTACATTTAAATATGTGTACCAAGTGCAGCATGAAGGCATGTGTACAAGTGCATAGACTTCACTGTTTAACCAGTGTATGATCCTAGGCAAATCATTGAATATTGTCTATTAAAGAGCAACATTCATGTCCTCCCCTTTCTCTGCCAGTCACCAAAGTACTGCCCCACAGAAGAATGAGTTCACTGCTTTTCCATGCCCCGTTATGCTATTGCTTGTGTAGCACACTGTCTACCATTTTCACTATTTATTGGAATTTCAGGATCTGCAGGAGGTTGGATACGGGGCTAACTTTGGAGCAGGACAAGATTGCTTTCGAGCAATGTGTTTGTTTGCAGACATAAGAAAATAGGGCCCTCTGTAGTGTATAGATTTATTTATTTTGTGAGTTGTCTGGAGCATTAGATAATTTGTGCTCCAGGTTTATTTATGATTTATTTATTTATTTATTTTCTTATATCACACCACATGCCCATGAGCCTCAGGGCACACAAACTTAAAAGTAACGTTACAGTTTCTGTGGTGAGCTAGTATACTAGACAAGCAGAACATGCCTTCTTTTGGTGTGCATTCCATTGTGCAACCTGTGTTTTATCTGTGGGGGGTGTTGGGACTTTGGATGAGTGATTGGTTATGGTGGATAGAGAATGACTTTCAAGTGTTTACCCATGTCATATCTTGCCAAAGAGACCACCTATAACTGGGGACCACCTTTTTCACTTTGACTTCATCACAGTTGGTAACATTTATTTGCTTACATCAATGCCTTGTTATGCCAGATGTCATTTTAGGCTAACTCTTGCTAAATTAGGTGGCATTAAGCTATGGCAAAAGAAAGGTGGTGCTCACAGTTTCTAGGAGGTTTCCCAGGACCTCCCTAACGACTGTCCACTGACCTCTCAGACACTCCAATTGTAGCACGCATGCCCCTTGCCAGCAACTAGTCAAGTCCTGGTTTTAAGTTTGTATTATGCTACTTTTAGTCCTGGATTTATAATATGGCAATCCGGGTCTGCAGGTCCCAGAATGCAAAGTTAAAGCCACGACTGAACTAGCATTTCCCAAATGGAATGAGGTATGTTGGGAAGCATGGCAGCACTCAGTTCTGCAGGGATAATGGTATAATGAAGCTGGATTTGGGCCATCAACTAGCAACTAACAAAGGCAAGCAGGCACCACGTGCTAAGCACCAGTGAAACGAAGGAACAGAGGAGAAACGCACAGTGAGGCCAATGGCCAGAGTTCTGATGGGCCAGATGAGCCGAGAACCAGAGGACAGTGATCTGCCAAGGACCAAAAGGGTGACTAACTAGAGGAGAATAACTCACAGGGAGAAAAAAAACGGAGGCGAGACAGGCCAGAGGATCAACTCACAAGGGCGTAGCTGCCCAGTGATCCCGTGTCACGCATGATACCATGCGCCAGTACTAGAATTTCACTTGCATGCTGGTACTTGAAGACCCACACCGATCACGAGGAGAGAAATGACAGTCAAAAATTCAACGGCAAAAGCCCAGACTGGCACAGATTGTCACACGTGACGTGGAGCTACCTGGCAACTATGCCAGGGAGCCAAGGGACAGAGGGGAGACAGACTCAAGAAGTCAAGGACCAAAGGAGAGCAACTCACCAAGGAGCCAAGGACCAGATGAACGACAGATCAGAGATGCCAATGATATACAGTGGTGCAGTCTCGCATGACACTAGTAGGTCAAAGAGAAGTAGAAAAGGAAACGTATAAATTGGCACATGTAAAAGCTATGATTTAAGAACTTGGCCAATTTAGCGTCATGCCATAATTTGAGATCAGGGAAACTAACGCTAGCATAATATCAAGTGGAGTAGGAGGCATACGATTAAACCATACAAACTACTAATTCAAGTGCTGCACCCACAATACTTCAGTGTGATTTAGTTCATTCATTTCAATCAAGGGGACATGATGTGTGTATCATGCTGGCGATCCACTCATGTATCATTGAATGGCCTTCAGAGTGAACCTGTGCATGTTTTCCCCACAGCGCCAAACGCAAAGTTCCTTGCTAGCATCTCGCCCCTTCTCAGCCAGGCAAAATGATCATACCCTGCAGATGAAGAGGTCATTGAAGGGACTTTCAAGCAGTTTAGGAAATAAAATAAACTTGGACCATTTGATCATTTGGTATTCATTTCTAAGGCCCAGTTTATGGAAACCGAAAAGTGAATGCAGTTTTTAGTGAGAGAAAAACAGTGCAACAGAAAAGACATTCTTAGGAAAAACATGGCTATATGTGTTTAACCAGAAGGACGGTCTTAGCTGAGGCTCCAAAACCTGAGCAATCTTGATCCCAACTAGAACAACAAATCCACATACCTATATCACTTATAAAAAAAATGTCAATTTTCATTAAAACGAAATCAAAGGAAAGGAAGCCTGTAGGCCTATCAGTACTTCCTGTCAGTAGATTACAAAGAAAACGGAATCTAGAAGAAAAAATGGTAGCAGTCTGTATTTTTAAGCATAAGGGTGGTACGGCTTTACGTACTCCTTGTAAGAGGGGGGTGGTGGTAAAATGAGGGTTCAAAAACAAAGAAAGGCAGTGTTTTCATAAAACGGGGACGAGCACGGGTACAACTTTAGACTGGGAGTGCCACCTTCTGGCTGAATTCATAAGGGCAATTGAACTGTGTCACTAGAGGGCGGAGCCCAGCCTAGAAGTCGGGCACACATGTGTATTTCTTACCCGCACCAGGCGGCCTCCGAGTCTCCTGAAGAGAGAGAAGCCTTCGCCTGTCCATGGCTCTCCGGGCTCTTGCTCCACCCCCTCTATGGGTTTCTAGCGACACGTATTTCTTATCTGCCTTGTCTGCTGCGACGGCAAATGCATCACAATGGAGCAAAGGGATTTTCTGAACTGGCTCCCGCTGTGCAGTGTTGGAAGACGCAGCACAAACGCTACATTGAGTGACGTTTCAGGTTGAACGCTCTGCTATTCTATTCAAATACACAAAAGACTTTGTAACACCGTCATAAATCATACAATCAGTGACGCCAACCGATATTTCAATTCACGATGGACTTGTTAGTTTTCGGATTTTAGAAACTAACGTGGAAAAGTTTCATAACCGTATGCACATACCATAAAAGAGCCTAACTTCGTAAGATTGACATTAATGAGGCCTATCAATAGGAATGAAAGATTGAGTTCATTCTTTCCGAAGTACCTTTACTATAAATCCGAAATGTTCACAATCCCCGCAGTGGCAGATTTAAGGCAAAGGGCCCAGTGGGCAGCGCCTAACAAAGGGCCCAAGGTGGACGGTTCATGGAGGCGGTTTCAGGAGGCGGGTTTAGGGTGGGCAGAGTTATTTGTGGTCACAAGTGCACAATGGCAAACTTTACAGACAAAGGCTGTTTTATATAAAGTTGTCTTTAATTCAGTTACCTAGCGGTTAAGACTAACTGGAAACATCCGGACCTCACCAGCACTTCAGGCTTAGCTATCAGTGGTAATATTGGAGGATGAAGCCGGAAGCTAATGTTGGAGGACCCCAAAGACTCCTTTAAGACTCACATTTAAAGAACTTCTTAGTATATCTACTGTCATTAATTAATCTGAGATTTTTCACATGAAACGGGCAGTGTAGTGCATGGTTATGGCTTGGCAACTATGCAGTGATAGGAGGTAACCTTACTATTGTTATCGAAGGCCCCCATTCCTTTTCTTTATTAGTGCCATGTTCAGTGCTCATCCAGTCCATAGACAGAAGACTGATGTCAGTGGGGCACCTCCTGCAGACAAATCTTCACTCAATATCGGAGAGCATTCCTCCACAGAGAGAGCATGGCACAAATGAGCATGGAAGCCAAACTATGCCCTCACAGATGCCTCATGCTCTGTGTTTGGAAGCCTCACACTGACGACTGAGTCAACTCAAGGCTCCATTGGTAGATCAAAACAAAGGAATCCCACAAAAATCCTACAAAAGAAAACAGCACTAACAGTGACACAAACCCCATAGAATTGCAGCAAGGGGTCCTCAATGTTATTCCTTGCTTTGACTAGTGGAGGAGTAAGTTATGGAAGCTAATTTCATTAGAGCCCCAAAGGGAGTGAATGAGAACACTATTTTCAGGCAAACAGCAACAAAAACAGTTTGTGCTGCATTCCTATTACTTTTCACAAAGTGATGTGAAGCCAATTGTGTGTGCCGCCTGGGACTGTGAAACCAGAGGATTCAGAAATGTGGGCTGCAGATACTCTCTAAATGTAGCTGTATGCTCCGACATGTACTGGTCATGTCAAAAGATACTTTCCGTGGATGTCCAGCCTTCCTCCCATATGGGGGGCAGGGGAGAGAGACATTTGATGTTCATTTAATCAAAGGGATTTAAGATTGTATTCGGGTTCTTATGAAATATATGCAGCTTCCTACAAATCTACCCCTGCCTATTGCAAGATAACATCTGGTAGCAACTCTCTAAATCCACACTGTTACGGAAAACCACTTTCATTAACAATGTATGTTCCTTCTGACAACTTATGACGCAGGACAGGATTTCTAATGGGTAAACTTAATTACACCAAATCTTGCTATTCCTCGTCACAGGCTCCCCTGACAATGTGAGGGTGAGCCTTCAACCCAGAGAGAGACAGGCACATACATTAAAAAACAAGCATTGTCAATGGCACCAGTTTTGGCATTCATGTAGGGCTGGGAAAGGCACTTGCCAGCACTGCACTGTCGTAGTGTTATTAACTGGCCATTGATGGTAGCAGGTGCAAAATGATGCGAGTACCTGGGCACCTAATAGCAGTGTCTGGCAAATGCCAAATACTTATACACACGCCAAAACCGTTGGCTTTGCCCTTGCTTGTTTTTAACAGTCAAGAACACATAGTACTTATAAATGGAGGGTCTGAAGGCTGACTTGGTTTAGACATTTTTATTACACCAGTAATGTGTTTACTGGATGAGCCAATCAAGTCACTAACTTTCATAAGACAGCTTTGAAAAATACAGGCACTCACTTCCAGTGAAATCTTTGATGGTGGCAAGGCTTTAAGGGAGCTGAAAGAGTTCCCACAAGGAGGTGTTTTGAGCTGAGAGGGGCAGGAACTGGATGGGAATGGCCAAACAGATCAGCATGCTGATGGGAAGTCAATCAGGGACGTCATTTGGGGGTGGTCAGAGGTCGCAAGTGCGACCTCTGAGGTCTACCTTGCGACCTCTAAAAAAAAAAAAAGGTTTTATTTATTTTATTTTTGCAATGCAAGCCCCTGGGCTGTGGCCAGCACCATGTGGCTCTTTAATTCTGGAGTGGCTAGATTTCTTGTTCAGGCCCCTTAAAAAGAAGAAAAATAAGAACAGGAGTGCCACAAGTCTAACACTTTCAGCACTGAACCTAAATAAGAAGTAATAGGAATGCCAAAACATTTCTCTTTCTGGAATTCTATACAATAATTGCGAGACTCATTAAAGGTTTATTTCAGGCACACTTCAGGGGTGAGTCATTGATTGAGTCTGTTCTTAAACGCCTCAACTCAGTCTTTCATCCTTCTGTGGTCGATAAATGGGTACCAACACAGGTTGGGTGATATTGGGTGTATATTTCTTCTATGTAAAGTGCTTAAGCGTAACTGCTATATAATAACACATCATTATCATTTGGTCATGGACGTCTGCTTGCATTCACAGTAATTTGGTAATATGGGCCTATACACACTGATCTTAACAATACATATGGCAATTCATTCTTGTATGAAATGTACATCACATTATAGTGATATCGTAACCATATTTTTCGTAGTGTACAATGCTATGTGATGCCACTTCCTGTTTTGTCAACGGGTGAAAGGTTGTGTTCCATCGCTTCACGCGATATCACTTGGGGGTGGGGTCAAATGACATCACTTCCTGTGATGTCATCAGGGGGTCAAGGGTTGTGTGATGTCACTTCCGCTACCCGAGGCATTTTGGTGACATGACGTCCCTGAAGTCAATGGGTGGACAAATAATCAAACAACACCTTCAAGCTGTGTGTCCCTTCTCATTTGCCATTTCTCCCTATCTGTACTACCATGCAATAATATAGGCTTATAGGTGGCTTTGCCACCTAATAGCCCAAACGAAAAGGGAAAACGTGTCTTTCTTTTTAAACAAAACTACCCGACACCGTTGACCAGACATCAGTCAGTTGTATGTTTAGATTTGTACAATTTGTACATGAGCAGAAAATGCTGCCCAAAACGTATTGCTGAAAACTGCATTCATTGCTCAGTCCGTGCTAAAGGCACGGCCTGGGCCAACACACGCGGGGCCCCATGAGCGCTGGCTGCTGTCTGTCTGTGCAAATAAATGGGAAGGAAGGGGAGAGATGCCCACTTGCCGTTTTTCTGCCTGGCGACCGCAAAATCCGCCCCTAAATCCCTGCTTGCCTACAGTTGATAATCTATGTGTCTTCGCGGGGTAATCGTCTATGTGCCCATCCAAAATTCATATCGCCTTTGACAAGATACATGTTATGCTTTGTTCTGTTTCTAAAGCGTTTATCTGCCTTTGCTATGGGGCCATTTAACAGCACTATATATGAAAGAAAAAGCTGTTCCCTAAGTGAGGAAACGGGTGTAGTCCAATGTAAGAATAATGTTTCTTCACTTAATACAATTCAAACAAACCGTTTGCAGCTCTGCAAGGCTGTGGAATTGCAGTGAACCCTTGCCTAGTTGTTGCATAACAAACAACTGCGCATAATTACATTTTAGGGATCCAGTAACTGCATTTAAACAATATTGTAAGGTGTCTATATTCCTATTGTGCTCCAATCAAACAACGTGTATTTCAAAAGAATAGAAAGGGTAATTCCAGAAAACAAACTGCCCAGTCACAGTGACACCTGCTGGCCACATCTAGATGTTCCCCTCCGGTTTAGAGCAACTGAGCAAGTGCATCAGTACAGGAAATGCTTGCATGGTTGCTCCATGTGAGATAAATGTTACGGCCTTCTAGGGCCGCACTATTTTTTACATAACTTTATTAGCAAGACCGACAGCTCTGAATGATACACTCACTTTCCCCTTGGTTACAATCATGCGATTGGAGACACACCATAACATTTACGGTGTTTGGTATATTATAAAAAATCAAAACCAGCATGTTATTATTAGAGAACAGAATACTCTAGGTAATGGAATCCTCTTGTAAATTTAATTGCAAGAGCTAGGGATCAATAAGGCTACTCATAGGACATGCAGGGCCACTGGTATCACTATCACAGAACTAAGTGACTGGGGAGGAACACTCATGCAAACATCCACACAGGGAACATTCCAACAACCACTGACATCACATGCTGGATTTAGGCATTCTCAAGCAGGATAGGGAAACGTTTTAGCCCACCACTAGTTGTGTCTTAGGGGTGGGGGCGAAAATGGCAAATTCCCTTCTGCAGGAAAATTGGCAGATTCCTGGCACATTAAAATGGCACATTTGAGATCATATTTTTGTCAAAAATGGGGTGAAAACTGAAAGCCAAACAGTTTACATCTGGTTTGGTATTTGTTACATTGCACTGCGCCTTTAAGAAAGGCAAGAAGACAAGTCACGTGTTCTCGTGATGTAGGATGAAGGAGGGGGAGGGGAGAGAGAGAAAGTTAGTTATCTATACGTAGTGAAATAAAGAAGACGTATCCACTCCATACTGGTGTGCCTCTTTATTGCGTAGGTCGCTCGGACCTAACATTGGCGACGAAGTCTATCCTAGACACACCAGCGTCCTCCTCCTTCCAAGGTTGGCAATCCTGCCACGTTATACTGGCCAGAAAGGCTCACGTCCGTGGGCACCGGCGTCCTCCACTAGTGCGGGTGATCCCACCACGCTGCATTTCCCCAGGCAACGGTTGCCTGAGCGCAGACCTCATCCCCGCCTCCCTCCACCACACAAAGCCTTCTCCATCGAGGGACGGCCCCCACCGCAATGCGTTGACACGCGCTCACTTCAAAAGTGAAAACAGTCCCGATCCTGGGCCCTGCAAACATTCCAGACACAGAACGAAACAGCAAGCGAAAGCAGTCCGATCCCCGGCCCTGCCGACATTCCATACACGGAACGAAATAGCAAGGAATACGCTGCCGGAGTCCTCAACACGTAAGAATACCCAGTGTGCCAGCAAAGCGGCCTATAAACTCCACACCTACTTAAGCAACTAAACCCACGCTGTCTGCATAACACGTGCAACACTACCCACAGATTGTCAAAGACACCAACTCTCTCCTCAACAAGCATCTCCAAAGCTACTGCTCAAAAGATCCACAGAACACCCACTTCCCTGCCAACCCCACCATCATCATGAGCTCATCTCCTGATCAGGGTGCCCAAGCCCCGCCGCCACCAGGTCAATAGCCACAGCACGGCGCATTCCTCTGGCCATTTTCAATGACCCCCCAAGCTGATAAAGGACCCCGGTGGGTGGAATGGCTTTAAGAGTTCAATAATTTCATAGCTGCAGCGGGTGAAGAAGCGTTGCCAAGGTTGCGCAGCATGTTCATAAACACTGCAGGCACAGAAGTCAAAACTCTGATCAAGACCATCCCAGTAGCAGAACACACAGACTTCCCATCACTAATTGCAGCTCTCAACAAACGTCTTGTAATAGAACCCAACAGAGACTACGAGAGATATATGTTTAACCAATGTACCCAGAGGATCGATGAAACCGTAGATGTGTTCATAACCAGATTACAAATCAAAGTCGCACACTGGCAGTTCCACGCAATTTCCCTAGAGAAAGCCATCCGCCTACGTGTCATTGAAGGATGTCTTTCACCAACACTGAAAAAACAACTCCCTTACTTTAGAAGAAGTCAGCGAAAGGGCCAGGATCCTCGAAAGGGTGGCTAGGCAAGCATCACAAATGACCAGCAAGTCCACACCCAAGCAAGACAGAAATGAATCAGTGGCGGCAGTCCAAACAAGCACACCACGTGGAAGTGAAAGGAACACTGGGCCTAAATTCACTCAGACTCAGAGGATGCAACGTCAATGCTACAGATGCGGCATGGCCTTCCCACACGCAGGCACATGCCCCGCTCTCACCCAAAAATGTGGAAACTGTGGAAGGGAAGGACATTTCCAGTCAGTTTGCAGAGAGGCCAGACCTTTCCCCACACCACGACCACCCTCATCACCACAATACAGATCCTACCAAAGGATACCACAGAATCCACCATACCAAATTCGACCCTATCAACAAGGGCAATGGAGATACGTGAGAGTGGTTGAAGAACTATACCCCGATGATGAACAACAAGATTCTGAGCCTCAAGACGTGACCACTACACTGCGTGGGTTCATTCAAAAGAAGACTCACCCACTGAAACCAAACCACAACAACAATGTTTCACGTAATTATAAGTCCCATGAAAGGCAAGTGCCTTTTGAGCTATAAAACAGCATCCTGCCTCAGCCTAATCAACGTCCACGTACAAGAAGGTGACACGATATGCTCCGCAGCCCCTGCACCGATGGTACAAGGACATGTCTGCAACGTGAGACACGACGTGACACCAAGCCCCACCATCACAAGAGACATGGTCCAAGAAAAGTTCCTGCTCATATGCCAAGGGCTAGGCAAAATGAAGGGTCACCCCGTCAAACTCCATATCAGCGCATCCATCCACCCGGTGCCACAACATCCACGCAGGGTTGGCTTCCATCTTCAAAGCAGCTATGTCGCGTGAACTCAACCAGCTCCTGCGTGATGACATCATTGAGCCAGCCACTGGCCCAACCCTGCGGGTTTCGCCATTAGTCATAATACCAAAGGAAGGCGACAGACTGAGACTATGGGCCTCATTACAAGGTAGGCAGTAAGGGATTACCGGCACCGGTAAGGGCACCGGTGCCGGTAATCCCTTACTGCCCTACTACGAGGTCCCTTAGCGGGTCCCTTCCCTAATGCCTGGTTTTACCAGGCATTATGGAAGGGACCGGTTGAGGGACTTCAGAGCTAATAGCGGGCCCGTTATTAGCTCCATCTCCATTCCCATTGAGCCCTATGGGGGCTCAAATGGGAATGGGGAATGGTTCCCGGAATGGGGACTTAGCGGGCCCTCCAAGGTTGTAATGACCCGGCAAGTCCCTATTCCGGGAACTATGTGTGGACATGCGAGTGGCCAATACTGCTATCCAGCGTGAACGTCATCCAGGCCCGAGAACAGAAGATATGATCGTACAACTCAATAAAGCTGTCCTATTCTCAAAACTCGATCTCAATCAAGGATATCATCAAATGGTGCTGTACCCTGACTCTAGAGGCATCATGATGTTTGCCACTCATGACGGACTCTTCGATACAAACGTCTACATTTCGTAATCTCTTCTGCCGCTGAGATTTTCCATGAGGCCATTCGACGAGTGATTAGACTTATCAAAGGAACACTAAACTTCAGCAACGACATCCTTGTCTTCGGAAAATCACGGAACATGACACTGCTCTCCCTGCCACCTGCGCTGCCGTACAAGAAGCTGGACTAACCCGCAACTTGGAAAAGTGCCGATTCAGCAAGTCCAAGCTCAAGTTTTTCGGCCACATAGTCTCAGCCGGCGGGATGACGGCCGATCCAGAAAAAGACTCTGCGATATTCAACCTGCATGAACCCAGCCAAGTCGCAGATGCAAGGTCGTTTCTAGGGATGGCAGGCTATTGTGCAAGATACTACCCACACTTCGCCACAATCACTGAACCGCTGAGGAGACTACTACAAAAATATGTCCCATTCGCATGGTCTGAAGCGTGCCAATCCGTGTTCGATACCATCAAGCAGGCACTAGCGGAAGCCAGACGACTCGCCTACTTTGACCCAGACTGGCACACCAAGATTGTAGTTGATGCGAGCCCGATGGGGTTGGGTGCCATTTTAGCGCAAACTAATGGAAAAAGACACCAAGCCAAGGCACATAGTGGCATATGCCAGCAGAGCACTTGCCCCACCTGAGTCCGCTTATTCGCAAGCAGAAAAAGAGAGTCTAGCAGCTGTCTGGGCCTATGAACATTTTCATAACTTTGTAATAGGGAAAAGATTCACCCTTATCACGGACCACCAGACTCTGTTAAGACTCTTCGGATACCCAAGGACGAAGGTGTCACCGAGGATAGAATGGTGAGGTATCCGACTTCAGCAGTACTATTTCCAAATCAACCATCTCCCAGGCGGCGAGAACAACCGAGCTGACTACCTGTTGAGACATCCATCCAGCGAGCCAAATCCCAGACCAGGAGATACTGAGTACATCAATTACGTCACGTCCAACACTCTCCCTTCTGCCATTTCCCTTGAGAGGGAGGCTTCTGTGTCGGCTGTTGACCCCTCCATGGATCTGGCCATCAGCCTCACGGAAAATAATAAATGGAAAGACTTCCATCGTGCAGTACTCAGCCACGCAGGCGCTGGTAAGGATGAACTAGAAAGGCTTGCCAAAGTACACACCAAGCTTGCTGTGCAGGACAAGACAATACTGCTGCGAGGTTGTCGATTAGTCATCCGGGCAACCCTCGGGTCAGAAGTCATCAAGACGGCTCATGAAGGCCACAGAGGAGCTGAGAACACCAAACGCCGACTTAGGGGTCACGTCTGGTTCCCGTTCCTCGATGCCATGGTGGACCGGTGGGTCAAGCAATGTGTAACATGCCAGTGCATAACGCGAGCAGAGCCCCCAATACCACTCAGACCCATGCACATACCAGAGCACCCATGGGAGAAGTTTGGCGTGGACTTCTATGGGCCCCTTGAAACAGGGGAATACATGTTGCTTTTCATTGACGAACATACCAGGTTCCTGATTGTAAAGAAAGTGAAATCCACGGCATTTGCACATGTAGCGGCAGTCTTTGATGAGGTCATAAGTGAATGGGGAATTCCAGATACCATCAAGTCCGACAATGGTCCACCTTTCAGCGGCCACGAATTTGGTGTGTTCGCCAGACACATAGGGTTTAACCATCAAAAGATTATGCTGCGCTGGCCCCAAGCCAACGGGATGGCCAAAAGGTTCATGGCCTAAATAAAAAAGACGCTGCAAAGAGCCCGCATTGAATCAACAGATCTACACCATGCACTTTGTCGCATGTTAAGGGATTACCGCAACACACCCCATGAAGTCACAAACAAAACCCCTGCAGAACTGATGGTAAAATATGATGTTTGCACGAGAGTTGTGAGAAACCTAGCAAACTGACTTGAGGCAGACCAAGAGGTCATAAGGAGAGACTCAGAACGGAAGGAGAAGACGAGATTGGAAACAGATGAAAGAAGAAGAGCGCGACCAAAAGAACTCCAGATAGGAGATGAAGTGTGGGTCCAACAAAGCATGACCAAGAAAACAGACTCACAGTTTGCTCCAGAACCCCTTTAAGTAGTGGCCATAAAAGGATAAATGATAACAGCAGCAAATGATGATAAAGGGATAACGAGAAACAGCTCCCTGTTCAAACTCACCAGCAGACGGGAAGATGAGAGACCCATACTCCTTGAGCCAGACCCTGAATATTAGGATGAACGAGATGAGGCGTGGATTCCCCCAGAGCCCTCGGCTCTACGTCAAGCGGAGAAATCCAACATCCTTGACAGTGACGTTTCCCAAGAGTCAGAGGGACTCCCGCAAAGAACTATTAGAAGGCCACCAAGACTTGTTGAAGAATGTTGAAAGACCGAATGTTAAATCCAGTTATTGTTGAGCCCAAGTCAGGACATTTGTCCGGGGGTGTTGTTACATTGCACTGCTCCTTTAAGAAAGGCAAGAAGACAAGTCACGTGTTCTCGTGACGTAGGAGGAAGGAGGGGGAGGGGAGAGAGAGAAAGTTAGTTATCTGTATGTAGTGAAATAAAGAAACATATCCATTCCATGCTGGTGTGCCTCTTTATTGCATAGGTCACTTGGACCTAACAGTATTGACAGCCGCCTATGAACGGCATTTCCTGCCTTTCAGTATCAAGAAATTATCACAGCGTGGTGCTGCGTTTGCTTCTCGGAAGGAGCACCCCGACTGAACGACAAAATGCAAGGGCAGGCCAGGGCTTGCCGTAGACGCGCCACTTAGCTGTTTATCGGCTCATCTACGGCAATCACTGCCTTTGCATTTTGCCTTTAGGTTGGGTGCCTGCCTACCTTTCATGAGTGTGCTGCAGATAACAAAAGTGAGCACAGCGTGTAACAATGCTGGCATTGCTTTTTTTTTCACCTACAGCACGCTTCTGAAAGAGAGGCAGGTGCTGTAACCGGTTCCCTCTCCCCAGTCCCCACAAAATGTTTAGGCAGGCGCTGTAACCAGTTCCCTCTCCCCACAGCACATTTAAGAAGGACTGCGGCGGGTTTGGGCGGATCATCTTCTTAAATCCAGCAGCAGTCCTTCTTAAACATGTTGCGGGTGTGAGAGAACTGGTTACAGCGCCTGTGAGCAGGTGCGCAACTAGGAAAACATTTCAGGGGGTCGGAATAACCCTTAAAAGGGTGAGAGGGATTAGCTTTAGAGACTGCAGGAGGAGGGGCAAACTTGCTTGTGCAGATGCACCTAACTTCTTTACATATTGTGAGGAGACTCTTTAAGTGTAGCTTAACAAAAAACACACTCTTCCGTGAGCATGAGCTGTCTCCTGCCCCCCTGCCCTGACATGAAAATACTAACGTCCCATTACGATTATAATTGCCTAAAAATGTATGCGTACGAATGCAGGCGCTAACAATGAAGCACTTTACATTAGTAACTGCCAGGCCTTTGCTAACAGTGCAGCCGCAAGCACTGTTTATTCTCTGTGTCCGGTCCTCTCCTGCCAGGCTGTGTAGTTCAGCCAGGTCCAATCAACATAAACCACAATTTCAGAGGGGGGTAGGGTGCAGGCAGGGGGCTAAAGCCCGGTCTACATTTGAAAAAGAACAGGATTTACACAAAAAGTGGTAAGGCAGAAAGGGAAGAGAGCAGTGCCATGACAAGGTGAGGTAAGTGGAAAGAGGCCCACAATGTATTTATTTTATTGAACATTTGTAAGGCGCTTTATACAACAGAATTGTGTTTCAAAGCGCCACAAGGCTGACTAGGAAGGGAACAGGGGACATAATAACAATGGCAAAAACTATAAATATACAGTTGTGTACCTATCGGGGCCTTGTGGCATTCGGCTGTGCAGGTGCATTGAGGTAGAAGTGCAGGGGATGGGGATGGAAGGAGGAGCAGGGGAGTGGACAAGTGCTGGAAGGTGGCATGGGAGGGAAGTGCTAAGGGTGACTCAAGGAGGAGAACCTCAGGCTAAGTGCTAGTGCAGGCGACTCTCAAGGGCGGGATGTGGAGCCACCAAGCAGGGGCCGGAAGGGCAGTACACTGGAGGTGCGGGGTGCTTGTATAGACTGGGAGGAAGGGCCTGGGATCCTGTGGGATTCATGAGGATCAGGCTACCCGTCATAAGGCTGAGAGGGGTATGAGAAGGAAACAAGGATGCTAGAGAGAAAATAGGACCATGGAGAGAACCTAAATGTTCAACAGCAGAGATGAGAGAGCAGCAGCAGAGTAAAGGGTGTTTGGGAACAGAGTGAGACACCCACAGAATGGGACAGGACAGGGGAGAGGGAGACAGAATGGTTTCAGAGAGGTGGAGCTGAACTAGGAAAGGAGGAAGAGAATGCGAGGGACAGAATCAGAGAGAGGAGGAGGCAGAAAATGAGGCAGAATAGGAGGCAGTTCGAGTGAGACAGAATAGGAAGGAGTGAGACAGAATTGGAAGGAGTGAGAGAATAGGAAGGAGTGAGTGAGACAGTGTAGGAATGGGAACATAAAGAACATAGATTGAGAGAGCAAACGGTGTGTGGGAGAACAGAGAAAAAGAGAGTGAGGAAATGGGCAGAGAAATTAAAGAGGTGATAAGAGGACAGAAGATTCAAAGATGAGAATATGGAAATCAGAAAATCAGACAGAACAGTTGGAAAAGTAAGGGAAGAGACAGGAACAGTGGTTCCTAGTCATTTCATCAAAAAATAAAGCATCGAAATGCCACACTATTGTAAGGAAGGAAGGGGCGAATTAGCCTCCCATACATTCAACACGAGATGTACTGCTTGCTCTTGCACTAGTGGGGGACGCCTCCATCGTCCTTCTGCTGCCATGAGGAACAAGGCCTCAGTCAGAGAAAAGGTGGGGCTATTGCAAGACACATTTGGACTCCATTTTGTGTGCCCTCGACTCCATCTTTGGACTAGCCTGCAATTCGGCACTACGAAGTCTTCTCTCTCCTCTGCAGCGCCGCGTACAGTGAGCACCAGCCGCCCCCACCTTTTCTGTGAGGCCCAAGTCCCTTTCTCACGGATGCGCTGAAGCTAACTGCAACATTTAATACTGTGTATCATATTATTCTTCCTCTGAGATCACTGTCATGTGTGTGAACCAGCCTGAACCATGCTTTGTAGCTCATCCATCTCCACAAACCTGCTCCCGCACCCGTCACCCTCGCTGTTGTAAAATTACTGCTTGTGTAACCCTGTGCCCTCCTAAGGTATTCTCTTGATGTAACAGAAGTGTGCCCCCACTGTGCTGACCACCCCAGAGTGCCCCAATAAACCCAGACCCCTGTCACAGTATGTCCTGTCCTAAAACCAACATGTGTCACTCCACTCCCCGTTTCATCCAGATGTGCAAGACCAACCCCGTCCCCAGGTTATCGCAGAAAGTAAGACCATATCACCCTTCACCTTATGAGTGACCCAATGTGAAATTATGTAGTTATGTATGTACAAGGCATACATTCGTTTTCAAAAATTGATTAGCAGAGTTTGCTAATTAAAAATGTTTTGATTAGCAAACAGACCCATTTGATTAGCAATTTTGCACTAATATTGTTAATGTCACCAGAAGTTATTTTTTTACCCAAGACATGAAATGAGCAACAATACAGCAGTTTTGCGTACTGCTGAAATAAATGTGTGAGAGGAGTCAAGCCCTGCAAATTCGTTAAACTTCAGCTAGACCTGCAGGTCGGGTAACTTAGTTTACCTATTCAATCTAAGAGAAATACATTTGACCCATAGCAACAGAGGACAACACATTTAAAATGTGGTTTCTGTAAAATGGTTCATGTCACTTTAAACCCACTTTATGTTTGCCACGCTGCTGCTACCCGGAGGCCAGCCATGCACAGAAACTATGTTTACTGCAAACAAAGTAGATGTTAAATAAAAGTTTCAAACCTCTCTTGTGAATGCTACTCTCCCTTCATAAAATCTACTTGACTGTTTGAATGGGCGAAACGACTTTTCGAGCCATAGCTGTGTGTCTGTAAAATGTAAAAGGTCAGCTACATGAATGGGCACAAATAAATAGATATGATAAAAAGGCTTTGAAAACAGTTTGGCCAGCTGTCTCCTGCAGGTTTTAATATGTAATACAATCATAAAGCAAAGGGAGAGCTAGAGGCTAACTACAGTGTTTGGTACTGCAGTAGATCTTTAGATGTACAGATTGAATGTAACTATTGATCACTACATTACGCAATCATTTAGTTTGCTTTGTGTATTTATTATGAAAGAGGAAAGGAAGAACTAAGCAGAGTGGATTGCATAGCAGGCAGAGAACTGGCCAAACTAGATGGAATATTGTAGTTTGTGGTCATCTCACTTTCAGGGAACCTGGTATAAAGCAACGGGGTGATAATATAGAATGTCAAGGAGTATGGGTTGAGCACTGTTAGGCAGAATCATATGCAGTACTCTTTGGGAACATCACACACAATTAAGACTACAAGTGACAGTACACATTGACCTTTGGTACAAGCCTGTACTAGACAGTAAAGTGGTAGCGATGGCTGAGCAGCCAGACTTATCTCAAGAGTAAAGTGAGCAGTACCAATAGTTACACAAAGGACAGCAATTACTATGGGTCAAACAAACACTGACTCAAGGTTTCTGAGTAAAAGAATATACATTTATTTACACATAAGTTATAAAACATTTTACTATTATCAAGCAGTTGAAAAATCACTATCTTAATACACTACCCCACATCCAATAGATTCTGGACAAGTTAAGCTCAAAATAAAGTGTGAGCAAAATGGCACTCCAGTCATTTAAAGGGAGGGAAAGTTAGACAGAAATTGAGCAGCACCAACAAGTAAGTAAGCAGGGCAATCAAGAAAAAGGAACTACAGTGAGGAAATCAAATTAAGAGGCCAGGGCCAAAGTCAATGGACCAAAGTCTTTGCAGAGAATCACACAGTTCAGAGTATTTCGCGGTTAAGTCTTTGGCAACAGTTCAGAACTAAGTTGGTCAGATGAAAAGTTAAAGAATAGAGAAGGACAAGCCCTTGGATTGGCAAAAGATTTCAAACACTTTTACCACGGTTGGACGATACGAACAACCAGATATGAACAGTACCTTAAACGGCGAAGAAGGCTGTAGATGAGACGGATGTTCCTGGCAGGTCCTACAGGATCGCGGTTCCTGAAGCGACTGTCGGACTGATACAAAGTAGGAAGACTGTAGGGTCCTGCACTGCCCAGGGAAGAAACCAGCAGCAGAGCAAAGCAACGAATAAAAGGTGCACTCCTTAAAACCCAAGCAGGGTCAGTTCCTCCTGGCTATCCGGTTCACTGTAGCTGTGCACAGCAAATTCAACCAGAGGAGGGAGGCCTGGCTTGCAGTTTGGTGAACTGGTTGTTCCCACCAGCTTAAGGGGAGAAGATTCCTTGCAGATCTTCCCTGTCGTCAAAGTTGGAGATTCAGACCCGCAGCAGGACTTCACCGGGAGGTTCAGTCATGGTAGAGGTCCTCTTCTGTCAGCTTTTCTTCGGTTCTCTAGATCCAGTGGCGACTCTGCCTTCTTAGTTCCAGAGACCTGCTTTTTATGCAGTTTTCTCCCATTCACCCAGCCTGGCTGTCAATCACACAGCAGGGTGGCTGTCCCGCCGGTACAGTCACCACAACCAATCATACCAGAGTGCGACATGGGTCTCCAAGGAGACCCTGTGCAGGGAGTCTCAAACCCCTCCCTCACATCCGTTCCCCCTCAGATATTCAGGCGCCTAAGGAGGGCTTCTGTGCAGAAGCCCGCCAAAGGTCGGCGAACAAAGGAAACAAACCTGGTTTGGCGTGCAAAAATATAGAAAGACTTTTACAAAAACAAATGGCAAATAAACCCATCCGGCACCATATAAAAGTAAATATGGTCCAGCAGGTTTAAGTTTGAGGCTACTTAGATAGCCTAAAACAATACCTAGACTATTTAAAATAATCGCGGTAGGAAAAATATGGTAGTTACCACTGCCACAAGCCAAATCTTAATGAAAAGGGAATGAAACAATGTTCCATGAGAAACAGACAAAAAGGGATAGCTATTAACCCTTTCCAGAACTCTATGAAAGATAGTTTGTACTGGGTCTGTGATTTTAAAAAGTCTAATAAAGTCAAAGGCAACTTTACATGTTTCTGGGAGACAGTAGTCAGTCCCAGAAAATGGAGTCTGAGTTGGGAAGTCTGAAAAAGACAACCCTGTGTCACTGCACTGAAGGTGCCGTGTAACACACAGTAAAAAGATGATGCCTATGGAGTAGGTGAGGTTCCACAGTCTATGAACACAAAAATGTTAAACACACACAGCAAAACACATGTAAGAGTGGGAAAAAGGCTCACACTCTTACCAGGTGAAAAAAAAGAAATCCTAGAAATCCAGCAAAGCTGCTGAGGGACTCCGTAGGTAAGGGAAATAAGCCATTTTGGAGAATTCTCCCTAACAGGATCCAGTAGCAAGATCTATGCAACCTACAGGTTACAGAACTAGGTTTGCCATCAAAATTGATCATGTGATAAAGTACATTTTTAAATGTTAATTAGTCAACATGATGCATCTTCCTCAACAAAATGAAAGTTGATACCATGAAATTCTGATATACTAACCTAAGCTTTACTGTAAAGCTTGGAGATGATGCAGGGTTTTACAGTTTCAATACTGTAATGATGTATTACTTAACAACTTACATTTTAGGAATGGAATTGCATGACTGTCTTTTTAAAAGATATAAATTTGACACATACTTGTCAGTGCCAGACAAGATATAAAAAGCTTAAAAGGATCACCCCAATTACTTCTGGTTTTTAATTATTTGAAAAATTAATAATTCTTGCCTAGCACTCCTACACATGCCTTTGGCACTTGAGTGGAGAGGATTACTGCTGCACTTTCCCTCCATTAGCACTGAAGTGAACAGAGAAGGCAGCATAAGGAGAGCACTGATTGCAAGAGAGGAATGCCGGGTGAGCTTTGTTTTCATTGAAGAGGGCAACTTAAATAGCCAACTTTGCTACACAAGTGTTAATTTGATTAGCAAACCTACAGAATTGCATAGCAAATTGCTGTGCAGCACTTCTTATTTTATGTCTTGATGTACAACTTGTAAGCCTCTAAGATTTAATCAAAGGTATATTGATGGTCATTGGTTATTATAAGTTTCAGAATAAGTATTCATGCCAGCTTAACTACTTTCAACCCCATCTCCTACGTGACCCAACTCTCACCCCTCCCGGACAAGGCCAGCCAAACCACGTGAGGCTCACCATCCCGCCAAAGGAGCAACTAATCCTGAAGAAGCACAGGCACCTATGCATCATCACCTTTTAACCAATAATCTTATTCTTTGTATCCCTTATAGCTGACATCACTGATGACGCTGTTTTGTCTTATAACCCATTGTAAATGTAATGTTTGCCAGAGCGCTCACAGGGCAGCAGAGTTCTCTGGATGCCGAATTCCATATAAAACGTTGGCAACCTTGCAACCTGTTCTCTTAATCTCATTCCCTACTGGGATGTGTCTTTTATTCTGAGTTTGTATTGGTAATGTGGGGAGTGAGCACTTTCATTTGGTGACCCCCGCAACGTGATTGAGAAGGTGTGCCATGAGAGGCCCCGTGCAGTGTGCAAGATCCGGGATGCCCCCAGCAAAACCATTGCCTCCGCGGTTGACCAGTGTGCGCACAAAACGAAAGGTTCCAAGGATCCCCGTCATCTTTACAAATACCCAACTGCTCGCAAAGGCGGGTCACGGCTTGGTTGGGTTACGGCCCTGATTGTGGATAAACCGTGAACGGAGGCTCTCGGACCACCCCGGACACGTGAGTACCAGTTGCGAGATTCTTAAAGAGGGGAAGTTTATGAAGTGATTGGTGTAAGGGTAAAGATAAGATAGCAGAGGGGAGTCAGATTTTGAGGCCTAAGGACTGTGTGCATGTAACTGATAGGCTTATTCTCTTCTTTTCTTTATATGGCAATAAGGTTGTAGCTACAGAGGTAAAGGAATATGTAATCCTAGCTCCAAAGGGGGTAAAGGTGCTGCCGCATAGCATTGTCTTGGCCAATGCTGGGAATAAGTGAAGATAAAAAACATAGGAGTCTCACATATTGAGTAGACTCAGAGTAGTAATTTAGAATATCCTTTTTCCGCATGAGCAAGAACTCTTGTAGGAGACAGCCCAAGGGGGCTCTGGGAAGGGGGGTAAGGGGAGTGAATGAGAAAATAGATAAGGGCAAATTAAAATAACGTAGGTGGAGTTTAAGTAGTATTAGAGAAGTACATGTTATATGTTAAGTGTTGTCAAAGGTAAACGTGTTGGTCTGTCCAAAAGTATATATGTAATAATGTCGTTCATGTAAGAGTATTGATTGAAAGTGTATTTTTGTCATTCCTGAAGAAGTGTAAGTAAAAAGGTTGTTGTGGTTTACTCCAGTGTGGGACAGAAGGTGGTAACAGAGCAATTACTAGTGTTTCTCCAACTGCACTGTGTGACTCATTAAGCACCCAAGTAAACACAAAAGGTAAACAAAGGAACCATGGGGGGAGACACTCCCTTAGCTCATGTCTGCCAGCACCTCCCCCTGTACAGTGAAAAAATACAAAAATACCATGAGCAGTGGCTCACAGAAATAAAGGGAGAGGGAACAGCCCAAGTGTGGTCAGAAGGGGGATCATTCGATAAAAGAGTATTAGACCTTGTGACGACCCACCTGCTAGCAAAGTACTGAGGCAAGCAGCTCCAAAATAGACATGAAATATTGGACCTCTGGAGGATGTTTGAAGACGCATCCCCCGGTAATGATATAACAAATGAGGTATCGCCAGAAGCGGCATCAAACCCAAAAGGAGAAGGGGGAGTAATAACAGAAGAAAAAGTGGTAAACCCAGGGGACAATGATCTCACCAGATTATACCCCTTACTAACTAGGCCCGCTGCAGGATACAGTGACCCAACATATGTGCCTGCGCTGAGTGCCCCGACCACCTCTGCAGCTACAGCCCCACCGCCCTATGATCCCAGAGGCTTATACGGACCCACCAGTGCCCCTCCAATACATTTAGCACGCCTCACGGGAGATCTAGAACGACAACTCGCTAGCACCCAAATGGAATTGACACGATTAAGAGCATTGTGTGACGGGACAAATGTTGCCCGAGGAGGGAAAGTAACACCCAATGCAGCCAGTGAGCTGACACCCCCACACCTTCGCCACCGCCAACAGGCAATATGCCAAAGGGGTCAGAAAATGAATGGCAATCAGGGGAGTTCTTTTTTCACAAATAAGAATCGTGCGAGCTGAACCAGCAGAAAGCCAGGCAGGGGAGGGACATGGAGGTAAAGACTCAGATAGAGGGATAGATGAAGTATAGAGTGATCTAGATGAGTATGAAAAAGGGGCAGCAGCAGGACTGTCACTCCCATTAAGAGAGGATCCGGAGGATGGGGGAGGGCTGGAAAGGTGACAGGGGAGGCTGAGAAGCAGGCTAGGAAACACATCACTAAGTAAGGCTAAGAAAGTAACGGTAAGTAAAAAGAGAGGAAAAGCAAAACTACAAATGCCTCTTATACACAAAGGAGCAGGGAGACCCCATTACACACCATGGGCACAGTTGGACAAAAACAATGTGCTGAAGCTCCTCCCACCACTTTCAGGTGGGACGGGAAAGTGGATACACGCATTTGAAAAGAATACTGCAGGAGTGCCTCTGGCCATAGGAGATGTAAAGAGCTTCCTAGTATCCACAGTGGGAGATCAGGCAGACGGAGTGTGGGTGAGAGCAGGTTTTCCGGGAATAACAATAAACTGTGGCCGCCATGATGGGTCGTCGTTTAACAATGTATGGGCCCAAGTGTGGGATGCATTGCGGAAAACATTCCCAGATACTCCAGACTTACATTTAGTAATGCAGTGTACGATGGGAGAGGAGGAGGAGGCTGCGCAGTTCATTCTTCGGGTGCAGGACCTGTGGAGATCAGAAATGTGCCACGGTTTGGGACCAATCCACCGCCCTGTTTTATTTTATTATCAAAAGAGGGCTGCCAAAGGAGGTACAGTAGGCCTTGGATAAAATAGCTGGGATAGAAGCCAAAGGCTGGCCCGAGATTCAGAGCATCATAGTACATCATTGTAGGAGGATCAAAGAGAGAGAAAAAGAAATAGCACAGAGGAGGTTGGCAGACGAAGCAAAGCTTGTTCAGAACAAATTGGTGAAGGTTGCTGCGATTAACGCAGCCCTACCCACAGAAAGACAGGAAGGAGGGGAGGAGGGGTCAGGAAGTACACCAGCAAGGATGGCACCAGCCTGGTCTGCAAACGGACACAAGCAATGGGCAGGAGAGGAGCAGTACGAAGGCCCCCAAAGGCAGGGCAGGCCTGCAAGAGGACAAGGTGGGTATCGGGGACAAAAAGGAGGATTTGGAGGACAGGGAAACAGAGGGTTTGGAGGACAGGGCATGCGGGGAGGGAGCCAAGGGTATTTTTGGGACTGCAGAAGGTGGGGACATTTTTTAAGAGAATGTAGAATGAGACCTATGGGCCACTTTCAAGGACCCCCCTCCCATGGTAAACAAACAGCAATTTGGCCACCCACATCCAGGGAGCCCCTACGGGTTGCCCATGGATGGTAGCGGACAACAAGAGCAGTATTTTAATGATTGTCCACAGGGACCACACCAAATGCAACCTATACAACCATCACAACAACAGGGTATGCAGCCACAAGTAGCAGGCCAGAACACGATGGGAAATGCACACAATAACATTTTTGCTACTACAGCTAGCGGCGCACCAGCACCTTTCCGTGGTACAGCAGTAGTTGGAGACAGCGTTTTCTCCGTCCCAGGAACAAACACATACCCCGATTACAACAGCCCACAGAAAGCACTTGCGTGTCCAGTCCGATCAACTACCCTACGTGCAGAAGAGGAACCACTGGTGGGGGCGGAGATGGGTAACAAACAGTTAATCTTCATGGTGGACTCGGGAGCGGAAAAATCATGCCTCATGGAAGGCCGGTTTCCCCTCTCAGGGAAAAATGTGGAAACGCAGGGGTTTTCTGGGGCTATGTTGAAAGTTCCTTAAAGAAAAGATTTGGATATAACTGTGGGAGGGGAAACAGTTTGAGCGCCCATGCTGTATCACGAAGATTCACCCATACATTTAATGGGGAGAGACATCCTTAGTAAGCTTAACATGACCATCTCCTTTACAGAAAGGGGAATAGTGTGCTCCACTCCAGGAGTATGTCCAGTGCGAGCGATGCTAATGATCAGTAACATGGTAAACGAGATTTTAGTAAGAGGGGTGCCAATGGATGTTGACATGTTTATTTACGGGATACAAGTTCTGGCTAGAGTGGTACCAGAAATAACACGAAAAGAATGGAGTGTGCTATCTGATTTTGTTTTTTGCCCGTAATAAGCCCAGAGATAGTGCCTGGCACCATCCTTTCAATTGACCTACAGGGGGTGTAAGTATCAGGCAGACGTATTGTGGCAATAGGACTGGACACGCATGGACGTGAGTGGAGAACAGTGTTATGCATAGACCCAAACATAGCGCTAAGAGATATAACTGATGAAGAGCTATTTACTGACACTGACACTGACGGGGAAATAATAATGGAAACATGTGTGCCTTGTGACATAATGATTCAGCACAGAGAGATAGATAACCCCCTCATGGTCAGTGTCAGTACCCCGCCTTCCATATTCCATATTCCATCAAGATATGGAAAAAATACCACAAGAGGTATGGACAACTGGGCCTCATGATGTAGGACTACTGCAAGGAGTAAGGCCCATAAAAATCAAGCTAAAGCCGGGTGCAGTACCACCCAGAGTGAAACAGTAGCCCCTGTATAGAGAAGCAGAGGAGGGAATACAAGAAACAATATGTGCATTACTGCAACAAGGTATAATTGTGCCATCAATTTCACCATGTAATACGGCAATATATCCAATAAAAAAAGCGAGGGGCAGGGCTTGGAGGATGGTACAGGATCTCTGCCCACTTAATGATGTCATACAGAAGGAGTTCCCTCTAGCACCAAACCCTGCATCCATTTTTTGCAGCATCCCGAAAAATGCCACGTGGTTCACAGTCATGGATTTGAAGAATGCCTTCTTCTCAATACCACTTGAACCTAGTTGTCAATACTTAACAGCATTTACCCTGGGGGGAAAAAGATACAAACACTGCAGACTACCCCGGGGTTACTGTGAGAGCCCCAGCACATTTAACAGAATTTTGCAAGAAGACCTTAGCAACATTGATGTAAAAAGCACAATAATTCAATATGTAGAGGATCTCCTTATTTGCAGCAAAAGTGAAGACCAGTTTAGAGCAGATTCAATAATATTATTGACCTTGCTGGCAACAAAAGGGTATAAGGTGGACACAGAAAACTGCAATACTGCCTGGCAGAAGTTTTGTATCTAGGACAGTTCATTTTGAAAGATGGTGAAAGGATTATACCAGATAGGTCAAAAGCCAGACGACACACATTGCTACCCAAAACAGTTCAGACATTCAGAAATTACTCGGTATATGTAATTACTGTCGTGCTTGGATACAAGATTATGCCGCATACACCCGCCCCCTCCTCCAAGGACTAAAAGAAGCACAGAAATACAGCAGCCCTATCAAATGGACATAGAAAATGATGACACAATATTTCAAATTGCAGGACCTCAAAACACACGCACCAGTTTTGGTGAACCCCGATTATGATCGGGAGTTCTATCTCTTCTCACATAGCAACGGAATACTAATGACAGCAGCACTCACCCAGAAAACATCACTAGGCCACAAGCCATTGGCCTACTATAGTAGCACCTTAGATTCAGTGATGCAAGGTCACTTTGCATGCGAACAAGCTCTCGCAGCTGTGGCCTTCGCGATAGAGAAAAGTGCAACCATAGTGAGGGGCTACTCAGTAAAACTGCTCGCTGAGCACTCACTATTTGCCATACTCAAAAGGTCAAAGTCCACTCTTACCACACATAAAGCAACAGCATACGAGATAATAATATGAAGCCCAAATGTACACGTTGTCAGATGTAAAATTGTAAATCCTGCCACATTCATCACAGAACCCTGCACAGTAGAAGATATGCAAGCGCACGATTGCGCTACATATGAGGGGGAGGAAGATGACATCCCAAAAGCCTGTGAAAATGCCCTAGAAGAAAGAGAAATATACTTTGTAGATGGGTCAGCATCACTTGATTGTGAAACGGATGAAAAGCATGTCGGAGCAGCTGTGGTAAGGATAGAAGGGGAAGAATACAAAATGATAGTGCAGAAACGCCACCCCTCACATTTTTCAGCACAAGCAGCAGAACTAATTGCATTAATTGAAGCATTACGAACAGCTAAAGTGTGGGCAGTAACAATACACTCGGACTCGGCATATGTGACAACAACAGTACAAACAGGCTTGTTACGATGGCGACCAAGAGGATTTAGGAGAGCAGACCGTTCCCTGTCCAACATGTAGCATTATAGAATGACTTAATTGAAGCATTAGCAGAACCATCAGTAGTAGCCTTGGTGAAATGGCAGGCACATACAAACAACACAGACGCAATCTTGCTTGGAAACATGGCAGCAGATACCGCTGCGAAAGAAGCAGCATAATTTGACATCCCTCCAGCAATAGAATGCATAGTAAAGACATCAGCATTAGAGGACAAAGCAGAATAGTATAACTCTACCCCTGTACTGCAAATAATAGAGTTGCAAAGGCGCGCACTACCTGAAGAGCAAGAGCTATGGGAGAAAAGAGGGTAAAAACAATCCCTCACAAATTTGATATGGCGGCAAGAGATGACAGGAAAAGTTGTAATGCCCATAGAATTGTTACAAATAGCGTTTCAACAGCTGCATTTTCCAACACACGTTACAAAGCAACATATTGCAGCAGACATCCAGGAGCAGTGGTTTGTCCCCAATCTACAGGAACACTTGACAAAATTGACCATAGAGTGCACAACATGTCAGTCATACAGTTCAGGTATGACATAAAGAAAACTGCGAGGAACGCTGCCACGCCCATCAGGGCCCTTCCGGGAACTACACACAGGGGGTCATTAAGTTTGGAGGTAACTAACTGTCCTTACCGGCATGGCGCAAATAGCGTGTCCGTGTAGTCAAGAGCCCGCTAATAGAGGGCTATTACGACTTCGTGGGCACGAGCTTTGCGCCATGCCGGTAAGGGCATTACCGCCATGCCGTTAAAGGCACGAAAAATGCCCCTAGCGGCATTATGCATAGCACAGATTGCACTACCGGCATGAACCAATGCGGCATTAGCGGCCACCGCCACGATAGAAACAACCTCGGGGCACTGATGTGAGGTAGGAAAACTCAATAATATATGGAAAACCTATTTATAAAGAAACAACTGTGTAATGTAAGCAAGTTAGATTCTGAACACTATGATCTCTCTTATAGATATCTTGAAAACTCAACTCTGAAGTATAGAAAATGATGAAGGTCTATGAAGATGAATAGATTTTGAGAAACTGTAATATCCACTCCTGATGAAGGGAACTTGCCCGAAACGCATTGAGAATGCTATGTATCACTACCTGTGAAAAATAACAGACTGTTACATATCTGCACTATTTTACATTATATATATTTTATTTGTTGATAAAATGTGATACATGCGATAATGTGAAACTCTATAATTAATTTTCAGCAGAGTGCTATTTGTGAATAAACAAATATATTCTTTAATCTTGAAACTATTTTGTCATGATGATGAGTAAATAGCAACTGGTTGTACAAACATCACCATTAAAGCTTTCTTGTAGATATATCTATTATATATTGGATTAGTGAAATAATTATGCAGAGAATCATCTGTTAAAAAACTTAAAAATCTTGAATGAATGAAATATGTTGACTTACATTGGCATACAGAGCCATCTTTAGAAAGCTATACCTATTGACTGTCTATTGACAGTACCCATAGTGTGCAGGGGACGCGAGGGGTCCACAACCTGTGGATACCCTTCCTTCTTCCGTTTCCTTAAACTCACAACCCAGTGTCAGGGTTGTGCCTTTCTCCTCTGCACCTCATTACTTACCTAGAAACTAACAAATAGTTCCATTCCTAAATTGCCTAGGTGTACATATGTGTTCATTTCTTCCCTCCTTTTGTACAGGCCCAGATTCCATTGCCTCCACCTGTGCTGATGGTGTGCACCTGTGGCAGTTGGGAACACTGCACATGGCATTTTACGATTGGTCTGCGATGCCGGTATTTACGGCATGCCGGTATCCACTTTTAGCGCCTTCATGATGCCGGTATTTGCATGTCTGCTTGATTTCCTCGAGTTAACGACATGCCGCTATTACCGGTATGATGGGCCGCGTGCCTGCGCCCATGCCACTATTAGAGGCACCATTATTTACGTTGCCGCTAATAGCGGTTTGGCTAGTCAGTATAGCCCAGAGCGGTAAGCGATGCCGGTAATCCTTTACCGGCATCGTTTTTCCCTCACCTCCAACCTCAGAATGACCCTCATAGATTATGCTGACTTGGGAGAAAGGTGTAACCGGGCAAGATACCTCATAGTGATAGTGTGTCCCTTCTCACGATGGGTGGAAGCAGGGCCGTGTGCTCACCCAGACGCCAAATGCGTGGCCACATTTTTGGTAAGGGAGGTATTTTTCAGTTGGGGAATATGTGACGTGATCCGCTCAGATAATGGTATGCACTTTGTAAACAACCTCTTTAAAGAAGTGACAACATTGCTGGGAGTGAAGCATAAACTTTGTTCGATTTATCACCTGCAAGCTAATAGGGTGGCAGAAAAAATCAACAGCCTCCTCAAGAGTAAATTGTCCAAATTGTCTCACACACTTAAGAAAAACTGGGTATATTGCTTGCCCCTAGCACTGTTCCAACTCAGGACACAGCCAAGTAAGGACCACCATTTGAGCCCACACGAAATAGTGACGGGAAGGCGCATTCATACACCCCTATCCCCAGTAAGAAGAGCATCAGACGCTCATAGAGCTGCCACAGTGCTAGGGGATGAATTCAAAGAATATCTAACCCAACTGACACAGGCTGTGCGGAGCATAGAAAGACAAATAGCACCTGCATTCACTCGAGATAATGAAACTGACATAACCACACCCGCACAAGACAGCCCCACAGGACAGCTGATGCCTGGTGAAAATGTATATGTTCGCAGCTTTGTGCGGAGGTGGAACTCCCCATGATTTCATGGCCCTTATGAAGTAATTTATTGCACCCCCTCCGCAGTGAAAGTTCGAGGTTTAAAATACTGGGTGCATCTGTCATATGTGATAAACGCACATGAAAGCACAGCACCCCAGAGTGAACAACAACAGGGTGAGGAAGTTGGCACACCTTAGGGAAAAAACACAGATCCCAAAGCGTAACATGAAATAGAAAAAGAATAGCAGAAAAACAAACAACGAGAGCAATGATGAAAAATGTTGTGGTCAAAATTGAAAATGTAAATGTATATGTATTCTCGCTCTCTCTCTCTCTCTCTCTCTCTCTCTCTTTCTTTTTCTCTCTCTCTTTCTCTCTCTCCCTCTCTTATTATCTCTATCTATAATCCTCTCAATGTATGTCTGCCTCTACCAATTTCTTCCTAACACATTGTTTCCTTCAAAGCTGACTCGCTCCCGCTCTCTTATCTTATGGTTCCTGTCATCTCATATTTTTAGTTTAAATACCTGTAAGATAAATGTGAAGAACAATTACAGTAATGATATGTCAGTAAAACAAAGATGAAAAAAATGAAATATAAATTATTTGGGTACTTAGCCCATTTATATTGCCCCTTCATGTGGAAATATGGCGGAAAGGAGGGCCCTCACTAACAACGCCACAGATGTAGATAGTGATAGAGTAGAAGTTAGCAGTAATAGAAACTATAACTACGACTGTAGTCTTTACTTTGTGGCTATTGTTTTTTCAGTAATGCTGTTCTGCCTTGGCATGTATTGGAGCGTGTCATTTATATTGGGAGATATAAGGGAGGGGGCCGTGGGGTACACCTGATACAAGAAGGATCAAGTCTCATTTGGGATGGCTTTAAAGTTATTTTGAGCCACATTGCTTCCGTGAATACTAATTTAACCACTTTGCACAAAAACCAAACTGTCAAAACCCCCATTTTTACATACGCTGCTATGGGTTATGGTGTTGATAACATGTCAAATGAGTATGATGATGATTATCCTATGTTCGGTAGTTCAGAATCACCATATGTAAATATGCACACAACTAAAGAACCTACCTCAGATGCTGATAAAATGCACTTTACACCCTACGTCCCAGTTACCATAACGTACCCAATGTCACAATTTTTGCAAAGTGGGAGCGAACAAAATGATGAAATATGGACAAACATTTTTCCCATAAGACATCTAAAGGTGAAAAAGTTACACAATGGTAAAGGGGATTGGGGGGGTAGAAGGCGAAAAAGGGGGGCAGAAGGGAAAGGTTATGATGCATACCATGGTCTGGGATTAGATGAAATCGAAGACCCCCGCTACCCAATGTTCTCAGAAAACAAATGGAAAGACGAGACAATCACATGTAAAGCTGAAGCATTGCGAGGCTGACAGAAGAAAACTTTCAATGGGTAAAAAAAAACTTGCACTGCAACCTGGTCCCAGCACATTGCCAAACTAACGTGGGTGACAGCACTTGAAAAACTGATCAAGATACAAAAGGAGATCCAGCACAAACTTTGCTTTCATGGGGCGGGGAAGGTACGAATGGGCTCCAACAAACATTGCAAAAAGACAATCATCCTGCCAGATTTGAAAAAAGGAACAGCAGCCTTAATGGACACTTACTAAGTGTGTGGCAGACAAGTGTACCTACTCCTCCCGCCATCATGGCGAGGTACCTGTGCCATGGTAACGCTATACTCAGCCTTAATGGTGATTCCGAAATGCCATGTCCAAGGGGGGAAGGAGCCAATTGAAAAATCACTGGCACCCCAGCCAGCAACCAAAGAGCCCTCTACTTACGGCATCCCGACCGAAGACGAGTTGCAGAACAGAGTTTCCCGCAAGTGGAGATCATCAAATTATATCTCCAATGAATCTTCAGACATCCTGGTAGAAATTCTGGATAAGTACAAGCTTTTCAATTCCGCAGAAACATTTTTTACTTCACTCCTTCTGCCAGGACTCCAGGAGCGAACCAATGCAAAATGGCTGCAGATCGTGTGCTGGGAGTTGATCCAACTAGCCAACGACACAGGGGAAGGCTTTAATGTGAGCAAAGTGGAACCTCGAGCCCTGCGGTTGATGACCATGCAAAACTGGTACGTTCTGGACCTCCTCACAGTAATGGACAGCAGTGTTTGCCGAAAAATCAGGAGAGCATGCTGTACATTCGTGCCTTCTGCGGATGCAGACAACGGGACACTATCCCATGTGATCTCAGCAGTGCACAACCTGGGTGAACGAATGAGGAAAGAAGGAGGGATCACCCTGAGCAACTGGTTCGATGACATTGTTAACTGGATACCTTCCTGATTCAGCATGATGATGAAAATGTGTTTTCCACTCATTGTTTTTCTGTTACTAATTTTTTGTGTGTGTCAGGTAGGGGTTCGTTGTTGTTCAAAATCAATGCCTAGCTCTGCTATGATGATGGTAACGATGGGCAACCGACAATGATGCAAGCAATGAAAGATGCACATACACAGACAGGAGAGTCTAATCCCCCCAAATATTGTATGACAGCAGTGTATCGTTATCCCGGGGACAGGGTGGACAATTTGTATCACACCACGATAAAGGAACCACAGGAGTTACAATGGTGCAAGGAGGTGTGGGTGGATCTGGATGGGGATGGGGGAATATACATGGCCTGCACCCCTGATGAGTATGCTAGAAGGGGCCAAAGTTTACGAGTGGTATGTAGGGCCTGGATGCCAATAAAAGGGACACCTGCTTGGGACGAGGCGGTAATGGAGGCAGAGTATTACCGAAATGCAAACCGTGATAAACAGTAATTAGTTACTTTAGATGTGACGAAAGGGGGGAATGTAAGGAAGGAAAGATTGAATTAGGCCACCCCATACATTCTACACAAGATGTACCGCTTGCTCTTGCACTAGTAGGGGACGCCTCCATCGCCCTTCTGCTGCCATGAGGAATAAGACCTCAGGTAGAGCAAAGGTGGGGCTATTGCAAGATGTACTTGGATTCCATTTTGTGTGCCCTCAACTCCATCTTTGGACTAGGCCGCAATTCGGCACTACGAAGTCTCCTCTCCCCTCTGCAGCGCCGCGTACAGCGAGCACCAGCCCCCCCCACCCTTTCTGCGAGACCTAAGTCCCTTTCTCACGGATGCGCTGAAGCTAACTGCAACAATTAATACTGTGTATCATATTATTCTTCCTCTGAGATCACTGTCATGTGTGTGAACCAGCCTGAACCATACCTTGTAGCTCATCCATCTCCACAAACCTGCTCCCGCATCCCTCACCCTCGCTGTTGTAAAATGACTGCTTGTGTAACCCTGTGCCCTCCTAAGGTATTCTCTTGATGTAACAGAAGTGCGCCCCCACTGTGCTGACCACACCAGAGTGCCCCCAATAAACCCAGACCCATGTCACAGTATATCCAGTCCTAAAACTAACATGTGTCACTCCACTCCCCGTTTCATCCAGATGTGCAAGACCAGCCCCGTCCCCAGGCTATCGCAGAAAGTAGGACCCCAGCACCCTTCACCTTATGAGTGACCCAATGTGAAATAATGTAGTTGTGTATGTACAACTTGTAAACCTCTAAGATTTACTCAAAGGTATATTGATGATCATTGGTTACTATACGCTCAGAATAAGTATTCATGCCAGTTTAGCTAGTTTCAACCGCATCTCCTACATGACCCGACTCTCACCCCACCCCACAAGGCCAGCCGAACCACGTGAGGCTCACCCTTCCACCAAAGGAGCAGCCAATCCTGAAGAAGCAGCACCTACAGGCACCTTCGCCTTGAAACCAATAATCTTGTTCCTTTTAACCCTTATAGCTGACATCACTGATGACGCTTTTTTGTCTTATAACACATTGTAAATGTAATGTTTGCCAGAGCGCTCACACTGCAGCAGAATTCTCTGGATACCGAATTCCTTATAAAACGTTGGCAACCTTGCAACCTGTTCTCTTAGTCTCATTCCCTACTGGGATGCGTCTTTTATTCTGAGTTTGTATTGGTAATGTGGGAAGTGAGCACTTTCACCATCTAAAAAAAGCATTGTTTACCCCAGCATCGACAGGCTATCTTTTACATGTAAAAGTGCCTTTCCATTGAAATCAGTCCATCCCAAATATAATTGGACTGGTTTCAATGAAAATGCACTTTTACATGTAAAAGATAACATTTAAATGCATTTTTTGTAACGTTAAAACTTTACATGTAGCTGTCCAGTGCTGAAATTTCGGCACTGGCCAGCTCCTTGTAACGTCTTAATGTTTTTTTGTATTTTGTATACATCTCTTTAGGACTACTGAAAGACTGCATGTAATCATGCCATGTAACTAGTACAACTATAAAAGACAAGTACAAAGTAATTCTAAGGAAGCAGTATGCCAATGATCTGTTGACCATTCTTTTGTGCATTTTTTCCTATCCCCTGCTCAAATGGACCAATTTTGATACGTGATAAACTTATTATCATGTTTTATGATTTTTTAATGATTATTTTGATTATTTCCTTTGATGGTGATGTCTTTGTTATAAATGTATGGGACACACAACTGTATTCTGTTTATTGTGAACACGGCTGATCCTCAAAATAAACCAGCATACAACCAAATTGATCCTTATGATTGTGTTCATTAATGTTGGGCAGTGCACGGCTCTGCAGTACTTTTCATTGGTACAAATAGAATATATACCTGGCACCAGATTGGCAATTCGCTTGGAGTTATTTTAGAGCTTAACCAATTTAGAATCTCATCTCACAAATCGGTATTGTAGTCACAGCACAAGCACCTGGGTGATTCTGGGAGCCATCCTGCACCAAACGTAAATATTAAAGGCAGAATAGGTTTTCTCGAGACCCAAGGGGAGATTTTGAGATTCAAGTAATTAGGGTGGAGGAGTGCTGAGGGGTAAAGGACACCCGGGAGAGGGGTGGGTATGGGAGGGGGAGTTTGGAAGATGGTGACACATGAGGAAGGGGTAAGAGTGGCTGGGAGAATGTGGGCACTCACTAACAAATTCCACCCCCATTCCTAGTCACCTGATTGGCTGAGCACCCTTCACTGGGTATGAATACCTATTTAATACATGGCAGCCTGCAATACCGGTATAACACCCTGTAAATTGCAGGCTAGTTGTGACATTAAAAAAAGACATCACTACCATTTAATTAAAGCCATGACAAGCTTTTCTAATTCCTTTCTTATAATATACCTGCCTATGGCACGTTATAGCCATTAATTGATAAGGAGCAGTTTATGGAAGTACATTTATTTTGTGTACTGCAATAGTTAATCATCTCAGAGCAAGAATCTATGTGCATATTACTAATCAATTTAAAGCACAACACGTTTTTACATGCATTTTTATCAAACGGCTTAACATCAGCAACTGGAAGATCTCTTACATTAGATCAAGCAAGAAGCCAGGAATTAAAAGGGTCGACACTGCATGGCTATGTAGTATAAGGTAAAAAAAAAACATACGTTCCATACAAAGGATATTGTATGTCACCTCAGAGTTTTGTGACCTTATTGAGTACTCGACCGTTGGCCTCGGTTTCTATTTGGTCATGTAACTCTTCAGCGCCTTGAAACATCCTTATAATGTACGTTATTTATTTTATTTATTTATTTTATTTTATTGGCTTTTTATAACGCGCCTGAGTTTGGTTTCTAAGCGCAGATCTGGGAGGTCTTGCTTCCAAGACCAATGCGTTGCCCCTCTGCTATCCTCCGTTATTTGGGGTACTTTCTCCCATATCAGTTAGTATGACAGCTGTGCTTTCAGATCTTTAAGTTTGCAGGATGCATCGCAGTCATAATCGCATTCTTTCATGCTTCAGACCCAAAGTTTTCTTTTACACTCTCCCCACCACATTGCACCCACCTAACAAAAAATAATCATTTATTTTACTTAATCTAGTAGGAAAAAAATATGAAACGCAATTGATGTTTCCTTGAGCGACATAATAGCCTGTACCATGCACTATATAAATCCTCATTATTATTATATATGTTGCAACACTGCAGGCTGTTAAACAACTCTCAAGCGGGCAGGGGAGCTCTGTATAGTGGACACCAAAATGAATCACTTCAAGGTGATAAAAAATGTGACAGCTAAGGAAACAAGTGATTTTTCCAGGATCACATTGAAATGGAAAATCTGGAATTTCATCTAAGATTTCTTGATTATACAGTTTGCAATTCAAGCAGTAGGTTACATATCCTACAAATAATGCATATTTACATACAATACTTTCTAGATAAGTATCTTTCAAAAGCTGCACTAGTACTGTGTGTTTTTATAAAGTCGACTTGTAACTCACCAGACCACATAGTAAATCCACCTCACAATAAATTGCCAATCTTTACAAAAATATTTTAGGTTGAAATAAGTGTGATTCACTCTGAAAGTTCAATTGAGCAAAGGACATGGATTAGAAATGGATAAACTCTCCAAGAAAGGGACCACACCGATTTGACAAGCTTTGTGCAAAAATACACACTTCCATATGCCATTTAGCGATTGATTAGAGTGCTCTGTTCAGAAACTTGCAACAGCACACACCTTAACATGCAAGACAGTGATGGTAACATGAGTCATTGAGGGCCTGCTTCAGGGAGTTTGGGGGATTGGAGTGGTGTGTGTTTTGTAGGCGCATATTTGAATCTTGGAAGGGAGGACCAGGGGTTTCATTGTATCCTTCTGAGCTCAGTAAAATAATTATCCTTTCAACTAACAACATGGAGCAAGAATAAAACTTGGGACCTGTTGATGATGTTCATAAATTCTGCTTCGTTACCACACACTATCATCTACTAGATCCAATCCCCTTTGCTCATGGAAAACAAAGAAGGGCAGACCCCATTCTACTGGGCTCGGTTTAATCTACCTAGGGCATATGTCATCCAGAAAAATAAGATAAGGGGTATAGTTGTGATAATGCTACCCTCTGCCCTTTATATGTGTGTTTTACAAACCAGATGACCATGAGCCCCCAAGTGCACTGAGCCTTGCCTCTAAGTTCTGTAAAGACGACCAAGGGTGCATATGAGCTCTTGTGAATCTCCCGACTGCTAAATGGCAATTGCAGACCTCTGTTAGAGAGGATCCCCAGATCTGTATAAAGTACTTTCACATATTGAGTTATGGGCCATAGGACCACGAACAAAAAACTGCTAAGTTCCACAGACTATGGTCAAGCATTCCATACCAGCAGTAGATATATGTACAAGGTTTATTGGGTCCAGTTCACTGTGGATTATTCTCCTTCAGCAATGGACGCCAAACGACCTCGGCATCTCATCCACCTCACCAGTTAAACTACTGCCCTCCCTCCTCCGAGAGCTCTTCTTGTCCTGTGGGAGTCCTGCCTAACCTCTCCATGACCCCCTATAGCGCACAGCTCTGGGCCAGTTCTTGAGGGGAAAATGGGCTCTCATTTCTCACACTACACATCACTGTGGAAACTATCAAAATCTCTATGCACCTACTACTCTTCATCCTCACCTCCAACATGCCATGCACGGCTGCTGACCCAGGAAACTGATTCCGGGCGGCTAGCCACACTCCGGGTAACCGTATTTATACATGTGTTCCCTTTCTACTCTGGACAAGGACATGGGACAGGTATGAAAGAATCTCTAGATGTGATTGGTACATGTGGGCCAACCCTCTCAAAGGTAATATAAAACACCTCTGAAGTTGTCCTCGGACCAAATACTTTGCCGCCACCACTGCTATTGCTTCTCTTATCAAATACCTTCCAGTCATACTTGTAAGAAGCAGAACAACCACTTCCCCTCTGGGTGTAGGGTGTATCCCCACCACTATTACTATAGCAACAGTATCTGCCTGTCTGTTCTTAGGAGTAAACGAGCTAGAGGCATGGGCAGGTCTTTTGCCGTCCAGGCTGCCACGTCATGGAATAAACCTCTGAAAGCTTTACACCTAAAACAATTTGTTGAGCTTTAGAAAAAGGCAGAAAACCATTATCTTCGAGCAACTGGTGCTGGATGACTGTTGTCTGTCTTCCCCTTCTCTCTGCTTTCTTTTCTGTCTTGCTTTTCTTCTATGCGACCTGATGCCTTCGGGCACAGGCGCATTACAATTGAATAAATAAAATGAAATCCCCATTCAGAAATGATTATTTACTCTACTCCTTTCCACAGTGCCTCATTCAGGGCCAAATGCATGATTGTCTTCGCAAATGACCTAATTCCCTATTCAGTGATACCATAAAGTCAGTTCCTCTGATGCTATGTGAATGGATTCTCTCCTCCCCACTAGGGGAAGGCAGGATCTGATGGGATCCTTACTTAAACCCCTCTCAGTCAGGGACTTGGTTTGCACCACCACTCACCTGAAAAAGGTACACACCTCTGTCAGTCATCTCAATTTCAGATAGAAAGCCCCAGCTTCCCAATTCAGTCAGAAGCCCTTGCAGTCATTAGCTGCAGTCACTGTCTGTCACCCAACTAGTAACCATCATCTACTCCAAAACAGTCTCCCTGACCGCAATTCAGTCCACCCAACCAATACACGGTCACCATGTCGCGCAAACGCAGGCAGTATTATCTGAACATTTCCTCACCAGTAGAATGAAAAACAGAATTCCCGGTCTACCAAATGGCACAAGGTTGTTACACTCAAATATCCCAACTAGCAATGCTGGGAAACAGTGTACCTTCTGAGTAAAAACGTTCTGAAGACCAGTATCATTGACCAACCAAAGGCCACTTGTGCCATCAAATTTCACGCCATCACTTTTTCAGAAAAATATTGTGACCCAAAACGATTGTATTTTCCAAGGGGCAATGTGAGATTTTCTGCTGATCCCACTAATTTTAGTTCACATTTTGCTTGCCTACACAACAGCAAAGGTTATCTTTTCCCCATATAAATGCAGATTTACAAGTAGCAGATTTTCAGGGTGATGGGCGCCTGCAGGACAGGACTGGTGCAGTATTCCACACTTGACATTGGATATACTAACAGAGCTACAGAGAGGGGCCTCAATTCCAACACAGCTTTAATTATTCCTAGGTGACACCATGACATGTCCGAAACCTCCACCCAGCCCTGGCTGTTCAGTGAACAGTAGTTTGCATTCTCAGACTTGTAGTTACTTGTCCACTACTACCCACTTACTCTATAATAGGGTTGTGGGGCAGAGAAATATATTCCCCCATACCATGTCCCTGCCTTGTTTTATCTTTAAATTCTTGAACCTGTACCATGAGCTTTAGTAGTAATAGAGGATACTTTCCTTCAATTGTTTGTTTTGACAGGTGGCCACAGCCCTTTCCCTGTCCCTAGTCTTGCCCCCTGAACCCCTGTACATTTGATTGAACTCCAATAATTTGCATATACATTTTATATAAAATGATAAGAGCCCCAATAATTTTTATACACATTTTATATATATTTGATATAAAATGATAAGAATCCCAAACATGGTTGAAATGAATTTTATATCATTTTTATAAGGACCCTAATAATTTTTACATACATTTTATATCAATTTGATATACAATGAATGGGTTATTAATAGGTATAGGTCTAGGGGCAGGTGTAAGGCTACGACTGCACTGGGGAGGGGCGTATAACCCAAATATATAGCTTTTGTTGCAGGCTTGGAAAACATGTGCGCTCTTCTTAATTTTCTGGTGGTATTCAGCATGGTATTGAGGAAACTGTAATTATGAACTGCCACAGTTATAACGGGGGGAAAGCATGCCGCAGAAGCCTGGGGATCGTGACAATGGTTATGCTCCTGATTGTCCTATGGTGTATGATGGGATGGAAGATCCTTAGGATTTGATTGCTGACTACGAAGCCGAAGAGTCCTGGGATGAGGATGACATGGTTCTGGAACAGCCACTGGTCGTTGTGCCTGGGTGACCATCCATGGCCGATGTGAACTCTGAAGACAATGACTATGAATCTATGGTTTTGCAGGAGAATATGGCTATGATGCCGGAGAATGACCCCGCCCCTCTGGCACTTTGGGAAAAACAGGGGCCCATGTGCGGGTGTGAGGAAGCCAAGCTACAGCAGAGACGATCAATATTTACTTTGTTTGCTCTTCAAATCAACTTGAAAACACAGCGGATCATGCTAATAGCCTATGTAAGGACTATATTGCGCTAATGGGGAAGGAGTGCTAAGCAGTAACAGAGACGATCAATATTTATTGTGTTTGCTATTCAAATCAAATTACAAATCTGAGGATCGTGATAACAACCTGTGTAAGGAATATATCTCGCTAATGGAGACCGATACGGACACAGCGGCTCTCGCCCGCGCTGATATTCGGGATATACAGGGTTTTACAGCCATAGTGGTGGGAGCGTATTTAAAACAAAACTTTTACAGATGGTGCTACGGACATAAAATTGATGACCACCAACAGGATGCTCACGAATGTTTGGAAATATCTTACTCTGATAATTCACTACATAAAATATGTTACGTGTTGAGCGATAAACACCTTGTTGGAATGATGAACCTAATACACTCACTAATCCAGCTAAGGGTCGGGAAAGGGACCAAACAATGCGTGTCTATAACAAGGTAGACTATACAATCGGTGAATAACCCCCTTTTGAAAATGAAACTGGCCCTTCAGAAGACAACTGAAAACCACCTCTTCCACTGACCCTGTGTTGGCCACATATTGAACAGTTGCACTTGATTCCTGCCAACAACCTTATGTCTGATTTGTACTGTTGTAACTAACTATTTCCCCTCTACCCATCCCCCCTCCTCACTCAACCCACCCCTCTTCACCTCCCTCACCCCCTGTGCTCAACTAGTGTCTTGATGCCCAAGGGTTTTGCGTGCTCTACAAATGCAAAATAAATAAATTAATAAATAAATAAAGCAGTTTAGACGCATGTGTCAGATGCATGTTAGAAGCAGCGTTGAGAAAACAGTTTGCAAGTGGGTGGGGACAAGGTATATCAAAACTAGTGCAGCCGGGCAAGGTTCATGGGGCCCTGTATACTGACCCATTAAGATTGAGATTGTAGATATTTTACATGTATTACCGCTTAATTGTAGGAAAGAAAGAATTAACGCCTAATGGAATGTTGACATGTTTGCTTATCGATGCAGCAGAAGGCAGTGTGTCTATGAAGTAATTGCGTGTACTGTGGAAACTGTAGCCCGACTAATTTTCGTGCAGCAGCCGACAGATCCAAACTATTTCACGTGAGTACAAAACTGATGTTTTAAATGTTAATAAAAATCTGTTGTTTATAAAACTTAATCATGTCTTTGCCTTCGCGGCTATGGGTTGAACATGTCCGGCGTAAAGCTGTTGAGAATATATTATGATCAAGGGGGTTTTTGGTATTTACGGAGGGGTTGTAAGCCTTTGTCGTAAACTGTGATGCAATGGCGAGAAGGTGTCAAGGGGTGCTGTCAAGATGTGGCTTTTGCAGCAGGAGGCCTACACGCTACAAAAACATTTTGTACAATTAATTACAGAGGTATCTTATATCGATCAGCAATGGCAGGCAAATATCATGGATTTGAGCCAGTTTCAGCGAGACAACAATGGTTTCCATTATATTCTAGCCGTCATCAACGTTATATCAAAATACCCCTATGTTGAGGCTTTAAAGAACAAGACGGGTCACAGCATAGCAACAGCTTTTAAATGCATATTTAACTAAAGCTGAGTTCCTGTTAAACTACAGATGGACTCCGGTAAGGCGTTTTTAAATAAACTGCTACACAGTCTTCTAAATCAACACAATGTGCATCACTTTGTAACACACTCCGAAGTGAAAGCTTTTATTGTAGAACACTTTATATAAACTTTTAAAACACGGCTCTGGCAATTGTTCACCGCTAAAAACACCCATAGATATGTGGAGGTGTTACCCAGAGTTATAAATGTGTTTAACAAAATTCATCATATATCTATTAAAACCATCGCAGTGGGTGTAACACCTCAGAATTACATCGAGGTTTGGGAAACAACTGTACAAAGAATTTTTTAAAAAGGAGACACGAACACCCCTTAAAAAGGGGGATCATGTGCGGATTTGAAACCTCAAGGCCATCTTTACACTGGCGTATGAGTAGAACTACAGTAACAAGATCTTTAGCATAGATGGAGTGGCTCAGCGGGAGGTCTTTATATCTACAGACTAATTGATTATTCGGGGGATGCTGTTGAAAGTGTTTTTTACAGGGAAGAGATCCAGAAAGTCAGTAAAGGCCAACAGTGAGTTTATAGAATAGAAAAAGTCATAAAAAGAAAAAGGTTGTGGAGTCAGGAAGCAATATCTAGTCAAATGGATGGGGTGGCCTGACAAATTCAACAGTTGGGTGCCTGTCAGATGCCTAGAGGCCACGGGTGCATAACGGTAGCAGCATGGAGTTGACACCTTTTCTACATTATGCTCCCCAGTAACGCTTCAGCTGAGACATTTCCAAGGATATCCAACTTCACAGTGAAGCTGAGCAAACCTGTACATTTGGAGGGACAATGGTCTGTGGCACTCACTAAAGTTCAGTACACAAGCTTGTGTGATACTTTAGGCCAAGGGGAAGCCATGTTTATCATAAAACGAACAAACCTTCAGAGGCTCTGGACGGACCAGTTCACCGAGGGGTATTATCTGAACATACATGAACTTGTCAGAGTCATCAATAAAGCCATATGTATCATACCTGAGTATGGTGATACGACGTTACAGCTAGACCTGCACCAAAAGAACATTTTTCTGGAGGGTCTGGCAGGTTTTCAACAACAGGGAGATTGCGGAACATATTGGGAATGGTGCAACACGCTGGAAATAAAGAACCATGGGACAATATTGACACCGATATAAACAGGGATATTTACAGCTTACTGCTTTACAGTGATATTGTGGCGTATCAAAGGGTCAGAGATAACTAAAACCTGCTACTTAGAACCATGGAGATTAAAGGGAACAACAACAATATTGTGAACATTCAATACAACAAACCTGATTACATCCCTGTGTGTTAAAACCGGTTTCACACCATCAACAGACAGATAAGAGATGATCAAGGGTAGTTTGTATAATTTAAATATGGAAAAAATCTGGCTGCGGTTGCACTTCAGACCGCTCTGGCTGAAAGACTAATAAAACAGTGTTATAATGGCTGTGGTGAATAACTATGGAGACCCAGCGGCCTATATGGAATATTACAGGAACCAGGCCGCTTACGGCGATCAGCCGTATTTTAGCGAAAGCCCCGTAATGTATGGAGTGGGACTCAGTGGTATCTTTTGAAATCTCTTCAGATGCGCAATGCCCTTTCTACGGCGCTACTTCGAATTAGCTAAACCACATGTGAAAAAGGCAGGATGAGGAATTGATGCCTCAATGTATTGCATGGCCTCTCCCGGGCTCTCAAAAAAATGTGCTCTTCCTCCATGTTGTATGCGCCGCTTGGAGGGAAAAAGGATGGAATATTGGATTTGCCACTCGCACAGCAAACACTTTACCAGATCATACGATCTCCTGGCCGCCTCCACCCCAGCAGAAAAGTCAGGGTAAATATGCACTATACTGGAGTCCAACTGGAGAGAACCACGTTCTCTGGATAGGTGAAGTATTAGATTCCTGTCACAGTTGTTCAACAGCCGTGCAATAATCATGCACTGTAGCACACCAGGCTTTGCAGCAGGGTCCATTGCCTGGTACGCACGTTCCACCAAGAACTGTGCTGAGAATAGAGTATCCCCAAATAAAGATTTCAAGAGATTTCCCGCAAAGTGCCCTATAGGCCCCTTTGACGCACTCTGTGGTACTCTAACGATGCAGACATTGTTGCGGCGGGACCGCGATTACAAATACTCACACTTTGCTTGGACAGCAATGAGTTCCTTTTTTACCCCCTTCAGCAGCTTATCATTGGATTCAATCTTGCTCTCCAGGTTTCCAACCCTTGTTTCTGCCTCAGTAATGCACCCTCTCTCTGTATCCAGTCTGGACCGGAGGGAACTGCTATTAGCAGTAATGTTGTCCAATTTGGTATTAACCGAGGCAAGGCCAGATTGCATCGCCACCATCGGGGTTACATACCAGCTGAGGTGCCGGGGGGCCATACACAAGAGCAACTTCAGCGGTGGCGGCCACAGCCGCCTCCCTACAATGGGTACTGGTGAAGGAGTCCATCGGACCACGCTTTTTCCCAGCTCCCTTCATCATAACAGAAGCAGGCAGTGCAGCAAGGAGGCGGATCACGGCACAGGTAGGAGCAGTGCCATTAACAAATCAACACCCCCAGGGCAGCCCATTTTAAAGTGGACACCAGTTATCAAGATCTTCCAGTGGGGCACACCACAATGTCATTCAATTGTGCCAGGAGAAAAGTTAAAGTGGCCCCAGTCAGCCCCAATACTAGTTGCAGAAGAAAAACAATATATTAATAAAATAAAATACATTTTAAGCCCCCCTGCCCCTCTCTGGAAAGCCAGATGGGCCGGAATTGCTATCTCCCTCCAGGGAGTGCAGGTGAGCCAAAGGATCTATGCTCAGACCCCAATGGACCTGAGCACTGCACCAGCCAGATAGAGCACACAGACAATTCCAGGAGGCAGAACTCTCTATTAACAACCCTTTCAATGACAGTCCAGCTCCACCAAATGCAGGAGGCATATTAGCCCCAGGGATGTCTGGCAGCAACCCCTGCACTCCCAGGCAAAATGATCTGCAGATTGTGAGCCTCTGACACCCGTCATTGGCTCAAGCACAAAGGGTACAGAGAAAGACTCACAATCTTCACCTCCAGGCTGCAATGGATTTTTAGATTCAGCTGGGAGCTCTGGACTGACAGCACGCTTCACCAGCCACTTGGACTAGCAATGAGACCTCCAAGCCCCTCTCCTCCTCGCACCAGTAGGCCCTTGTCAGGCCAGGAGGCAACGCTGCACCCGCACGCTGCAGGCAGCCCACACGCCCGAAACAGAGTATGTACGCTTCCTGCTGGGAGTTCGCAGGACACTGGCTTTCGCAAACCAGTCCCTGATCACCGCCAGGATCAGCCTGCACTTGCCCAGCAGTGTCTGCCAGCTGTGCAGGTACAGGCGGTGAATATACAGGCAAAAGAGAGGATTTGTTACTCTCAGGATTTTATTAGAAACAGAGCACTACGCTCAAGCGGCCATAGTCGATGCTGCTCACGAGCGCCCCCCTACAAAAGCTTTTAACATAACATAACATGGTCCTTCTTCCGCACAATAGTCCCTCATTTTAGCCCCTCATCCTCATCTTAGGCCCTCTTCCTCAGCCTCCTTCTTCATATGAGTCCATCTTTCTTTATTTTTTTTGTATTATTATTATTTTTTTTACTTTATTTAAGAAGTATATAAGAAACAATACAACTGAACAACTTCATAAATATCAGAGTGAAAACAAGCGGAAAAAAAACAAAAAACACACTGTAACTTGCAGTCCATCAAAATCATAAAGTACACACTAAGTAGACAGTAATTCAGAAAATGTAAAGAAATCAAAAATCATCCCCACCCACCTACCCCACAACAAGACAAAACCACACAGAACAAGACCCCAAAACTAAAAACCACACATAACAAACACCCCTCCCCCCCACACCCCCCTCCTATCCCAAAATCCAATAACAGGAAAATCATGGCCTACACCTTATCCAAATAAATCACAAAATGACCCCCATCTTTCCTCGTATTCAACTTCCCTATGAAGACGAATTGCCTGAGTCTTCTCATACCAAGAGAGCATCCGCATGTCAGCCACCCAATTCTTGCAATGCGGCTTCTTCCTAGACTTCCACACCTTCATAATTTGCTTTATCGCCACCAACAATGCCCTATCAATCCAATCCAAACAATCCCACAACTCCACACTCCAACCATCCGCCGAAAGGAAAATCGCTGAAAGAAAAGTACGAGGCAACAACATACCAGTTACCAAATCAATGCAATTTATAACCTCTCTCCAAAAGTCAACCACCCTACTACACTCCCAGAGCATATGTAAATAAGTCCCACTCAAGCTTCCACACCCCCAACACAGGTCCACATCAGCTAAGCCCCTCCCTTTCCTCCTCACCGGTGTCCAGTAAATACGACCCAAGAGACGTTGATGAACATACCTCAGATTTAAGTCAACCTTGGCCCTCACCGAAACCCTCCAGCAGTTGTCCCACAGATTCTCAGAAAGGTCTATTCCCAATTTGTACACCCACTTCAACCGCAACTGGTCCCAGGAGCTCCTCATACAATCCTGCAAAGGCATCAGCTGAACATATGAAGAAACCGTCTTAGGAGAAATAGCAAAGATCTCACAAACACGAGGATACTACTCAAAGGGTCACTAAACATTTGCATCCTTTCCAACAGTAACTGTTTCAAAATCCCATATCTACCCATTTCCCTGGCATGTAACCCATAACAATCAACCAATTCTCCAAATGGAACCATCCTCCCCTCCTTCCATACATCCCCGATCTTCAGAATGCCCCTATTAGCCCAACCCCTACAATCAAGCCTCTTATTGTTAATCATTAGACCCGGATTCAGCCAGAGAGAGGCCATATCATACAAGTACAAGGATTGCCCACACCCCAGAATCCAGGCCACCAAAGCCGACTTTGAAGCCACTAAAGCTTCTAATTTAGCACCAGAATTTGCCAATCTCCCATAAGAATACAAACAATCCAAGGAAAAGGGATACAGCAGTTCTCTCTCCATAACAAGCCAATAAGGATCTGGTACCCGCCTCTCCTTAAAGTAATAACAAGCCTTCTTCAATAAAAAAAACCCTACAATAATTCTCCAATACTGGATAACCAAATCCCCCATCCTTGACACTACGTTCCATAATATATCTCGGAACTTTCAGCTTGTTACCCTTCCCCCAAAGGAGGTCCATACAAATCCTATCAACTTTCCGGAGCATTCTTTTAGTAAATTTAAGAGGAAGTGATTGTATAAAATATAGGACCTTTGGCAACAGCATCATTATAATAGCATTGACTCTCGCCCAAATATTCAGAGGCAACCTTTCCCATCTCTGTGTATCCCTCAACAAAATTTCCTTCAACTTATCTACATTATATTCCACCATCCTCTTAATATCACGCACAAGGTAGACACCCAAATATTTTACCGATACATCAGCCTACTGACAATTCCAATCTAATAGTCACCTGTTCAGCTGATTCATCCTAAGCGGAAAAACTACAGTTTTACCCCAGTTAACCTTATAACCAGACAGTTCCCCCACCTCCTGCAACATGTTTCTCAATAAGGGTCCGCCCACCTCCGGGTTCCTCAAGACTACTGTCAAATCATCAGCATATGCCAAGACCTTCACCTCATCATTCTTTAGCTTCCAACCGCAGATGTTCTGCTCCTGCCTAAGGTATACCAACAACGGTTCCTGAACCAAATTAAACAAAAGAGGCGAGAGGGGACACCCCTGCCTAGTACCCCTATATAACCTAAAAGTCCGGGACAAAACATCATTAACCCAAATTTTAGCTGAGATATTATACTGCAATGCACCAATAGCATTCAACAATTGAGGACCAAAACCCATCCCAAGCAGCGTAAAATTCAAAAACGACCAATTCACATAATCAAACGCTTTCTCGGCATAAAAAAAACAAACATATGTCCTCCTCTATAGCGTGGGACAACCACTTTATGTTCAACAATGTTCTGATATTATCATAGCCATATCTATCAGCCATGAACCCCACCTGTGAGCCATCTATTAAGCCACCCAGAAACCTTTGCAACCTAGTAGCCATAACCTTAGCAAATATTTTTACATCCACATTAAGCAAGGAAATGGGACGATAATTCGCACACCTCGACAAATCCTTACCCTGTTTTGGAATAAGAGTAATAATACTCCATCTGAAAGAAACATATTAAATAAAACACATAACCTGGGCACCAAAACCGAACTAAACGTTCTATAGAACTCCACAGGTAAACCATCGGCACCAGGAGATTTACTCATATTAAGTTGGTAAAGACCATCCACAATCTCCGTTTCTACAATGCAAGCATCCAGCGCCTCTCTGCCTTCCTCAGACAGAGAATGAAGATCTATTTTGTCAAAAAATTCCACCAATTTGCCATCCTGAGGTTGTGATTCTTCCGCATAAAGAGATGCATAATATGATCTAAAGCATTCACAAATATCAATACTCCTAACTTTCGCATCCCCAACTGTATCCTCAATCTTCTGCACAAACAATCTACCCGATAAAGATTTCAATTTCCTGGCAAGTATCGCCCTCCCTTTTCCCCCTCCTCCCAATATCTCTGCCTCATGAAATATAGATCTTTCCCAGCTTGATCCTCCATCGTTTTCATTAGCTTGCTCCTGACCTCCTCCATCTTTAGTCTGTCCTTCCCCTTACCAGACAGAGCATACTCCCGCTGTAGTGCCTTAAGTTCCAATTCCAACCCTTTAATACTCAATTCCCCTTCCCTCCTTACCCTAGCCGTCCAATTCATCAATTCCCCTCTTATAGTTGCCTTAAACGCATCCCACACTATCATGAGGTCCGCTGAACCCATATTTTCTTCGAAAAATCAAGCAATAGAAGCATTAATAGCCTCACAGACTTTCTCCTCTTGCAGTATGAAACTCTTAAGTCTCCATTTACCACCTGTGGGTCTATGCATGAATCGATCCATGTTCAATTTTACCAACGAATAATCAGAAAGACACCGCTCCCCAATTTCCACCTTATTGACAACATCAATCAGCCTATCCGAAACCAATAAATAATCAAGCCTAGAGTAAGAATTGTGGGCTGTGGAATAAAACGAAAAACCCTTCTCCGTGGGGTGAATGAACCTCCAACTATCCACCAAATCAAAAGTATCCATGAAGCCCCGAAAAGCATTACTCAATCCCAGGCCCGTAAACCTGCACAAAGATAATCTATCCAGGGCAGCATCCGCAACACAATTAAAATCACCTCCAATGACAATATACTCACCCCTCATCTTTTTCAAAGAATCCGTCAATTCCTTGAAAAAACTAGTACCACTTGAACAAGGACTATACACCAATCCCAGAGTCAGCATTCTTCCCTCATACCTAATATCCACTAAAATATAACGCCCATCATCATCCATAAGCACATTGTCGACCACCATACCCAAATTCGGAAGTTCGAAGGAGGTGGGATTGCTGTTTCGAATGAGTCCATCTTTCATATGCTAGGTAATATTCATTGTCTTCATTCTTGTCCTTCTTGTTCTTCTTTGTCCCTTATCCTAGTCCCTATTCCATCTGCCCCATCCTATTCCCTCTTCCTCACCCTAGTACCTCTTGCTCATCCTTTTTCCTTATCCTCATCTTAGTCCACACTCCTTATCCTAGTCTCTCTTCCTCATCCTGGGCCCTCTTATTCCCTCTACTCCTTCCCCCACCCTAGTCCAATTTCCTCATCCTGTTCTTTATCCTAGTCTGTCATCCTTGTCCTATCCCCTTGTCCTTGTCCCTTATTCCAGTCATGCTTCCTCTTCCTCATAAATTAGTGTCTCTTTCTAATACTTGTCATTCTTCCTAGACTCTGATCCAAAAATATGTCCTTGTTCCCTCATCCTCAACCCTGCTTCTCTTCCTAGTCCAGTTTCTCATCCAATCCTGTTCCCTTTCCTTCTTCCATGTCCTAATCCCTACTCCTCACCCAACTCTCTTTTGTTAGCTCCTCTTTCTCATTGTCATTCATCATCCCTGTCCCTGTCCCTTGTACAATTTTTTCTACCACTACTGACTCCTAATTCCTCTTTCTCATCATAGTTCCTCTTCCTCGTTCTAATGTTTCATCTTAGTCCTTTGTGTGTGTTGCTCATCCTAGTCCCTCTTCTTTGTCCTAGACTCTCTGCCTTGTCCCTCTACATCATCATAAAACCTCTTCCTCGACCCTTGCCTTTCATCCCTCTTCCTCGACTACATCCTAGTCGCTCTTCCTTGTCCTAGTTCCTCGCTCTAGTCCATCTTTCTCATTCCAGTGCCTCTATGTATCTTAGTTCCTGTTCCTCAATCTAGTCCCTCTTTCTCTTCCCCATCATATATACTCTTCCATGCCCTCATCATTGTCCCTCTTCCTTGTCTACTCTCACTTGTTTTAGTGCCTCTTCCTAGGCCCTCGTCCTTGTCCTAGGCCAACATCTGTGTCCTCATCCTAGTTCTTCTTTCTCTGCCCAGTCCTTCTTCATCATAGTCCAGCCTTCTAGACCCTCTTCCTAGTCTATTTTCCTCATCCATCTTCCTAGTCCAGATCCTAGTTCATTCTTCTTGCCTGAGTCCCTTATCCTAGTCCCTCTTTCACATCCTTTCTCATCTTAGTCCTTCTTCCTCTTCCTATACCCTTTTCATTCTCCCAGTCACTCGCCATAGTCTCTCTTCCTTATCATACTCTTGCTTCCTTTCACTTGTCTCAGTGCCTGATCCTAGCCTCTCTCCCCTGTCATAATCCTTCTCCCGTATCCTCTTCCAAGCTCCCATTCCACCTACTCAGCATAGACGCTCTTCTTCAACATAGTATATCACTTAACTCCTAGTCCCTCTTCCTTGTGCTTGTTTCTCTTCTGCATCCTGATCTTGTGTTCCAATCCTACTTTTAGTTCCTCTTTGTCTTCTAAAACCTGGTCGCAGATCCTATTCCCTTTTTTGTATCATAATTCCTCCACCACATTCTAGTCTACTGTCCTAGCATCTCTTACTTGTGCTAAGCTAATGTCCACACCTTTCTTCATCATTTTAGTCCCTCTTCCACATCATGCATTGTTATTCTAATTTCCCTCTTCCCAAACCCGTATCCTAGTTTCTATTATTCTTTCTAGTCCCTCGTCCTAGTTCCTTTTATTTATCCCAATCCCTCATCCTAGTCCCCCTTCCTCGACCTAGTTCCTTTTCCTCAACTCTCTTTCTCATTACAGCCCCTTTACCTCATTGTAGTCCTTCTTCTTTGTTTTTCTCCCTTCTACTTGCCCTAGTCATCTACTCAGTCTATGCCAGTCTTCATAGTCCCGCTTCCTCTTCTGAACCCTTGTCGTCTTAATTCCTTATCCTTTATTCTCATCCTCATTTTAGTTCCTTTTCCTTGACCTAGTCCTTCTTCCTCAATCTTGTCCCTCATCCTCCTCCTAGTCCATCCTCCTCTTTCTTGACGCTCTTCGTCTTCTTCATCCAAGCCCCTCTTCCTTTTTCTTTGTTCCTTTTCATCATCCTTCTTCACCCTAGTGCCCTTTTCTCTTTCCCTTTCTAGTCTTTCTTCCATTTCTTCGTACTCATCTCTTTTCAATTACCCAGACCCTGCTCCTCATCCTTGTCGATTTTCCTCATCATACTCCTATGGATTCTACCTCAGCCTGGTCCTTTTTCTTATTCCTGTTTGTTGGCCTAGTCACTACTCAGAGTTACTCTTCCTCACGCTAGGCCCTCTTCCTCACCACTATTCTTTGTCCTACTCCCACATCCTTATTCCAGTTCTTCTTAATCTTCATCCCTCTTCATCTTTATAATCCCTCATCCTAGTCCCTCTTCATCTTCCCCATCATTGTCCTTCTTCCTTCAACTTGTCATATTCCATCTTTCTCATCCTCTTCCTTGTCCTAATCCCAGTTTCTAATCCTTCTCCTCTTCCTAGTCCATTTTCCTAGTCCTAATACCAATTCCTCTTCTTTCTCCTTCTTCAGTTTGCTTATCTCATCCCTCTTCTTCATTCTTATCCTAGCCCCGCTTCCCCCACCCTCATACCTCTTTCATTTCATCATCTTAGTCCCTTGCACTAGTCTCCCTTCTAGCCCTGCTTCCTCATTCGAGTTCTTTGTTGTAGTCCCTCATTGTTGGTTTTAATTCCTATTCATCTTCTTCATCTGAGTCACTTTTCCTCTTCCTTGTTGCTTGTCTTAGTACCATCCCATGCTGGCCTAGTCCCTCATCCTTGTCCCCTTTCCAAATCCTTGTCCCTCTTTCACTTCCTAGTAATTCTCCTTTGTCCAAGTCCTCCCTCTTCCTTGTCTTAGTCTTACTTCTCTTCTGAATGCTAGTTCCTCTTCTCATCCTACCCCCTCTTCTTTGCCCGTCATCCTAGTGCCTTTTTCCCTTCCCTCTTCCTCATCCTAGTGCCTCTTCCTTGACTCTTGTTCTAGTCCCTCTATACTTATTCCCCATCTCATCCTATGCCCTCATCATATTCCCAGTCCCAGTCCCAGAATGAGTCCCAGTCCCTGTACTACTCCTAGTCAGTCTCTCAGTTATTCTTTAGTTTCTCAAGCACAGGTTCTCATTCGCGCACAGTATCACACTCTGTTGCTTCAAATATCAACCCTGCCATATGTCCCTCTTTCACTCTCTCTGCCTCTCTTTTTCTCTTGCTTGCTGTCAATCTCTTACTCCATCCTTCCCTCTCACTGGGCAGTCAAGTGGAATTTTTGCAAGTGAAGGAGGAGTACGAATTTATGACTGGATGGTGGTTTTGGGGCTGGACATTGAAGGAGCTGAAGGGACAGAATAAGTAAAACGGGAAGAGGGTCTGAATTTCAAGTTACTGACGAAGAATTGGGAGGAATGAGCAGTAAGCTTGTCTAAATTCAAACTAGACGTCAATCCACGCCTCATTCCACAAAAAATATTCTTCGAATGGATTGTGCCCTCCACATATTCCTGATCTTTAATATATTTCATTCAGTGTCAGCTGCTTCAGAAACATTTTTCTCAGTAGAGGGCACAGTGCGTTGTTGACTTCTGACTCTCGGCGCCCTCCGTCCGCTCTCGAGCATGACGTTGTTGATGGTATATATAGCACGCACCGCGCCCGTTGCTTCAGTTCTGTTTTTCCACTACACAGTATGCTTCGGACGGTTCTTTGACTTTATGTCAATGGTGGTTCCTGTCAATCCATGACAGGAAAGGCCTTGAGAGAGAGTAAGGGGAAACTCACTGTGAGTAGGTCCCCTTCTAAATCCCCATCGACTACTCCTTCCAAAAAGGAGATCATCAGACGAAAGGAGTTCAAGGGGTGAGTCACCCCATCACAAGTTCTAGAAACAAGTGCTCTCGATCTAGGAGTGGTTCTCACCACTCTTCATCCCCGGCCTCCCATAAAAAGACCAAGAAGACACAACATTGTTCGAGATCTTTGTCTTCCGACTCCTCGCCTGATCGCAGAGTCACTTGTCCAGATAAGTAAGCCACCAAAGCCAAATGTGAGGATTTTTGAGAAGGCCGCTTTTCCAGCCCCTTTGAGAGAGCCGAAGAAGACTTCTGACCTGTTTTGAACCTCGTAAGGCCAAGAAGGTGCGCGTCAAGGTTGCTGCTCGCTCTTGAGCCTGGGTCCAGAAACTTAGAAGCTCCCTCAGCAAGCCTTGAGATAAGGAAGAAACCCAAGCCTCAACTGTCTACTTGGATGGGGCTAAGGCCGAGTTCCTCAACGTCGACGTCTTTGACATCAAAGCCGTTGACGTCATCGACAGAGCCATCAAAGATTTACTAACCTCAACCTAAAAAGAGTTTTTCTAGTATATGGACCATCTTTTAAGTTTGCCGTTATCAGGCTGAAAATTCCAGCGGATACCGGTAAACTCACCTACTGTTTCCGCTGCCTAATATCCTGGTATTACTGGGATATTACAAGGGGTGGAAAGAACAGTAAATCCCCATTCCATTATTATTATTTACTATTTGTAACACGCATAAGCCTGCTGGCATTGAAGCGCTCAATTAGACGTAAGACAACAGAAAGCAACGAGACAGAAGACAAATTCAGCAGCAGTAGGGAGCCCATAAGAAAAGCAGGGTAAAAAAGAGAGTTTTCAATCTGTTACTAAACAAAATATGGTATTTTCTAAGCAGAGATCAACAGGAAGAGAATTCCAGGCTGCGGTGGCATGTACCGGAAAGGAACAGCCGCTGCCTCTGGCTTTTTGATTATGGGACAGATCAGCCTATGCATGTTGGAGGACCTTGTAGGTCTGTTGGTTGTTTGCTGATTTAGGCTCTGCTTAAGATATAAAGGGGCTGATATAAAGATCCATTTATGAACCATAGTGTTTAGCTTACATTTAATCCTAGATACTCGAGGGAGCCAATGAAGGTCCATTCTGTGGTCTGAAATGTGATCTCTTTTAGAAACCTTCTTAACAACGCCACAGCATCATTTTGCAATATTTGTAGTTTGTGGAGGGCATTGACAATAATCAAGTCTGGGCATAACAACTGCCCTTACCAATGTTTGACTGTTTTTTGGTGACACGTATGGTTCACTCGTCTCAAGAGCCCTAGGTGATATTGGGATTTTTGAACCACACTATCTACCTGGGCTTCAGCCCCCAGAGAGATCTCAAAGAAGACCCCCAAAGTTTTGACTTTCCTTTGAACAGCAAAATCATGCCCTTCAAAAGTGAGTGTAGAATAACAGGAGTCCAGTTTGGCTCTTGCTTGGGGGGAGCAGAAAATCAAGAGCTCTGTTTTGGAGCTATTCAGGCAAAGCAAATTTTCGGACATCCAGTTCTTCATTGCATTGTATAAAATGTGAACCTTTCTAGAATCTGCAGTGTAATCACCAGAGAGTTCCATAAGGAGCTGGGTATAATTGGCGTAATTAGTGAACAGAACCCCTAAAGCATCTAAAAGATTGCACTGGGGCGAATATAGACATTGAAAAGGGCCGGATTCAAGCAACCACCTTGAGGTACTCCACAGGTGCTACACGACCGGGGAGAGGATGCTTGATTTATGACAACCTTAGACATATGGTTACCAAGAAAGGAGCTGAACCAGTAGACAGCATGTTTAGAACAGGCACCAATCGTCGGCAAGATGGACAAAAGTTTTTCATGATCCACAAGATGAAAAGCTGCTGACAGGTCCAGAAGCATGAGAATACCAGTTTTGCCTCCATGTTCAGCATCTGGGTCTGTAGATCAACCAGCGCACTTTCTGTGCTAAAATATGGAGTCATATGGGACTCCATAGAGTCCCATATGATTCCATGAAGGAGATTGCTGGTATTTCCTGTACCGGTTATTCTGGGGCAGGAAATACCAGCATTTATTTGCTGGTGGGGGTCTGATTTACCTCAGGCTCTTTGCTGGAGGTGTATCAGCGTAGCCCCACCAGCAAACTTGTAGTTTCCCAGTGCGGTAAATGTACCGGTGCCAGAATTACTGGCACTTTTACTGGCATTTTTCCCACACTGGGAAACTTGTAATGAGGGCCAATGTCCTCTGTTTTTGAGGGGGAAGAGTTTTCTGATGACAGCCCTCCTTTTGGCCTGGAGTTTGGGACACCTAATGTTCCTGATGCTTTTATTTCAGGGGAGTCCAAGATGCAACATCTGGGGGACTCATTGAGGGATACAAGTGGCCTTGACAGCTCTCCTGAGGTGGAGTTTGACAGTCCAAAACCTTCAGCTCATGTAGCTGCTTCTTACAGAGCTCTCATGAGTAGGGTAACTGAATATCTAGGTTGGGAAAGGCCAGCTGCAGTCAGTAGGAAGGCCAACCTTGCTGATATTCTGGACAAGGGCCCTCCTAAGAACCCCAGTCTTCCTTTTCAAACTGATCTAAAGAGTAAGGTGATGGCAAACTGGGAAGCTCATGATACTACTCCTTTGGTTAGCAAGGATCTCACAAGGAAATATAGACCTTCCAGTACGAATCTGTAGTTTTGTCCAAACTTCCTTCCCCAGAAAGCTTGGTAGTACAGGCTGCCACTTCTGCATTAAGAACTGACACCTACCCTACTATTCCCCCTGACAGGGATGACAAAAGGTTTGGTACCTTGGCTAAGAGAGTTTTCTCTGCCAATAGCATGGCTTTGAAATCTATCAATGCTACTTGTACGTTGGCCAATTTTTTCTTCACATTGTGGGATCTGATAGCTATTGACTCTGACCATATCCCGGAGGGGGAAGAAAGAGATGGTTTCATGGACATGACTAAGGATGGCAAGGAGATGATGTGCCAGTCACTCCAGTCTGGGTTGTCCTCGGCAGACGGTGTTAGCCACGCAATGGCAACCAGCACTGTCTCACACAGATATGCCTGGTTGCGTATGTCTGCTTTTGGCCTGATGTCCAGGAATGATTGTTAAATATGCTGTTTGATGGTTCCCATTTGTTTGTCACCAAGCCTGATGAAAGCTTGGAGAAGCTTTGGTCATCAAAGGCGGCAGCGAAATCACACGGCGCAGCAATTCTCAGCTGCAACAGACTCATTCGGCTCCTCCAGTTTGGAGGGGCCAGTCGATTTGATATTATTAGTCATTCAGGAGGACAAGGGGTCAGGTCACACATAGGGGCCAGAGGAGATTCCCTCGTGGGGGAAGAGGATTAGTGGTAGCACAACTCAAGCAGCTATATCTTCCTTGCAATCAGCTTTTGACGCAGCTTTGCCAAAACCTTTCTGAGGCTTTGGTCCACAGGACTGTGGTGTGGGACAGGTTAACTCAGCACCAAAGTCAATGTTGGAAATGTTTTTATATGTTGCTGCATCTAATGAAGGCTGCACACGTGCGCCCTGGTTGCCCATGGCAACGGACCACGCTGCCCCAACCACACATGCACAGAAGGCACCTACTGGTCCCCGGTGCATGTGCATCGTGTCAAACTTGGTGGCCCCCAGGAGACAACCAAACCGTGCATGCCAATGAAGGCAATCACGGAGCTGCCATTGGGCCTGCCACAGAAGAAAGACATGGAGGGTCAGCCAAGTAAGCACTGTAACATGCCACCCACTCGAAGGACTGGAAGGAGAACCAGGCTTCCAATGACAATGCAGGTAAAACGGTGCACCAACACGAGGGGCGTGGACACCAGAAGTCGGTTGTCAGGAGTTGGCACAGGCAGCGTACCCTTTCCAGGAAACCAGATAGTAGAGCCAACTACAGCACAGCTTGGCATCACAGATATCAGTGACCTCATACTTAGGGGTACATCCACCAGGCTACAGTCAGCAGTGCAGAAAAGCATCAGAATAGTAAGGTTTCATCAGGGACACATAAAAGTCAGGGTGGATCTGCCAGGAAGTAGGTAACTGCAGACAGAAGGCAACTGATGAAAGATGTCAGATGATCCAAAATGGGCCAGAAAATCGAGGGGCGAACTTCTGAGGGACATTCTGCAGAGGTAGGTTTCTGGTCAAAAGCCACACTTTGTGATTGACTTGAAAGTCTGGTTTGCCTTCTTAACAGCTGCTTGAGCAATCATGAGATGTGCCGTGACTTGCTGAAGAACGTCCTGTAGATGAGGTACCAGTGCAGCGCTGGTGGTCACAATCCAGGGGCAACTATAGTAAGGGGAAACAGGTTCAGATGAAATCTCATATAACAGTAGAAGGGGCTTATGCCTGTTGTGGAATGAGCTGAGTTATTGTAAGCCACTTCTGCCATGAGCAAATATTAAGTACAGTCGGTCTACATACCACTGGTCAAACAATGCAGGTACTGCTTCAGTGTCTGATTGGTGCATTGTGATTGCACATTTGTTTGGGGATGGTATCTGGAGCTGAGAGTGGTCAAGCCAAAGAGTGTACACAGCAAAGTCCAGAAGCGGGGCGTAAACTGCATTCCCCTGTCAGAGATTATTTTGTCAGCTAAGCCATGTAGATGATAGATGTGGGAAAAGAAGACCTCTGCCATCTCTGGATCTGTGGGAAGACTGGGTGGGGGTACAAAATGTGCCATCTGGAAAAAACAGTCCACCACCAGCATTATTGGATGGCCCTACACAGCCTTTGCCTTAACGATGAGAAAACGGAGGTTCTCATTGTGGGCTCTCAAAAAAGAATAAGCACCCTCCCAGCATTATTGATTGGCCCTACACAGCCTTTGCCTTAACGACGAGAAAATGGAGGTTCTCATCGTGGGCTCTCAAAAAAGAATAAGCACCCTCATTCCCGCCTATTCACATATCAACATTGACGGCACACAGATCCCAGTACTCAAACAAGTCAAAACTCTTGGGGTATATATAGATGCCAACCTCACTATGCACAAACAAATATCAGCCCTCTCCTCTTCTACAGCATACACAGCTAAACTTATTGCACTCAGCCGCCAATTTCTTACTCCCACAAACTATTACTTTGGCTAGAGCGCTGAGTTTAACCAAATTGGACTATTGCAACATCCTTTTTTTAGGAACATCCAAAACTAACATAAATAAGATTCAATTACTACAGAACAAAGCCCTTAGAGCGGCTCTAGGTATAAAGAAATCCGAACACATATCCAACATCAGGAGAGAAAACCACTGGCTGCCAATTGAAGCCAGAATCATTTTCAAAACACTTTGTCATTCATAAATGCATCACAAACAAAGCGCCTAGCTACCTCAACAATACCATCAAGAAAAAAATCTCCTGTAGGACACTTGGAAGTACCACAATACAAATACAGTAGAGCAGGAGGAAGTAGCTTCAAAGTCCTAGTCTCATCGCATTGGAATGCATTAACACTCAACATAAAAAATGAGGACACCTTACTGGGATTCAAAAAAGCGCTGAAAACTTGGTTATTCAACAAATATTAACCTCAGCTATTCCCACTCCACCTTAGCACCAGAACGTCCTGGCTTACCTCGTTTTCATAGAACTGAAATACCAAATGCTGATCCCATGGCCCACATGTATGTCCAGTGGTCGCCTTTAGACCTGCAACTAATGTTTTAAATGAACTGCGATTTCACTGCTTGAGTGATTGTAATATTGTATAAGAAATGTGATTATATGACTGTAATTGTAACACTGCATAAAAAACGTGATAATATGCCTGCAATTTCGCTGTGATACCTTTGGGTCTGGGCGAGTAAAAAATGTAATAAATAAAATAAATAAATAAATAATAAATAAATTATGCATCTCCATCCATTAGATGGAGGCAAGTCTACAATGAAATTCAGAAATTCATAGCAATGGTGTGCCAGGGACTCGGAGGTATGTCCAAGGGATGTAGAAGTCTCTGGCCATTTGTGTTCAGACTGGGATTGGGCACAGACTGGATCGGATGCCATATATTCCTGTACATGCTCTTGTAAATCCGGCCAAGCGAATTGTCAACTAATAACTTCAGCAGTGGCCAAAATGCCCCTCTGGCTGGCCAGAATTGAATCATGCGTCTGGGACAGCATAACGGTCGTAGGTTAGAAGTGGGAATGTACAGTTGATCTTTTATACGATTCAGTAGATTCCCAAGCAGGACTGGTACATTGGGATCGTTGGCGGTTTGACTGAGAACCTGATCTAGCAGAGGTTGGATTGCTGCCAGAAAGTGTGACATGGGTGAAAGGATATAACCAGGATGCTCGGCACATCTGTTGGAGTTTAAGGATCGAGACAAGGCGTCAGCTTTCATGTTCTGTGACCCCAGAATAGAGATCACATAGAAATCATACTTCAAGAAAAAGAATGCCTATCTTGCTTGCCTCCAATTACGGCACTGTTGGGTGCAAAGGTACTGTAGATTTTGAAGCTCGTTTCAAACCTCCATCTTAAACCGTCCAGCTATAAGGTGTTGCTGCCATTCTGCCACCTTGATGGTAAACAATTCTTTCCCAATAATGGAGTAGTTTTGTTTACTGGGTGTCATCTTCCTGGAATAAAAGGTCACCAGCAATTCATTTTAAGTACTTGGGTCCATTTGGAGTAGTACCGAGCCCACCGCTTGCATCTGTTTATCGATGTATGGGTGCGAAATGTCCAGATGTTGCAGGATGGGGTCACGAGTAAAGGCTAACTTGAGGTCCTGGAATGCCTGTCCAGCTTTATGATTCCATACGTAAGGTTGGTTAGTACTCATTAGTTTCGTCAATTCTAGAGTCTTCAGGGTGAAGTTGGCGAACCCAATGAATCACTGTAATGCTTTGAGGTCCAGGTGTGGAGTCCACTGTGGAATGGCCTATACCTTCTTGGGATCCATTTGTACTCCTTCAGCGCTTATGACATACCCCAGAAACTCCATTTTGGAAGCATGGAACTGGATTTATCTAGGTTGGCAAAGAGATGGTTTTGCTGTAAGCGTTTCAGGACTTCAGATGCATGAGACATGTGTGCCTCAAGGATTGTAGAAAAGATTAGGATGTCATCTAAGTACACCCACACGGAATGGCCAATTAGGTCAGAGAACACAGAGTCCATAAACCGCTGAAAGGTTGCTGGAGCGTTACTAAGTCCAAAAGGCATCGTGTTGTACTCAAAGTGCCCAATGGCTGTTTTAAACATGGTTTACCACTCATGTCCCAATGTCGCAGATCTAGTTTGAAAAATAGTTTAGCATCTCGTAAGGAATCCAGTATAACCGTGATCAGTCGCAAGAGGTAGCGGCCCTATATGATGATCTCATGGAGCAGATGGTAATCTATACAGGTTCGAAGAGTTCCTTCCTTTTTGGGGACAAAAAACTGAGGAGAACCAAGGGAAGACTTGGAGGGCGATATATCGACCCATGTGTAAAACACTCATCCAGATATTTCCTAAGTTCGATCTTCCAGGCCTCAGTCAAGGAATTGTAACGCTCACCTGACTCCCACGGGGGCGCTGGCCTGGTTCGCGCTGCTGTGACCTCGTCTAAGGTGATGCGCAGGGTTCGGAAGACGGACTGGACCGGGCCCCAGATCTGGCTTGTCTGACTCGCAGAAGTATCCTTCTGTAGGTGAGAATAGGGGGTTAACTGTTTGCGGGGTAATGCAATCGGCCTCCCATTTACCCCTCTCACCCTCCTCAAAACCCTGCTGTGCTTCCCCGTAGCGTCTCACCTTAGGGTCTGGAAGGACGAGCTCTCCATCCTGCTTCTGATGCAGGGGCGCGTTGGTATCCAGTTACGTCACTGGATTTTCGGATGGGTGAGAACCAAACTTGCTTGGCTTCCAGGTAAGTTTTTCTATAAGTGGTTCCCCTTGTGTCCATGCATTAATGTTCTAATGCTAGTGTCTTTTTCCCCATAGGGGCCGGGGTACGGAATGCCGGGGAACAGGCACCGACCCGAGGTGAGCGGTGAAATCCTTGTGGAAATCAGGTAAGTCTTTAATGAGTGTTTTGGTAATGTCTTTTCATTCACTCATTAACGCTGATGTCTTTTTTCCCTTAGGGGCCGGGGTACGAAAATGCCTGGATGCAGCGCGGACCCGAAATGAAAAGGGAATGACCCAACAGGTAAGTCTTGACATGGAGTTTTAGCTTCCCTTTTCCCTTCTTTCTCTCACCTTTGTTCTTGTCTTTTTCTCCCTAGGCGCGGGGGCGCGACTGCGAATCCGGATGGTCGCTGCTGAACATGGAGGCGCCCTGTAAAGGTGAGTAGAATGCGGCGCTGCAGCGATCGATGCGATGTGCTTTTAAAAATAAATGTCTTCCTTTTCAGGATTGTCGGCGAAATGTCTCTGGGATGCAGATTTAGCAGGTGAGGCCTTTTCCTTCTTCTGTTCTCTTGTTCCCTTCCTTTGCAGGCGATTCAGGATGCTGGCAGGTGTGGCAGAAGTCAGGATGCAGGAGCAGACACGGTGAGCGTCCAGCTGCTAGAGGCAGAACAACGCGAAGCACATGTGGCTGATGGGGTGTGGTTTAAATAGCCTTGGAAGAAGTTCCTAGAATGTGTCCTTCCTCCAATCAGGTATGTATCCTTCCCTGACCACGCCCGGGTGGTAAATGAGTCCCACAGGTAAAGTAGTTCCTTTCAGGCCTCAAGAAGGCTGGGGTTCTGCAGCATGGTCTGCATCAGGTAAGTGCACCCAAACACTTTCATAATGAGCCTGGCGCCTATGGCGCCAGGACTGACGTTTTCTATGAGCCTGGCGCCATAGGCGCCAGGACGCTGTCCAAAGGGCCCCTATAAGGGGTTGCTGGGACCTTCCCCGGGGACTTGATGTCCGCTTTCGGGGACGCAGAGCCTGAGCCGGCTCCCTGGGAGCGGGCATCGTGACAGCACTCCCCCCCAAGGCCCCTCCCAAGGTTGTTCCCTCTGGGGGTTTTGGTTTGTTTGGGAAGAGTCGGTGGAATTTCCTGACTAATCGAGGTGCATGCACATGGTCACTGGGTTCCCACGACCTCTCCTGAGGTCCGTACCCCTTCCAATCAATTAGGTAGAAAAGCTTTGACCTAAACATTTTTGAATCTAAAATGTTCTTCACTTCGAATTCGGGTTCCCCATCTATTTGAATAGGTTCTGGAGGTTTGAGTAGTCGGGTTCCGGGGACCACCGGTTTCAGAAGTGACACATGAAAAACAGGGTGAATTCGCATATTAGCTGGTAAATCAAGTTTAACCGCTACTGGGTTAATTATTGCCGTAATAGAATAAGGTCCCAGATATTTTGGGTTAAAAGTTCGAGGCCCTTTGAGCGGTAAATGTCTGGTAGCTAACCACACTTGATCCCCAATTTGATACGGAGGTGCTTCACTCCGATGTAGGTCAGCATTTTCCTTGTATTTTCTCTTGGCTTGTTGTAAATGCGTGGTTGCCTCTTTGAAGGCTCGGGTAATGGTAGAATGCAGATGTTCTACTGCGGGCACTCCGAGGTTCTGAGGTGAGTCGAGGTTTGCGGTTCGAGGGTGATGTCCAAACAAGGTATAAAAAGGACTATGGCCAGTTCCAGAGTGTACCGAATTATTATATGCGTATTCAGCTATCCAAAGAATGTCTTTCCAGTTGCTTTCAGATTGCTGTAACATACACCGTAAGTACTGCTCAAGGGTCTGATTTGTCCTCTCGGTCTGACCATCGGTCTGAGGGTGGTGACTGGTCGATAATCTTACGTCGATTTGTGCCATTTGACAACATTTTCGCCAGAAGTGGGAAATAAATTGGCTTCCCCGGTCAGAGATTAGTATAGATGGGAATCCATGTAGCCGAACAATATTTTCGAGGAATTCTTTGGCTAGGACAGAAGCTGAAGGTAAACCTTTCAAAGGAATGAAGTGGGCCATTTTGGAAAACAAATCCACAATTACCAGAATGGTATTGTATCCCGAACAAGGAGGCAAGTCCGTAATAAAATCCATTGATAGGGTGTGCCAGGGTCCTGGCGGTATGTCTAGAGGTTGAAGGGGACCGGCTGGTCTTTTCTTTTGACCTTTATTTTGGGCGCAAACACCACAGGACATCACAAAAGATTTAACATCTTTTCGCCAAGAGGGCCACCAGAATTGTCGTTTCACCTTTTCCATTGTCTTGGCAATACCGGGGTGTCCCTCTATTAATGTATCATGATAACCTGAAATAACTAGTTCGTTTAAATCCTTGTGCGGCAGGAATAAGCGTCCTTGGTAATAAGGTAAACCATTATCTATGGTAAAGTCTGATCCCTTTTGTATCCAATCCTGTAGGACTGTAGGGTCCAGGAGTTGTTTCACTCTGGCTTGAATGTCTTCAAGCGTCTGTAACGAAGTCATGCCTAGAATTCTCTGTTCGGGAATTATTGGTACTGGTTCTGAGCTTGTATCAGATTCTCCCATTCCAATTCGGGATAAGGCGTCTGCTTTGCCGTTCTTGCTGCCAGGTCGATAGGTAATCACGAAATCAAATTCAGCGAAAAACAAAGCCCATCGGAGCTGCCGTGATGACTGAGCCTTGGCGGTTTTCAAATACTGTAAATTCCGGTGATCAGTGATCACTGTGATGGTATGTCGAGCGCCAAGCAGGTAATGCCGCCAGGCTTTAAAAGCGGACTTTATGGCTAACAGTTCTTTGTCAGTGATTGCGTAATTAATCTCTGGTTCCGAGAATTTTCTGGACCAAAATGCTACGGGATGCAGTTGGTTGGTTTCAGGATCTCTTTGAGACAGAACTGCTCCCATGGCTAGGCTGGATGCGTCAGTTTCGACGACATACGGGAGATCTGGACGTGGGTGTTTCAATATAGGTGCGGAGGTAAACTTAGCTTTTAAATCCGGGAAGGTCTGCTCGGCTTCTTCAGACCATTCAAAACGTTTATTTTTCCTCAAGAGTGCAGTAATGGGTTGTACTATGCATGAAAATTCTGGGATAAACCTGCGATAGAAATTGGCAAAGCCGACCATGCTTTGAACCCCTTTTGCAGAGCTAGGTGATGGCCATTTGAGGATGGCATCCACTTTTCTTGAGTCCATTCGGACTCCTTTGGGTGTCAGGATGAAACCGAGAAACTCAACTTCTGTGGTATGGAAAACACATTTCTCCAGTTTAGCAAATAGTTTGTGTTGGTGCAGTTTTTCCAGAACTGCCCTAACGTGTTTTCTGTGATCAGATTCCGAAGAGGAGTACACTAGAATGTCATCGATATAGACGACAACACAAACATCGATGAGTTCCCGAAGGACATCATTCATGAAGAATTGGAAGGCAGCAGGCGCATTGCACAACCCGAAAGGCATTACCTGGTATTCGAATAATCCATATTTTGTACGGAAGGCTGTTTTCCATTCGTCGCCTTCTTTTACTCGCACCAGATGATATGCCCCCCGGAGATCTAACTTGGTGTATATGCAAGCGTCCTTCACCTGGTCAAGGAGTTCAGGAATCAGAGGCAGAGGATAACGGTTTTTAACCGTTATCTGGTTCAATGCGCGGTAATCGATACAAGTTCTAAGGTCGCCTTCTTTTTTAGGCACGAAGAACAAAGCCGAGGATGCCGGGGACTTTGATGGGCGAATAAAACCATTGGCGAGGTATTGATCCAAATATTGTCTCAAATGCAGGTTCTCAGGTTCGGTAAGGGCATAAATCCTGCTACAAGGGGGTTGTGCACGGGCACCAGATCGATTTGGCAATCGTACGATCGGTGAGGAGGTAACGTGTTGGCCTGTTCCTTTTGGAAGACGTCCTGAAAGTCCTGGTATTCCGGAGGTAATTGCATGGAGGCAGAGGTTACAGACGCTAGATTAATCTTCAGGTTTTCTGGGTAGCATGTTTGTGCACAATCCGGGAAGGTTATTCTCTTAGCTCGCCAATCAATTCGAGGATTATGTGTCTCTAACCAAGGAATTCCAAGAATAACCTGAAACTGTGGAGCCTTGATTACATCAAACACAACTGCCTCCCGATGGCCGTCAGGACCAATAAGAGTCACCCCAGTAGTGGAATGTGTTACCGGTCCAGAGGCAATTTCAGTGCCATCGACTGTGGTGATGACATCTTTGCTGGTTTTAGGACGGAGAGGGAGGTTAATCGTAGAGGCCAATTCACGATCCACATAGTTTCCAATAGCCCCACTATCGATGTATGCCTTTATTGCATGCAACCGCTTAGGCTTTTCTGGATCTACGAGAACCATTGGCACAATGAAATGCGAGGTCTGAGAGTTAGTTTTCCAGCTCGGCAAGCGGACCCCTACGCTTGTCGGGCTAAGTCGTTTCCCGAAACAGAGTCTTCATGGTTTTTATCAGCGGCTCCTACCGCTTTTCGGGGAGGTTTTGCCGGGCAATCTCGTAGAAAGTGTCCAGAGTTCCCACAATAAAGACATAATTTTAACTGCCGCCTCCTTTCACGTTCCTTTTGAGTTAAGGGTTCTTTAACCCCTCCAATTTGCATAGGCTCAGAGACATCAACTCCCTTGGGGTTAGCGTGGGTCTTGACCAACACCCGGGTCTCAAACCTAGACCGATCTGTTTTTCTGTTTTGAAGTCTGTGATCCAATCGGACCACTAAGTCTATATATTCTGTGCATTCTTGGGGCGGATTTACAACTTTGGCCAAGACATCTTTAAGTTCTCCGCGTAGACCTCGATAAAATAACGTGACTCTTTTATCCTCTGGCCATCCCGTTTCCACAATTAGTCTATTAAAGGTTGCAATATAGGATAGGAGGTCCTGATTGCCCTGTCGCAGGGATAGAAGTTCATCATCCAGAGCCTGCCCCTGAGAGTGTCGAGCAAATAACCTTTCCATGCTTGCTTGAACTCCTTGAAAATCACGGAGAATCGGGTCATCTTGAGTAACCAGTGGAACTGACCAATCGGCAGCGCAGCCGCTGAGATATGACAATACAAAGGCTACTTTGGTCTGATCATTAGGCAAGGCCCCAGGTCTGCATAGGAAGTGCAAACGACACTGATTCATGAATACGGCAAATCGTTTGGGGTCCCCAGCAAAGCGTTCAGGTGGGGCCAGCGGCATGTTTCCAGGTAGATTAATCTGCACAGGGTTACTGGGAACCACAGGAGCGGGGTTCCCTCCGGAACAGGGTAGAGGAGTTTGTCCAGCTTGACCTTGCAAAAGCTGTCTGGCCAGGTCATCAGTTCTTTCCTTTGATATTATTAATTCCTTCTTGAGGGCATTAGTCTCTTGACGAGTGGCATGTACTTCGGCCCGTAATGCCCCCAGTAATTGGGCCAACTGATCAGTCTCAGAAGTTTCCATAGCGCCTGGGTGGGAAATTGTAGGAAGGCTTCGCGTTCTGTAACGCTCACCTGACTCCCACGGGGGCGCTGGCCTGGTTCGCGCTGCTGTGACCTCGTCTAAGGTGATGCGCAGGGTTCGGAAGACGGACTGGGCCCCAGATCTGGCTTGTCTGACTCACAGAAGTATCCTTCTGTAGGTGAGAATAGGGGGTTAACTGTCTGCGGGGTAATGCAAACGGCCTCCCATTTACCCCTCTCACCCTCCTCAAAACCCTGCTGTGCTTCCCCGTAGCGTCTCACCTTAGGGTCTGGAAGGACGAGCTCTCCATCCTGCTTCTGATGCAGGGGCGCGTTGGTATCCAGTTACGTCACTGGATTTTCGGATGGGTGAGAACCAAACTTGCTTGGCTTCCAGGTAAGTTTTTCTATAAGTGGTTCCCCTTGTGTCCATGCATTAATGTTCTAATGCTAGTGTCTTTTTCCCCATAGGGGCCGGGGTACGGAATGCCGGGGAACAGGCACCAACCCGAGGTGAGCGGTGAAATCCTTGTGGAAATCAGGTAAGTCTTTAATGAGTGTTTTGGTAATGTCTTTTCATTCACTCATTAACGCTGATGTCTTTTTCCCCTTAGGGGCCGGGGTCCGAAAATGCCTGGATGCGGCGCGGACCCGAAATGAAAAGGGAATGACCCAACAGGTAAGTCTTGACATGGAGTTTTAGCTTCCCTTTTCCCTTCTTTCTCTCACCTTTGTTCTTGTCTCCCTAGGCGCGGGGGCGCGACTGCGAATCCGGATGGTCGCTGCTGAACATGGAGGCGCCCTGTAAAGGTGAGTAGAATGCAGCGCTGCAGCGATCGATGCTATGTGCTTTTAAAAATAAATGTCTTCCTTTTCAGGATTGTCGGCGAAATGTCTCTGGGATGCAGATTTAGCACGTGAGGCCTTTTCCTTCTTCTGTTCTCTTGTTCCCTTCCTTTGCAGGCGATTCAGGATGCTGGCAGGTGTGGCAGAAGTCAGGATGCAGGAGCAGACACGGTGAGCGTCCAGCTGCTAGATGCAGAACAACGCGAAGCACGTGTGGCTGATGGGGTGTGGTTTAAATAGCCTTGGAAGAAGTTCCTAGAATGTGTCCTTCCTCCAATCAGGTATGTATCCTTCCCCGACCACGCCCGGGTGGTAAATGAGTCCCACAGGTAAAGTAGTTCCTTTCAGGCCTCAAGGAGGCCGGGGTTCTGCAGCATGGTCTGCATCAGGTAAGTGCACCCATACACTTTCACAATGAGCCTGGCGCCTATGGCGCCAGGACTGATGTTTTCTATGAGCCTGGCGCCATAGGCGCCAGGACGCTGTCCAAAGGGCCCCTATAAGGGGTTGCTGGGACCTTCCCCGGGGACTTGATGTCCGCTTTCGGGGACGCCGGGCCTGAGCCGGCTCCCCGGGAGCGGGCATCGTGACAGGAATAGAGTTATCCATTGGGTAAAACATTGTTGGTTACCAGGTTACTCTCACAGTCAAAGTTCCTATGTGGAGGTAAGGGAATTGTTCCTGAAAAATACCTTGAAACTGCTGGCAATCAACTGGCAGGGAAAGAAATGAGATCTGTTGGCTCAAACTGACTCTGGGGAGAGGTTGTGCAATTTCCGGTATAGAGGAGCCACAATTGGCAGTGCAACAGTGGGTAGTACAGGAATCAGAGGCAAAAATGAAAACACAAGTGGACCAGTTGATGCATGGGTTATGAGTCATGATCAAAGGTAATCCCAATACAAATAGATACACTGGAGATTTGATGATATCAAAAGCCAATCGTTCATGGTGGTGGTTGATTTCCAGCAGCAATGGCAGGGATTGGTGTTAAATAGGCCTAGAAAACAACAGAGTTCCGTTGAAGAGTTGCACTTCAGCATTCTGTTCTTTACGTTCTTGAGGAATGGAAGAAGTCCTTGTCCAGATAATTACCTGTCACTTCACAGTCCAAAATACTGGTGCTCGAACAGTTTGGGTGGATTTGGTGCCCCATGTCAGATGCACAAGAATGATGAACAAGGGTTTAGGTGGCATAAGGGAAGACTTTTCTCAGGTTCAGTTGGGCCCACCCTATGCTTCCCATCCTGGGACAGGCCTTTTAGTTTTCTGAACTCCTAGCAAGACGTACCGAACATGTATCAAGGAAATGCCCCGACTTTCCATAGTACATACTGTAAAGACCGGAGGGGAGGTGTCTGTACTCCTGTCCTCTATATGGTAGAGGAGAGGCACAGAGGACCCATGCCAAGATTAACTATTTTGGTTGCAATGGATGTGCAATCAAGGCTTAAGCTCTCAGGAGGTGATGTGGGCTGGTTCTTAAGTACAGTGTAGTCCCCAAGCACCCACAAAGGAATGTCCACACACTGTATTAGTTAAAACACAGTCTTTATATAATTAAGGTTCAAGGTTATATACAAGGTTATATACACAATCACAATAACTCACTTTGTGCTCAGTTAATCTACAATGGCAAATATATACACAGTTCTACGTGGTACCACAATTAGTATCAGATTTCATTAAAGTGCATCAACTGGACTTAGTTTAAATGTCACACAAATCAAGTAATAAAGAGAACCAACAATAGACATAGGAGGAAAGCAGTTGGTTAGAACAATAGGCAGAGTACTGGCCCCTACCACTAGACACAGCTCTGTGTGAGGATCCCCCCACCTGGGCAAACTGTAAATAAAGATATATCGTACAAACCCAGTCAATATATTGTTCATAATAGTCGTATTTCCTTCTAAATAGTTCTACCCACTGGCGGATTCTCCTCACTCGTCGGCGGCCCTGACTTTCTCAGCCAGGACAAAAGCGGTCGACGAGGATGAGCAAGGGAGTCCTTGGATCAAATGTCTTAGGCAAAGGAGCACTGCGGCTCTGGTCAGCAACGGAGGTCATTGATGGTGGACGGCTGTCCGGTGCTCCTCTTCGTTCTCCTCGGTGGTCCCCTTCTCCGATCGACAGCCTTTCGTAGGACTGTCTACCAGGGAGCGTTGGCAAAGAGCAGCTGGTGCATGATGGTCCCTCGTAGCTTGGGAAGAGGTCTGCTAGCAAGGTCCTCTCTTGGAGCACTTCCTTTAAGGCACATCAGCTTTCAGATTAGTGAAGGACAGCAGCAGCGGTTCTTCTTCTTCCAGTGGGCTTCAAAGTTAAGCATCAGTTTCAACTTCAGATTCTGATCGATTTCTAGGAGTGAGAGGCCCCCAGATATACTTTTGATCTCCCATTTACTCTGCTGGGTCACACTCAGGCAACCAATCACTCAGAAGGGTATTCAGGCAGCCAATTGGCTCACAGTGCATTCAGGCCATTCTTCTCCATCCAGACACACACAACACAGAATGTGGATTCGGACAAGCACTCTGCCTTTCAGCACTACACACTGCATTCATACCAGTTTCGGGCAGGGCTGTCTCAGTCATTGTGTCAAACACCAGATACTAAACACCCATAACACAGAATACGTATTCGTCATACACTCCATTCACCCAGGTCCCACCCCATGGGCGTACCCACAACATACAGCCATTCGGAAGGCTCCAGCCAGTCTGGCCTGGACTTCCCCACACAACTATATATGGAACTTTTACCCAACAGCCAAATGGGGGACGCTCAGGGCACCTGTCAATTCAGCCCAGAACTGCCACCAGCCCGTATCCTGCTCTGTGGGCCACACACAGGTGCCCAAAAACATACACTAGGAGTACAGGGTCGTACTCCGACCCATGGATGCCATAAGGGTATCCCAAGGGTCTGTCCACCAAACCAAATACAGGAAGAGCTGCACCGCCATGAGTCCCACATGTACTCCTGGGCGGAAAACAAAACAGAACATGATAAAAAGCAATAAAGGACAAGGATTCAGAGGCCCTGTCCCTCTGATGCATTTCCAGCATCACACATACAGATACAGTAGACTCTCTGGCGTTGTCTCTCCGCTTCAGTCAGTGGGCCACGTATGGCACGTAGCTGCATAGGTTCTTCAGCTGGCTTGCCTTGGGGTGTTGGAACAGTGGTTAATAGCAGGCTTGTTCCTGTGCAGGAATACAGTCGATCAGGCCACTGGCGTTCTGTTCTTCGTTCAGTCAAACAGTGATTGGTCTGATAACTTGATCAATCATTCCCTGCAAGGATGTAGCCTCGGGTATATGTACTAGCTCATCCTTGTATTCCTCATGTAAGCCCCTCTGTAACAGCATGAGTTGCGTGATTTCAGGCCCTAAGGACTTGCTTGAACCTACCAACATAGGAAATTATGTCTTGAGTGCCTTGTCGAAGGTCCAGGAGTTGACTCTGTGCAGCGACCGCTTGGTTAGGTGATTTAAACACATCAAAGCAGGCCTTCTTGAATCCTGCAAAATCATCCTGTAACGGACTCTGAGAAGAGACATATCGAACAACCTAGGCTAAAGCATTTCTGGCAAGGTGGCCTGTAATATAGCCTATTTTGTCTGTATCTGTAGAGAAATGGGTAGGATGGAGCATGAATTGAATGGTACAATGTTGGCAGTACTCAATCAATTTCCAGGATGCCCATCATATTTAATGGCGCTGGTTTGGCCAACTATATTCGCAGTATATGTCATGGAAGCAGTAGTAGTTAAGGTCATTCTTAATGTGATGTTCTCGGAACATAAAGTAGCTACTTCAGAACGCAAGTCCTGGAGTTCATCTATCAATTCTTGCATGGCATCCATATCAGGTTCAGTTGAATTGGTCAGGCATTGCAATCTATCAAGGTGAGCCCACCTTGATTCTCGTGTACCTGTGTGTCGGCATTGTTGATGGTCCATGATAGGGCTTTGAAGTGGTGTCCGTCTGGTCCTGTGGGCAGTGTGATGTGAGAGTCCACCTCATGACCCAAACCAGAAAATGTAGACTAGTGAGGGACAGGAAGCAGTTCCCAAGCACCACAAATGAAAGACTCCCCATGATTAACGTGATGCCAGGCAGTGCAAGGCACTCAGCATGGGTGGTCAGAAACTAACAGAGGAAAGTAGCAGAAGAATGGTGGAACGTAAAAGACTAAAGTACTCAGCACCCAGGCAAGAGGTACAGGAAAGGAGGAGTATACAGATACCAGGCTGGCCATCTATGATGTAAAACAAGAGCTGCAAAACCAGTAAGTAAGTGTCAGAATTCAGGCAAAGCTAAGATGAATAAGCTGAGCCAGAAAAGGTTGTGATGCACCAAGGTCAGTTTTCGCACAGTTTTTATATGTTGCGGAATCCATTGAAGATTGTGCGCTTGTGTCCTGGTTGCCCATGGGAATGGATCGCTGTCCCCGGCGCTTGGGCATTGTGTCAAACATGGCAGCCCCCAGGAGAGGGGAACAACCAATCTGCGCACAACAATGAAGGCGATCACAAAGCCTCCATCAGGCCCGCCACAGAAGGGAGACGTGGCGGGCCAGCCAGGTACGCGCTGTAACATATAGCCTGTGCCTGGAGCGGAGAGGAACCAGATATGGTACTCCGCTTGCTTCTTAATACCCATAAGGGATGGAGGACTGAGACCCATCTTGGACTTGAGATGCTTGAACAAGTTCCTCAGGAAGGACAAGCTTAAGATGGTAACTCTTTCTTAGATCTTCCAGGCCATCCAGCTTCAGTAATGGATGGTATCATTGGACCTTCAGGATGCTTACTTCCATGTGCCTATTCATCACAAGCACAGGAAGTACCTGAGGTCCACAATTGGCAGTTCTCATTCTCACTAAATTGATGTCAGTAGAGGCAGCAAATCTGAGGACGGGAAGATTCACATCTACCCTTACCTGGACGATTGGCTGATCAGGGCCCATTCTTCCAAACAGTTCCAGCATCACCTGCCACTCTCTACACTAACTGCGCTTCTCCCTGAATTTCAAGAAGACCTACATGATACCTTCTCAAAATGTCCAATTAATTGGAGCTTTACTGAATGCTTTCTCTGGGAAATCCTAGCCAAATGGGGTGAGGGCTCAACACATTCTGCAGATGGTCATGAAGTTTGAAAGTGCCCAGAGTCTGCCAGCCATCGACTTTCTAAGGTTGGCCAGTCTCATGGCATCCTGTATTTTTCTGCTAGTGCCAGAAGCCCATTTGAGAACAAGGTCTCTTCACTGGGCCCTCAGGTTGCAGTGGTCTCATTTCTCCAGCAGGATGCTGGACCTGCTTTAGGTCCTAAAAAGGGTGGCACAGGACCCCCTGTGGTGGGCCTGTGAGGAGAATATACTGAATATACTGAAGGGAGAACCTTTTTGGCAACCATGGCTGGCGATAACTCCACCTGTGTCCACCTGTGTCCAAACTACAAATCATCCTTTTAGAGCTGAGGGCAATCAGACTAGAGCTGACAGCCTTTATGCCCTCTGTATGGGGGTAGAATGTCCTGATAATGATGGACAACACAGTGGCCATGCATTAACTCAGCAAGAGATGAGGTGTAGGGTCACTACCACAGTGCAGAGAGGCAATGCAGCTCTGGTTTTGGGCACTTCAAAAAGGAATCTCCCTGTCAGCAGTACACCTAGCCATAGAGGAGAACGCAGTGGCAGACACTCTGAGCAGGCAGAGTGCAGCCTCCTATGAGTGGGAGCCTGCTCAGGAAGTCCTTCAAGAGATCTTGACCCTTTGGGGAACCTTTAATGTGGATCTGTTGGCATCCAGTGTCATCAAGAAGTATGACCTCTTCTGCTCCAGGGAATTTCCTCTGAGAGGTGCCTGGAAGATGCATTTTTAGTGGACTGGGAATTTCCACTCCTGTAAGCGTTTCCTCCAGTCCCGATCATTCGTTATGTCCTCAGGAGGTTGAGAACGTTTGATCCTGATGCTCTGGATTGGGCCAGAAGGACTTGTTATCCAGACCTTCTGGACATGTCCATCTGTCCTCTGATTCGTCTTCCCCAAAGAGAGGATCTGCTCCCACAAGAGGGAGGTCACATTCATCAACCAGAGATCAGGGCTCTGATTCTTCACACCTGGTTTCTGGAGGTTGAGACACAAAGATTGGGACCACCCAGAAGACGTAATGGAGGTGTTGCTTTTGGCCAGAAGACGAGCAGCAACGTCTCTATACTGCTGCCATTGGAACATGCACATGTTTCTGTCCTTCTTCACATGCCCAATGCCTGGACTTTCATTAGGGATAACTCTATACTGTTCAAATACTCATTCGTCCATAGAAGCTGTGGGAATAACAGAGAAGGACTTAGCATTTTATTCTTCAACCCTTTGAAATAATTTGCATCCAGTATTTGAAAAAAGCTATGAGGGAGACCAGTTACCCACCGAATCTTCTAGTCTTCACTTTCCCCTTTTCATGGGCTCTCCATTCAGAAACACTGTAAAAAATTATAATGTGATCTATAGGAGTAACTGGTATTTTGTGCTTCCCATATATAACTGAACTGCCCCTCTAACTTTCTGCTCACCTTATGCTGAGCTGGAAATTAAGGGGGAATTGTTCATTCTAAATATTCTACCGAATAGCTCGAGTTAATACCTCATCATTCTGACGGTGAGTTCAACTACTTTATTTCACAAAGTTTGACCTCTCGTCCCTAAGGTGAGAGGCACAGAATCCAAAATCTTTTATAGATTCTTATCTGCTAGAACACACAGTTGTACTTATTTATGAAAGAAAAGTAGCCTGTATTTTTGCTTTTAACATGGCTCATCATTCATCTGTTTTCTTTTGTTAACAAAAAAAAGCTACAATGTAGAATTCTCTATATATGGAGTAATCTACAAAGCATGCACGATTATCGGGAGGAACTACACAGCCCACGGGAGTTGTAGTAAGTCCTTAAAGATCACTAGAAATTCAAAAGCAAGGGCGAAAAACTGGAAAATGATAGGGCTCAAACCAATACCTTTTCTTCTCTTTACCAAGGTCAACATTACATAACAAATTCCATTGTTGGTTTTGTAACAATAAAACTGACCAATGAGATGAACTGATTTTTATTTGAAACGTACAAGTTTGCCGGTCCAGAAATAAGGTGCGGTAACAGGGTTAACTGTTTTTTTGTGTACCGGCAAACTATAAGCCTGCTGGTAGGGGCAGTGAACTACCGGCAGGCCTGACCTTCTGGTAGTTGAAGCCCCTACCGGCAGAAATTTCACTGAAGCACCGGCACCGTTGCTAACAGTGCTGGTGCTTCATTGTTCCCATTCCTGTGGAATTCTATGGGACTCCACGGGAATGGGAACTGTTTTGCCGCTGCATGTAACTTCCTGTGTTACCGGGATATCGGGGGGCGGAAACGGTAATGTGAGTCTTCCGGTAACCCGGTACTTATATATTTTAGCCCACACTAGAAGACTATCAAATAAATTATAATCTTGATATTGCAGTTTGTTAAGCTTCTCAAACACCATCCTTTTTCTAAACCTCTATCTACTGATTCATTGTAATGGTTCGAGCACACATTAAACAGCTTCTACACAGATAATATTCAAATACATCTCGAAGTCTCCATAGTTGGTTCAGAGTGAGTGTTTGTCTTTCTTCTTCTTGAATATCATTCATAATCAGTGTATTACTTATGCTGGGACACTTTTTGAAAACAAAATTTGGTTCCTTAAAATTTGAATTACTATTGCTCAACATTTCCCATGATCATTTTGTACAGTTTGTTTTATTTTATATGACATGTTAATGAATGTACTCAACCACATAATCCTCTGTTCCGAGTGTTACTCTTGATTCCTGTCCTTAGTTTCAAGGAAAGCATGTCTATTATTGTTCCCTCTTGGCCGTCTTCCTAAGCTGCCTCTTTACATAACCTCTTTTTGCAATGTATTAATCAGCATATTAATTTCAGCCTTATGGATACTCTTCGTACTACTGTTCCTTCTCAATCTTAATAATTATCAAAAGGGTACATTTTGCATAAAATGTTTCGGATTATAACTTTAGGTATCCATCACGGGATGTTCATTGTTATTAATTTAGTATAGTACACCTCCATCATCAGCAAGGTGAGAGGATGCCTGAACAGAGGGGATTTTAGCCTTCTTTTAATTCTTCCCTAATGATTGTTTCTGTGGCCTGTTTGCTTTATTCAGCATCTTTGGATGTTTTCTAAACTTTGCTGAAAGAACTTCACACCTTTTCAGTCAGATTTCAAGGTTTCTGGCCCTGGCCTTTCCTTCAGACTCCAACATATAATGCTCTGTATGAAAGGGGGTTGGGGGGTAAAATGGCAAAGCGGAATGAGCAGGACATGTTCATGCACTACCTTCCCAAAGTAAAAAAAAAAACTTAGCTTAAATGCCAGCAGTGTGGTCTTAAAGAAAAGGATGGCAACGGTGTGAATGATATTGGCAAGGCAAAAAACATTGCCCGCCGTCGGCAGAGTACTGGCATTCAGGCTCTTCTGGGTATGTGAGCAGAGACCAGGATTTGTGATCGATAACTTGCCTGTGAAAGTATTACGTTATGCTTGGTCATTGATGTGATCATTTAACATAATTGCTCACCTGGGATGAAAGCGCATTAGGTATCAATAACTTTTTGGTAAGTATTCCTGAATGAGTATCATGGCCAGTTGTTTCAAACCTGTTGAATGTGAGCTCAAACTCAATGAATGAAGAATGTCTGTGGGAAATGGCCTAAATAATCCAACATAGAGCTTTCGGCTGTTTCCATGGTATACCAATCCCCCTTTGCATTCCACGGGGATGGAATGAGGCAAATGAGGCATCACCACGTGTGCATGAAATCCTCATGATATGTGTCTGCTTCCACATGCATGCAATGACTCCTCTGACATTTCTAACAGGTGCAATGTTCTGAGTATGAGCACAGATGAGATGCACATTGGCTGTAACCATTGCAACACCGCGTACCATCTCGCCAGTTCATTTAATGTTGTTGTGCCTGGTTTCAGCGGACATAGCAATACCAGGCACAATCCGAGATACTGAAGCTGATGGCATTGAAATTAGCATAGATAATGGTATATAATACAAGTGTACGTGCCCAGTAACTACCATGTGGTGGGCCACCTTGAATTCTGCAATGCACTTAATGAGCAACATGGGAAGCATTCCAGGTAAAGCCATTTTTAGCATACATTTCCCCCATCATACCTACCATGCATAAGCATGAAAGAGAACATGCTCTTGCAATGCTTTTGCATTTTTTTTAAATGATTATATGCATTTGTTATGTGTACTTTTATCCAAAACACTGAAATCAGTTTAATATCGAAGGAACACAAATGTGTGATTATTAAATCTCATATATGTTTCTGTTTTAGGGAAGTGGAGGAAGAAGGCTCAGACCTGGTATGTAGAAATCTATTTTGTGTTCTAGTAAGCAGGATGTAGGATTCTACCCCGGATGTGTTAACTATGAATCTTACCTTACACCAGCCCCTTGAATGATTTCCCTTGTGCCTTCACTGCTTGCGCCTGCAGCATGGATATATGCAATGAAGAATGTTATATTGAAAAATAGAGGAAAAAACTATATATTTACAAACAACACTACAAGAAACTGAGAATGATACCGCTGCACATTCATATCAACATTGACAGGTCCCCCGATGATAACAAAAATATTAATTCATGAGAGTAATAATTACAAAATTGAAATTGCGACTTTGATAAATAGTGTTACCTTTGATTAAGGGGGATGACTCACAACGAAATGACTAGGAGTAAATGTGACTTAACCATGAATTACTGCTGGAGAGGACATTACAATTCACAAAAATAGGTACTCTGGATAACTGATTTCCTTCTGATTAGTTGTCTCACTTGGGTACCTCTGAATTAGCACCAGTAGGTCAGAGATAATTATAGTAACTTATTATGTGCATCACACAGCCCTCTTGGGATTAATTTAAGAGTTAATAATTGTAGTTTCTTAGGGAAGCCGGGGTCCTCAAAACCATAAGGCAAGCCCTAAACAACTACGAAACCAAGCTCAAAACCCTAGAACAAGAGTACGTCTCCATGCCGGCTCCAGCAACCCTAACAAAGATCAGAACAGAACTGGAACAATTTGAGTCGCATGGCTTAAGCGAGGTGCGATACTATGCTCGCCCCGTCGCTGCCCGTAGATACGGTGAGGGAGACAGACCAGGTAGAACCCTGGCCAGGCTGGTGCGTGCGGAAGGCGGCAGGACCCGAATTGACAGCATAATTGACGAAAAGGGTGTAAGACATTGGACGGACCAGGCCATTTTTGTCACCTTCGCCAGCTTCTACGCCAATCTATATGGTCCCCAACCTGAACACACAGCCCAGGACCTAGACGACCTGCTGGAAGACATTCCTATGACCCTTATCTCTCAGAACACCAGGGTCTGCCTTGATGCTCCGTTCACCCTAGACGAGATAGTCCAGGTAATTTCGGACCTTCCTAAGAACAAGGCCCCGGGCCCTGACGGGCTCACATCTGAGTTCTATCAGGAACATGTTGCCATATTAGCACCTGTACTGTACGGGGTCTGGACTGAATCACTCCGTTCAAACATCCCCCCCTCCTTAAGAGAAGCATAATAACAGTCCTCCCCAAGCCAGGGAAACCCCCGGACGAATGTGGATCCTATAGGCCCCTCTCCCTCATCAACACGGACACAAAAATCTTCGGCAAGATAATCACCAACAGGTTCCTCCCATTTAAGCCCCATCTGGTCCATGCTGACCAAAGTGGATTCGTCCCCGGTCGCTCTACGGCACTTAACATCTGCCGCCTATTCAACGTGCTGTCCAGAATTGATCCGAATGCGGATGCAGTGGCAGTAACATTGGACGCCCAAAAGGCATTTGACATGGTCTCATGGCAATACTTATGGGCTGTGCTGAAAAAAATGGGAGTGGGTCCAAATATGATTTCTTATATAAAACTACTATACACAGGACCACTGGCTAGGGTGCTGGTCAACTCTATTCCCTCCTCTCCCTTTGCACTACATAGAGGTACGCGTCAGGGATGTCCTTTCTCCCCTATCCTTTTTGCGCTTGCCATTGAACCTATGGCTGATCACGTAAGGGAACAACACACCAATAAGGGCATTTGGTTACAGGACACGCCGGAAATCATCTCACTATACGCGGATGATGTACTGCTATACTTCAGAAACCCCTCCACATATTTAAACCCGATCATCCAAGACATAACTAAAATAGGCACATACTCCGGTTTCACTATCAACTATTCTAAATCAGAAATGTTCCCTCTCACTATAGCAACTCAACAACCGGTGTGTGAATACCCCCTACGCTGGTCCCCGGGTGGCATCAGATACCTCGGGGTGCATGTGTCACTAACCAAAGCTTCCTTACTGGCAGACAACTACGAGACAATGTCAAAGCTCATTGTGTCCAAGATGCTCAAATGGAACAAAATGGAACAATCTCTCTAATAAAAATGATAGTGGTCCCCTAGCTCCTCTACATCTTTGCTAATGTACCTGTGTGGCCCGGGAAGCAATACTTCAAGCGGCTTCACTCTGAGTGCGCCCAATTTCAGTGGCACTCCGGAGTGGTCCGCAAGAAGTGGCAACAGATGAATTTACCATATGAAAAAGTGGGTTTCACAGCCCCAGATTTATCATTGTACTGGAATGCGGCGCAGGCCCAGCATGCCACCCACTCGTACACACATCTAAACCCGCCCCCACATGTAAAATTAGAGAAACTGGCACGGGATGGGACCAACATCATGACCATACTACTTCACTGCGCATTCCAGACAGACGCTCCATCAGAACCGGTGGCCACCACGATCAGAGCGTGGAAGAGTATTCTGCACTCTAAGCAAGAACAATACCCATACTATAAGTGGCTCCCCATATGGCAATTTCCCGGACTCTCCCCCACACACGACCAACACCTCTCGCGATACTGGGAAAACCAGGGCTATCGAGCCCTAACCAATCTATTCTCTGACGGTACATTTATCACCCCTCAAACATGGCGGCCCGAACACTCCAACTCCGCGCTCGAGATGCTGGAATATTACAGGCTCAAAGCAGCAATACGGGCAATGTGGCCTTCCTACCCAGACGAACCCCCAGACTCACCTGAACTCCAATGCAAAGCAAACTCAGCAGGCAGTAGGGGCACAATATCCTCTGTGTACAAAATGCAGCTGGAAAAAGGAGTAAATATATCCCTCAAACCACGGGAAGCATGGGCCAGGGAGCTGGAAACGGAAATCACTGAGGAACTGTGGAGCAAAATGTGCGCACACACGTGCGAATTTCCATTAGCGCCAGATTCCGCTGCATACAAATCAAACTCCTCAACAGGCTTTATTATACACCGCATAGAGTTGCGAAATTCACACGCACCCCGACTCATACATGCCCGAAATGTAGATCAGGTGAGGCAGATCATATACACATGATTTGGTCCTGCGCTGTGCTAAATTCGTTTTGGGTGGAAGTGGCAAAAGCGCTCTCAGAAATAATTGGGTCACCAGTAGGCCTGCACCCATTAGCCCTATTGTTCGGAATTTGGGTTGGGGAAAGTGAAAGGAAAATGTCAAAATCTCTAAATGTAAGTGCTATTGTCGCCAAAAGATGCATATTACAATGCTGGAAGCGCCGCTACCCGCCCGCCCTCCAGATGTGATTGAAAGTTCTCACATGGGTACAAAGGTGTGAAGAAGAGTATATCGGATCCCTACCCTTACCATCACACCCCAAAAATGTGTGGTCAGAATTCTGCACCTACTTGAACAATAGAGACGAGGTCAAGTGGAGCTCAGCCCAGCCCAACTCACCATGAGGAACGTGTAATTTATGCTTTTCCATGGTGGTAATCACCCTCACCCCGAAATGTCTGAAATAGTTATGATGTAATGCCGTCGTACGCTACTATGATGTTTGATTGCACCTGTCTTAACCTTCTGCCAATAAACAAAAGTTAAAAAAAAAAAATTGTAGTTTCTTTTTGTATTTGCTACACCTTGTTCAATTTTCAAGTATGTAAAATTAGCCTCTTTTCGAAGACGTCAACGCACTATTTCTTAAATGTAATATTTTAATTGTCTTGTTTCTATTCAAGAAATGGCACCCATGGATTCAGAATGTAGTGGCAGATACATGCACAGACTTAGGTTTGAGTGCACGTTAAGTACATTTGTTCTTTTTCTAGTAATGTTCCCATTTGACATTCTTCCCCCATTGAGGGATAGCACACCCTGAAAGAAACCAACATTCACCAAAGTAGAGAATTATAAAAATGCAGACAATATTAATATTCCTTAGATCGATTCTTTAAAGTTTTCACACATAAGCAACCATCAATGAATGTACTACAAGTAGTTTTTAAAAGGGTATTATTCATCCAAATATTTTAAATGCATTTCAATGATGTACCTTTAAAGACTCCAGTTTAGAAATGTGTTTTTCTCTTGGGTTTATGTTTAGTTTCGTAAGATTTAATACAATTTAAGGCTTTAAATGTTGAAATGTATAAACTGATTTTTCCTGCTTTTTCTTTTTATAAGTAGCATGGTGTCTCATTATTTTGTCCGCTTTGATTGTCAAAACGATCCATCATCACTTTCTCAGTTCTTACTTTAACAGAGTACAGCCATTGCAGTTTATGAAACACAACTGTAAATTTTACGTCCAGGTGCTGTTAGTACTTCTACTTACTTCTGAAAGACTTTCCCAGCAGGGGGCACTGCGCATCGATGCCTGTCGACTCAAGGTCCCTCGAGGGCCTCCATCTCGATGCTGACGTTACCAATGGTATATAGGGCGCACAGCAACCATTGGCTTCAGCACCATTTTTCCGTGAGAGATATCGCTTGGGAAGATCAGCGCGCTTCGGTTCCTTGACAAGAAACCTTTTGCATTTGGTAAAAATGGCATTGTGATTGGCATCATCGACTCCGAGATCCGGGTTAAAAAAATGTCACAACTGCAGGGCGAAAATGTCCCTTACGGACCCCCACCTGGTGTGTCTGTGGTGCTTAGGGTGAACTCATTTAAAATCGGAGTGTGGGTTCTGCTTATAAATGACAGCGAAAGCCTTGAAAGAGCATAGAGGGAACTTTAGTCTCATAAATTCCATTCGACAACCCTGTCGAAAAAAGCGATACTCCGACCAGTTGAGAGACAACTCTCCTCGTCGGAAGAAAGCTAAAATGTCCCAATCACGCAGTGGCTCACAGCACTCATCATCATCCTCATGGCGGTCGAAGAAAAGGCCCAATATAATTTATGCCCCAAAAACCTATGGGGTAAGACCCTGGTCACTCTAGAAAAGGCACCACAGATCACCATCTTCGTCATCGAGTTTCTGCCCGGAATGATAAGAGACATGCCCATGTTGACAAGCACAACAAAAAGAAGGCAAAGGACAACACCTATGCACCCTCGGTCCGGGTGTCCAGGAGAAAACTCATCGGGAGCCCTCAGAGGTCAAAGTCATCAATGCCATCTGCTCCAAAAGAGTCCCAGTCAATGTCTAAAAAATCATCAACGCCACAGCCGGTGAAACCCTTGAAGCTGACGGCGTTGAAGACTTCAATGCCATTGTTGACCCAAATAACAAAACCCTTGGAGGATGTCTACAACACTTTCACCCCGCTGCATAGAAATACTTTTTGAAGTCTCTTTCCTCAATTCATGAGGATTATGAGCCATCTTCGGATGAATCATGTCCTTTTGGGGTACAATATGGGACACAAGGTGTTACAGAGGCCGTCATTTCAGAGAACTCAAAAATAAAAAACCTACATGAAACCCTGCAAGCTGTAAGTAGGTTAGACACTTCCCCTGAAATAGAGTTTGGCAGACCAGATCCCTCAGACCATGTCGATGGATCATACAGGCAACTGATGTCTAGGGTCATAGAATATCTGAGATGGAGTAGGCCTGCACCACTTTTTGTGCATGATGACCTGACTGATATTTTAGATAAGGGACCCCAGGAGGACCCTATTCTTCCTTTCCATGTAGCCCTACAAAGGAGAGTTAATGCCAACTGGGAGACACCAGAATTAATTCCAGCATTGAACAAAAAACTGACAAGCAACTACAGAGCATCGAGCAGTGACCCCTATTATCCCCAACTGCCGAAGGTTTGGTAGTTCAGGCTGCCACTTCTACATCCAAACAAAATGCATACCCAACTATCCCCCCAGATACAGATGACAAGCGTTATGATGGGAAAGATGCAATGTGCGAATCCCTCCAGACTGGTCTTGACTCTGCTGACAGTATCAGCAGAGCAATGGCGGCTAGCGCTGTAATGCGCAGATTTGCCTGGTTGAAAAAATCTGTTTTTGCTCCAAATATGCAATCGAGACTTCTTAACATCCCTTTTGACGTCACACATTTATTTGGCAGCAAGGCTGACGAGAGCCTGTAAAAGCTGCAGACCTCCAAAACAGCAGCCAAATCCCTTGGTGCAGCAATCAAACAAGCCACAAACTCCCCCACTAGTACAGCTTGGAGGGGAAGGACCTTTCGCTATAACTCCTCAGTTGCAAGAGGGAAAGGACTGTGGAATGAAGGAGGTCAGAGAGGATTCACTTGTGGTGGACAGGGAAGAGGTGCTAAGAACACCCATGCAGGGGCTACTTTATCATCAGCTGTATCAAAACCTCTCGGAATCCTTAGTCCACAAGACCCCGGTGGGAGGCAGACTCTCACAGCATCTGAAAGAATGGTGTAATATTACTACAGATGCATGGGAAACAGTAGCTCAGGGTTATTACCTTCGCGTTCTAAAAAGGCCTCAGGATCATCCACTGGGGAACAGCTCTTTCAAAGTCCCAAATCCGCTCCTTATGCAGGAAATCTTTACCCTGCTAGAGAAAGGTGCTATAGAACTGGTACATGTAGCAGAGAGGAACAAAGGGTGGGTACTCCCCTTACTTTCTAATCCCCAAGAAGGACAGAGGATTGAGACCATCTTGGACTTAAGAGATTTGAGCAAGTACCTCAGGAAGGACAGGTTCAAGATGGTTACCCTTAGTCAGATCCTTCAGGCCCTCCAGCTTCAGGACTGGATGGTATCATTGGACCTTCAGGATGCTTACTTTCATGTGCTAATCCACCACAAGCACAGAAGGTACCTGAGGTTCGCTGTTGGCGGTTCTCATTATCAGTTTCGAGTTCTGCCATTTGGGTTTACCTCTGCCCCCAGGGTTTTCACTAAGTTGATGGCGGTGGTGGCAGCGAGTCTCATGAGAGGGGGATCCCCATATACCCTTTCCTGGATGATTGGCTGGTCAGGGCCGTTCTCCCGAACAGGTCCTGGAACATCTCAGTCACTCCCTCCAAAGACTGGGCTTCTCCCTCAACTTCAAGAAGTCCCACATAATACCATCTCAAAGGCTCTAATTCGTCGGGGCTCTCCTAAACGCATCCTTGGGAAAAGCCTTGCCACCCGAGGTGACGCTCAAGACATTCTGCAGATGGTCACAAAATTCCAGAGTGCCCATAGTCTTCTGGCCTTCGATTTTCTGAGGTTGCTCTGCCTCATGGCATCCTGCATTTTTCTGGTGTCAGAGGCTCGTCTGAGAATGAGATCTCTCCAGTGGGCTCTCAGGACTCAGTGGTCCCAATTCTCAGGAAGGATGTTAGACCTTCTTTAGGTTCCAAGCAGAGTAGCACAATACTTTCTGTGGTGGACAACCAGGAAAACATTCTGAAGAGAGCACCCTTTTGGCAACCATGGCCAGAGCTAACAGTAGTTACGGATGCCTCACTCACGAGGTGGGGAGCACATGCCAACGATATGACAATCAGTGGTCATTGATCTCCATCGGAGTCCAATATACACATCAACCTTTTAGAGCTGAGGGCAACCAGACTAGCGTTGATGGCCTTCATGCCCTCTGTACAGGGAAAGACATCTTATAATGATGGGCAACACAGTGACCATGTACTACCTCAACAAGAGAGGAGGTGTAGGGTCACTACCATTGTGCAGATAGGCAATGCAGCTCTACAGTTCACCTAGCCGGAGAGGAGAACACAGCGGCAGGAAATAGCTCAGGAAGTCCTCCAAGAGATCTTCACCCTTGGGGAACCCCTCACGTGGATCTGTTCGTGACCAGTGTCAACCGGAAGTGCAAACTGGTTTGCTCCAGGGAATTTCCCCCAAGAGGAGCTCTAGGAGATGTGTTGGTGTTGGACTGGGAGTTTCTACTCCTGTATGCATTTCCTCCTGTCACCGTCATTCTTCAAGTCATCAGGGGGTTGAGAACGTTTGGGAAATCCATGATCCTCATTGCTCCAGATTGGGCCAGGAGGACGTGGCATCCGGACCTTCTGGACATGTCCACCTGCCCTCCAATATGTCTGCCACAAAGAGACAACCTTCTCTCACGAGAGGAGACTCAGTTTCTACATTAAGAGGTCAAGACACTCAACCTTCACGCAAGTTTCTAAACTTTGCTGAAAGAACTTCACACCTTTTCAGTCAGATTTCAAGGTTTCTGGCCCTGGCCTTTCCTTCAGACTCCAACATATAATGCTCTGTATGAAAGGGGGTTGGGGGGTAAAATGGCAAAGCGGAATGAGCAGGACATGTTCATGCACTACCTTCCCAAAGTAAAAAAAAAAACTTAGCTTAAATGCCAGCAGTGTGGTCTTAAAGAAAAGGATGGCAACGGTGTGAATGATATTGGCAAGGCAAAAAACATTGCCCGCCGTCGGCAGAGTACTGGCATTCAGGCTCTTCTGGGTATGTGAGCAGAGACCAGGATTTGTGATCGATAACTTGCCTGTGAAAGTATTACGTTATGCTTGGTCATTGATGTGATCATTTAACATAATTGCTCACCTGGGATGAAAGCGCATTAGGTATCAATAACTTTTTGGTAAGTATTCCTGAATGAGTATCATGGCCAGTTGTTTCAAACCTGTTGAATGTGAGCTCAAACTCAATGAATGAAGAATGTCTGTGGGAAATGGCCTAAATAATCCAACATAGAGCTTTCGGCTGTTTCCATGGTATACCAATCCCCCTTTGCATTCCACGGGGATGGAATGAGGCAAATGAGGCATCACCACGTGTGCATGAAATCCTCATGATATGTGTCTGCTTCCACATGCATGCAATGACTCCTCTGACATTTCTAACAGGTGCAATGTTCTGAGTATGAGCACAGATGAGATGCACATTGGCTGTAACCATTGCAACACCGCGTACCATCTCGCCAGTTCATTTAATGTTGTTGTGCCTGGTTTCAGCGGACATAGCAATACCAGGCACAATCCGAGATACTGAAGCTGATGGCATTGAAATTAGCATAGATAATGGTATATAATACAAGTGTACGTGCCCAGTAACTACCATGTGGTGGGCCACCTTGAATTCTGCAATGCACTTAATGAGCAACATGGGAAGCATTCCAGGTAAAGCCATTTTTAGCATACATTTCCCCCATCATACCTACCATGCATAAGCATGAAAGAGAACATGCTCTTGCAATGCTTTTGCATTTTTTTTAAATGATTATATGCATTTGTTATGTGTACTTTTATCCAAAACACTGAAATCAGTTTAATATCGAAGGAACACAAATGTGTGATTATTAAATCTCATATATGTTTCTGTTTTAGGGAAGTGGAGGAAGAAGGCTCAGACCTGGTATGTAGAAATCTATTTTGTGTTCTAGTAAGCAGGATGTAGGATTCTACCCCGGATGTGTTAACTATGAATCTTACCTTACACCAGCCCCTTGAATGATTTCCCTTGTGCCTTCACTGCTTGCGCCTGCAGCATGGATATATGCAATGAAGAATGTTATATTGAAAAATAGAGGAAAAAACTATATATTTACAAACAACACTACAAGAAACTGAGAATGATACCGCTGCACATTCATATCAACATTGACAGGTCCCCCGATGATAACAAAAATATTAATTCATGAGAGTAATAATTACAAAATTGAAATTGCGACTTTGATAAATAGTGTTACCTTTGATTAAGGGGGATGACTCACAACGAAATGACTAGGAGTAAATGTGACTTAACCATGAATTACTGCTGGAGAGGACATTACAATTCACAAAAATAGGTACTCTGGATAACTGATTTCCTTCTGATTAGTTGTCTCACTTGGGTACCTCTGAATTAGCACCAGTAGGTCAGAGATAATTATAGTAACTTATTATGTGCATCACACAGCCCTCTTGGGATTAATTTAAGAGTTAATAATTGTAGTTTCTTAGGGAAGCCGGGGTCCTCAAAACCATAAGGCAAGCCCTAAACAACTACGAAACCAAGCTCAAAACCCTAGAACAAGAGTACGTCTCCATGCCGGCTCCAGCAACCCTAACAAAGATCAGAACAGAACTGGAACAATTTGAGTCGCATGGCTTAAGCGAGGTGCGATACTATGCTCGCCCCGTCGCTGCCCGTAGATACGGTGAGGGAGACAGACCAGGTAGAACCCTGGCCAGGCTGGTGCGTGCGGAAGGCGGCAGGACCCGAATTGACAGCATAATTGACGAAAAGGGTGTAAGACATTGGACGGACCAGGCCATTTTTGTCACCTTCGCCAGCTTCTACGCCAATCTATATGGTCCCCAACCTGAACACACAGCCCAGGACCTAGACGACCTGCTGGAAGACATTCCTATGACCCTTATCTCTCAGAACACCAGGGTCTGCCTTGATGCTCCGTTCACCCTAGACGAGATAGTCCAGGTAATTTCGGACCTTCCTAAGAACAAGGCCCCGGGCCCTGACGGGCTCACATCTGAGTTCTATCAGGAACATGTTGCCATATTAGCACCTGTACTGTACGGGGTCTGGACTGAATCACTCCGTTCAAACATCCCCCCCCTCCTTAAGAGAAGCATAATAACAGTCCTCCCCAAGCCAGGGAAACCCCCGGACGAATGTGGATCCTATAGGCCCCTCTCCCTCATCAACACGGACACAAAAATCTTCGGCAAGATAATCACCAACAGGTTCCTCCCATTTAAGCCCCATCTGGTCCACGCTGACCAAAGTGGATTCGTCCCCGGTCGCTCTACGGCACTTAACATCTGCCGCCTATTCAACGTGCTGTCCAGAATTGATCCGAATGCGGATGCAGTGGCAGTAACATTGGACGCCCAAAAGGCATTTGACATGGTCTCATGGCAATACTTATGGGCTGTGCTGAAAAAAATGGGAGTGGGTCCAAATATGATTTCTTATATAAAACTACTATACACAGGACCACTGGCTAGGGTGCTGGTCAACTCTATTCCCTCCTCTCCCTTTGCACTACATAGAGGTACGCGTCAGGGATGTCCTTTCTCCCCTATCCTTTTTGCGCTTGCCATTGAACCTATGGCTGATCACGTAAGGGAACAACACACCAATAAGGGCATTTGGTTACAGGACACGCCGGAAATCATCTCACTATACGCGGATGATGTACTGCTATACTTCAGAAACCCCTCCACATATTTAAACCCGATCATCCAAGACATAACTAAAATAGGCACATACTCCGGTTTCACTATCAACTATTCTAAATCAGAAATGTTCCCTCTCACTATAGCAACTCAACAACCGGTGTGTGAATACCCCCTACGCTGGTCCCCGGGTGGCATCAGATACCTCGGGGTGCATGTGTCACTAACCAAAGCTTCCTTACTGGCAGACAACTACGAGACAATGTCAAAGCTCATTGTGTCCAAGATGCTCAAATGGAACAAAATGGAACAATCTCTCTAATAAAAATGATAGTGGTCCCCTAGCTCCTCTACATCTTTGCTAATGTACCTGTGTGGCCCGGGAAGCAATACTTCAAGCGGCTTCACTCTGAGTGCGCCCAATTTCAGTGGCACTCCGGAGTGGTCCGCAAGAAGTGGCAACAGATGAATTTACCATATGAAAAAGTGGGTTTCACAGCCCCAGATTTATCATTGTACTGGAATGCGGCGCAGGCCCAGCATGCCACCCACTCGTACACACATCTAAACCCGCCCCCACATGTAAAATTAGAGAAACTGGCACGGGATGGGACCAACATCATGACCATACTACTTCACTGCGCATTCCAGACAGACGCTCCATCAGAACCGGTGGCCACCACGATCAGAGCGTGGAAGAGTATTCTGCACTCTAAGCAAGAACAATACCCATACTATAAGTGGCTCCCCATATGGCAATTTCCCGGACTCTCCCCCACACACGACCAACACCTCTCGCGATACTGGGAAAACCAGGGCTATCGAGCCCTAACCAATCTATTCTCTGACGGTACATTTATCACCCCTCAAACATGGCGGCCCGAACACTCCAACTCCGCGCTCGAGATGCTGGAATATTACAGGCTCAAAGCAGCAATACGGGCAATGTGGCCTTCCTACCCAGACGAACCCCCAGACTCACCTGAACTCCAATGCAAAGCAAACTCAGCAGGCAGTAGGGGCACAATATCCTCTGTGTACAAAATGCAGCTGGAAAAAGGAGTAAATATATCCCTCAAACCACGGGAAGCATGGGCCAGGGAGCTGGAAACGGAAATCACTGAGGAACTGTGGAGCAAAATGTGCGCACACACGTGCGAATTTCCATTAGCGCCAGATTCCGCTGCATACAAATCAAACTCCTCAACAGGCTTTATTATACACCGCATAGAGTTGCGAAATTCACACGCACCCCGACTCATACATGCCCGAAATGTAGATCAGGTGAGGCAGATCATATACACATGATTTGGTCCTGCGCTGTGCTAAATTCGTTTTGGGTGGAAGTGGCAAAAGCGCTCTCAGAAATAATTGGGTCACCAGTAGGCCTGCACCCATTAGCCCTATTGTTCGGAATTTGGGTTGGGGAAAGTGAAAGGAAAATGTCAAAATCTCTAAATGTAAGTGCTATTGTCGCCAAAAGATGCATATTACAATGCTGGAAGCGCCGCTACCCGCCCGCCCTCCAGATGTGATTGAAAGTTCTCACATGGGTACAAAGGTGTGAAGAAGAGTATATCGGATCCCTACCCTTACCATCACACCCCAAAAATGTGTGGTCAGAATTCTGCACCTACTTGAACAATAGAGACGAGGTCAAGTGGAGCTCAGCCCAGCCCAACTCACCATGAGGAACGTGTAATTTATGCTTTTCCATGGTGGTAATCACCCTCACCCCGAAATGTCTGAAATAGTTATGATGTAATGCCGTCGTAGGCTACTATGATGTTTGATTGCACCTGTCTTAACCTTCTGCCAATAAACAAAAGTTAAAAAAAAAAAATTGTAGTTTCTTTTTGTATTTGCTACACCTTGTTCAATTTTCAAGTATGTAAAATTAGCCTCTTTTCGAAGACGTCAACGCACTATTTCTTAAATGTAATATTTTAATTGTCTTGTTTCTATTCAAGAAATGGCACCCATGGATTCAGAATGTAGTGGCAGATACATGCACAGACTTAGGTTTGAGTGCACGTTAAGTACATTTGTTCTTTTTCTAGTAATGTTCCCATTTGACATTCTTCCCCCATTGAGGGATAGCACACCCTGAAAGAAACCAACATTCACCAAAGTAGAGAATTATAAAAATGCAGACAATATTAATATTCCTTAGATCGATTCTTTAAAGTTTTCACACATAAGCAACCATCAATGAATGTACTACAAGTAGTTTTTAAAAGGGTATTATTCATCCAAATATTTTAAATGCATTTCAATGATGTACCTTTAAAGACTCCAGTTTAGAAATGTGTTTTTCTCTTGGGTTTATGTTTAGTTTCGTAAGATTTAATACAATTTAAGGCTTTAAATGTTGAAATGTATAAACTGATTTTTCCTGCTTTTTCTTTTTATAAGTAGCATGGTGTCTCATTATTTTGTCCGCTTTGATTGTCAAAACGATCCATCATCACTTTCTCAGTTCTTACTTTAACAGAGTACAGCCATTGCAGTTTATGAAACACAACTGTAAATTTTACGTCCAGGTGCTGTTAGTACTTCTACTTACTTCTGAAAGACTTTCCCAGCAGGGGGCACTGCGCATCGATGCCTGTCGACTCAAGGTCCCTCGAGGGCCTCCATCTCGATGCTGACGTTACCAATGGTATATAGGGCGCACAGCAACCATTGGCTTCAGCACCATTTTTCCGTGAGAGATATCGCTTGGGAAGATCAGCGCGCTTCGGTTCCTTGACAAGAAACCTTTTGCATTTGGTAAAAATGGCATTGTGATTGGCATCATCGACTCCGAGATCCGGGTTAAAAAAATGTCACAACTGCAGGGCGAAAATGTCCCTTACGGACCCCCACCTGGTGTGTCTGTGGTGCTTAGGGTGAACTCATTTAAAATCGGAGTGTGGGTTCTGCTTATAAATGACAGCGAAAGCCTTGAAAGAGCATAGAGGGAACTTTAGTCTCATAAATTCCATTCGACAACCCTGTCGAAAAAAGCGATACTCCGACCAGTTGAGAGACAACTCTCCTCGTCGGAAGAAAGCTAAAATGTCCCAATCACGCAGTGGCTCACAGCACTCATCATCATCCTCATGGCGGTCGAAGAAAAGGCCCAATATAATTTATGCCCCAAAAACCTATGGGGTAAGACCCTGGTCACTCTAGAAAAGGCACCACAGATCACCATCTTCGTCATCGAGTTTCTGCCCGGAATGATAAGAGACATGCCCATGTTGACAAGCACAACAAAAAGAAGGCAAAGGACAACACCTATGCACCCTCGGTCCGGGTGTCCAGGAGAAAACTCATCGGGAGCCCTCAGAGGTCAAAGTCATCAATGCCATCTGCGCCAAAAGAGTCCCAGTCAATGTCTAAAAAATCATCAACGCCACAGCCGGTGAAACCCTTGAAGCTGACGGCGTTGAAGACTTCAATGCCATTGTTGACCCAAATAACAAAACCCTTGGAGGATGTCTACAACACTTTCACCCCGCTGCATAGAAATACTTTTTGAAGTCTCTTTCCTCAATTCATGAGGATTATGAGCCATCTTCGGATGAATCATGTCCTTTTGGGGTACAATATGGGACACAAGGTGTTACAGAGGCCGTCATTTCAGAGAACTCAAAAATAAAAAACCTACATGAAACCCTGCAAGCTGTAAGTAGGTTAGACACTTCCCCTGAAATAGAGTTTGGCAGACCAGATCCCTCAGACCATGTCGATGGATCATACAGGCAACTGATGTCTAGGGTCATAGAATATCTGAGATGGAGTAGGCCTGCACCACTTTTTGTGCATGATGACCTGACTGATATTTTAGATAAGGGACCCCAGGAGGACCCTATTCTTCCTTTCCATGTAGCCCTACAAAGGAGAGTTAATGCCAACTGGGAGACACCAGAATTAATTCCAGCATTGAACAAAAAACTGACAAGCAACTACAGAGCATCGAGCAGTGACCCCTATTATCCCCAACTGCCGAAGGTTTGGTAGTTCAGGCTGCCACTTCTACATCCAAACAAAATGCATACCCAACTATCCCCCCAGATACAGATGACAAGCGTTATGATGGGAAAGATGCAATGTGCGAATCCCTCCAGACTGGTCTTGACTCTGCTGACAGTATCAGCAGAGCAATGGCGGCTAGCGCTGTAATGCGCAGATTTGCCTGGTTGAAAAAATCTGTTTTTGCTCCAAATATGCAATCGAGACTTCTTAACATCCCTTTTGACGTCACACATTTATTTGGCAGCAAGGCTGACGAGAGCCTGTAAAAGCTGCAGACCTCCAAAACAGCAGCCAAATCCCTTGGTGCAGCAATCAAACAAGCCACAAACTCCCCCACTAGTACAGCTTGGAGGGGAAGGACCTTTCGCTATAACTCCTCAGTTGCAAGAGGGAAAGGACTGTGGAATGAAGGAGGTCAGAGAGGATTCACTTGTGGTGGACAGGGAAGAGGTGCTAAGAACACCCATGCAGGGGCTACTTTATCATCAGCTGTATCAAAACCTCTCGGAATCCTTAGTCCACAAGACCCCGGTGGGAGGCAGACTCTCACAGCATCTGAAAGAATGGTGTAATATTACTACAGATGCATGGGAAACAGTAGCTCAGGGTTATTACCTTCGCGTTCTAAAAAGGCCTCAGGATCATCCACTGGGGAACAGCTCTTTCAAAGTCCCAAATCCGCTCCTTATGCAGGAAATCTTTACCCTGCTAGAGAAAGGTGCTATAGAACTGGTACATGTAGCAGAGAGGAACAAAGGGTGGGTACTCCCCTTACTTTCTAATCCCCAAGAAGGACAGAGGATTGAGACCATCTTGGACTTAAGAGATTTGAGCAAGTACCTCAGGAAGGACAGGTTCAAGATGGTTACCCTTAGTCAGATCCTTCAGGCCCTCCAGCTTCAGGACTGGATGGTATCATTGGACCTTCAGGATGCTTACTTTCATGTGCTAATCCACCACAAGCACAGAAGGTACCTGAGGTTCGCTGTTGGCGGTTCTCATTATCAGTTTCGAGTTCTGCCATTTGGGTTTACCTCTGCCCCCAGGGTTTTCACTAAGTTGATGGCGGTGGTGGCAGCGAGTCTCATGAGAGGGGGATCCCCATATACCCTTTCCTGGATGATTGGCTGGTCAGGGCCGTTCTCCCGAACAGGTCCTGGAACATCTCAGTCACTCCCTCCAAAGACTGGGCTTCTCCCTCAACTTCAAGAAGTCCCACATAATACCATCTCAAAGGCTCTAATTCGTCGGGGCTCTCCTAAACGCATCCTTGGGAAAAGCCTTGCCACCCGAGGTGACGCTCAAGACATTCTGCAGATGGTCACAAAATTCCAGAGTGCCCATAGTCTTCTGGCCTTCGATTTTCTGAGGTTGCTCTGCCTCATGGCATCCTGCATTTTTCTGGTGTCAGAGGCTCGTCTGAGAATGAGATCTCTCCAGTGGGCTCTCAGGACTCAGTGGTCCCAATTCTCAGGAAGGATGTTAGACCTTCTTTAGGTTCCAAGCAGAGTAGCACAATACTTTCTGTGGTGGACAACCAGGAAAACATTCTGAAGAGAGCACCCTTTTGGCAACCATGGCCAGAGCTAACAGTAGTTACGGATGCCTCACTCACGAGGTGGGGAGCACATGCCAACGATATGACAATCAGTGGTCATTGATCTCCATCGGAGTCCAATATACACATCAACCTTTTAGAGCTGAGGGCAACCAGACTAGCGTTGATGGCCTTCATGCCCTCTGTACAGGGAAAGACATCTTATAATGATGGGCAACACAGTGACCATGTACTACCTCAACAAGAGAGGAGGTGTAGGGTCACTACCATTGTGCAGATAGGCAATGCAGCTCTACAGTTCACCTAGCCGGAGAGGAGAACACAGCGGCAGGAAATAGCTCAGGAAGTCCTCCAAGAGATCTTCACCCTTGGGGAACCCCTCACGTGGATCTGTTCGTGACCAGTGTCAACCGGAAGTGCAAACTGGTTTGCTCCAGGGAATTTCCCCCAAGAGGAGCTCTAGGAGATGTGTTGGTGTTGGACTGGGAGTTTCTACTCCTGTATGCATTTCCTCCTGTCACCGTCATTCTTCAAGTCATCAGGGGGTTGAGAACGTTTGGGAAATCCATGATCCTCATTGCTCCAGATTGGGCCAGGAGGACGTGGCATCCGGACCTTCTGGACATGTCCACCTGCCCTCCAATATGTCTGCCACAAAGAGACAACCTTCTCTCACGAGAGGAGACTCAGTTTCTACATTAAGAGGTCAAGACACTCAACCTTCACGCATGGTTTCTGTGAAGTTGAGATATAAGGATTGGGACTTTCCCAGATGATGTAATGGAGGTTTTGCTTTCGGCCAGAAGGCCAGCAACAAAGTCCTTGTACTGCTGCTGTTGGAACAAGTTCTGCAGCTGGTGCAGGGATAAGAATGTGGACCCTTTTACATGCTGTACACCTATGGTGTTATCATTCTTGTTGCACCTGGCTAATCTGGGGCTCCAGGTTGGCACAATTATAGGGAATCTGGCAATGCTATCTATTTTTAAGTGCTCCTCTAAAGAGGTATCTTTCTTCAAGATGCCACTGGTTATACTATTTTTGAAAGGATTGACAAAAGTCTTTTTTAAGTCCCGGGTTGGGATCTCCACCTAGTTCTGAGCTCCATTCGAGCGTATTCACTCCTGTTCTTTAAGATTGTTAACTTTAAAGACCATCCTTCCTTTTAGTGGCTCTTATATCAGCCCGTAGGGTGAGTGACTTCAAGCCTTGTCCTGCAAGCCCCCTTGAACAGTTTTCTTTAAGAATAGAGTGGTTCTTAAGGTTAAACCTACCTTTCTACCAAAAATGTGTGTCTGAGTTTCATTTAACTCAAGAAATCATTCTACCTTCTTTTCATCCTCCCCCTCATTCTGGAAAGGAAGAGGAGTCTAAACAGGCTTAACCAAAAACATGCACTTAGCTTCTACATTTCCAGGATGTCTAAATTAAGACAAGATGATCAACTTTTTGTTGGTTACACAGGCCATAAATTGGGTATGGCGGTCTCAAAACAAACCTTATCTAGGTGGATCATCCTAGGAATCTCTGAATGCTACAGATGAGCTGGAAAAGATCCTCCTGGGGGTCCCAGAGCACATTCATCCAGGGGCATGGCTACTTCCTCTGCTTTAGAGAGGGGAGACCCAATTCAGGATATTTGTGCAGCTGCAACATGGTCCTCAGTCCACCCATTCACTAGGCATTATAGCCTGGACTCTTCCTCAGGCCGGGAATGTGTTTTTGGGAAGGCAGTGTTACATTCTGTACACAGAGACCAAGAAGGAACTCCTAAATTATTATTAGATTGAAAATTCAAACGGGAATACAAACACTGCTCTGGGAGTCTATCATTATCAGAAGATGAGGAATACCTGGGAGTACACAATCCATTCAAAGAACAAGTTACTTACCCCGGGTAACGTTCTTTCTACTGGACGTATTCCTCATCGCCCCTCCCAACCTACCCCGCATTACAATTTCCTTGTTATTGCAGTTTACGCTCTTTCAGGGCGAGTAGCTGTCGGGCGTAGGATAAACCAATACACGTAAAAATCGGAACTGAAGCCAACGGTCTCCGCATGTACTGTATACCATCAATGACATTGACACAGAGACGGAGGCCCCCTGCTGGAAAAGATTTTTCAAAGCAGCTGAAGCTGTATATGGAGATATCAAAAGATGAGGAATATGTGGGAGGAACATCCAGTCGAAAGAACGTTACCACAGGTAAGTAACTTGTTCATCTTTCTCGAAATAATGCTCCTGCAGCTGGCAAGCCAGGAAATTGCCTTTTCTTAGAAACATCAATGTTTTTACAATTTAGAGTTCAGCCCCTCTACCCCGCGCCCCCCCAGCATGCACCCCTCCCTTTACACAGGATCCGTCCCCATCACCTATACATACACATGGCCTAAACGGCCTACCTATAGTTAATGTTTTTAAGCTTACCGGTTGGAGAGCTGCTTTTAGCGTCCTCCGTTTTATGTCCTTTTGGATGTATTTTATGCTGTTGTCATTTTACTATACAGTCTGCTTGCATTGCAACTGTCTTCGTGTTCGGATTTCTAAGGCTGTGATTCACATGCATTTTCTTTGTTTAAAAAAAAAGAATGTATTTTTCAATATATACGTTTTTATATATTATGGGTGATTTGCAACCCGCCAAGATAAATAAGGAGTTAACATTTTTAGCAGGAAAGACATTTTAAGACAGGAAAGGAGAGGAGGGGGAAGGGAGACAGCAGAAGAGGGTAAGTAGGTAGGGTATGTCAGGGGGGGCAGAGCGACTGATGTCAAGATGAGGGTAAATACACAGCAGTCACAGATATCGCAGAGTCTTAACATTCTTGCTGGATGAAAAGCGATAAAAAAAGTCCTCTACTTAGTGCTCTAAAAGGTTTAAGATGGAGGGATTCCTTATCATGAGGTGGTTAGGTGTGGTTAGTAGGTTCAGGTTGTGCAGGAATGGTCAAAATAGTCCTTTGTGGCGGGGCCTTTTGATTTTCTCTGGGTCTTCTCCATCTTACATGCCTGTGAATAATTTGATCCCGGCGGATAATGCCTTGGGTTGAGAGTAATCTGGCCCTTGTTCTTGTTTTCTAGGCCTTCATAGTAGCTGTTGTTGTGAAGATTTCGATCTGAGGGATTTAGTAGGTATATAACAGTTAAACAAACTGGTCAGGTAGTTTGGTCCTGCATTCCAGAACATCTTGGGGGAAAGACAGATGTTTTTCTGGACTATTTGTTGCCCCACAGGTAGCCATGTATGTAATCTAATGGAGGGGAAGTGTAGTCCCTGGTTTGAGGCCTAAGATCGTTCTAGACACCTAATTCCTTAAGAGTTGGGGTTAGCAGATATTTTTTATTGGGGAAATTTATAGAATATATGCTGTTTGAAATTTGTTATGAGTGTTCCTAATGACTTAAATGACTAGGGGTCAGAAGGCTGAGGTTGTTAAGGTGTTAACAGTGATATCAAGGTTCTTCGGTTCAGGGTTTGAATGCTGGTGGGATAATGGCATTATCCTGCCAGCATTCTAAATTGATTCTCCATTACTCTTGCGCCAAATTTGGGCACTCTCTAAGCTGCCAGTGCACTTAATGTCCTCTGTTTGTTTTTAGGGGGGTCACTACTCCACCAGATGTTATTTTCTGCCCTACGTCATGCACCTCTGCCCCGTAGTGCCCTCTAATCACAAGCCCCCTATGCACTTATCTACTGTTGAACACCTTCCACCTCCCGCCATGGCATAACTTCCTGCCTGTCACTTCCTTTGCAGCAAATTCCTGCTTTGCAAGGTGGCGTGCTCAAAGACCTATATTTGTCACATAACACATTTTGCCCATCAGGCTAAAGTAAGTGAGTCAACTGTCTGGTACGTTCATTTGAAAGAAATTAATAATTGAAAATCCATAATGTGTAGATAAATTATTAATTTATAAATAATGATTTACACATAATTTCCTCAAAGCAGGATACTGTATAACTCTTGAACTATACACATCCTGTCTGGATTGAACAGCCATTCCTCTGAGGGTTTTTTCCTCTGATTGGTCTTTCACTCCCAAGATCACCTTTGTCCTCAAGGGAGAGACAGCCTAAAGAACTGTCTGTACATCCATTGACAGGCCATTAACAGGTTGCGACACCAGGGAGAATCTTCTTGGCTCAAATGCAAGAACTCCTTGCAGCAGTACAGGCACTAACACAGTAAGTGCGGACCCTCAAAACAGAAAATACAGCCCTGCAGCAGGCTGTATCCACATGTAATACCAGAACCCTAGACCCGCACCTGATCTGGCCTTGTGGATCGGCTGCAAAGAAGCAAGTCCAAAAAATTGAAAGAGTTCCTAGATGCATGCCTAGTGCACTTTATCTTTAGACCACACCAGTTTTCCTCCTCTTGGGCTAAGGTTGGATTCTTGATTAGTTACCTAGAAAGCCAGGTCCTCTTCTAGGTGACCCCACTGGTTGTGCAGACTACAACTCCTCTTTCTCTTCCTACACTACTACTCTTACTCTTACTCTTCCTCTTACTCTTCCACTTCTCCTTTTTGTCTCTGGTGGTCTAGGGGACCTCCTTTTTCATACGCAAGCTCGCTGACTCAATCTCAGGCAGCTTTGCAAGTACCGGGGTATTGTCATGCCGGGCGTGGCTTTTTTCTTCTTTGATCATGGTGCGCCAATGCTTCTGGCGTTCTTTGTTGGCTTTGCTCCTGCCCCAGGAATTCCCGGTGTCTCTGCACAGCTTCTTCACTGGTCGTGCACCGCCTTGGCTCTGGCCAGTTGCTCCCTCTCTTGGGAAGAGGCACTGGTGTGCCTGCAGGACTGAAGCTTTGCGTTGTGGCTATCTGCTGCTGTCTTTTTGGGTTCTTCTGTTTGGCATGTGGGTCCTGGTTGTGACTTCTCTTGTTGGCCCTCTGTTGTTGTTTTTCTGTATCATGCTGATATTCTCTTCAATGGAAAGTAGGTCATGGCCAGTATTTGGAATCTGAGGCAAGTTAGGAGATAAGGGACTGCACACATGCTAGTACATGGGAGAGGGGCCAGGATTTGGTCTGAAGTGCTTTGTGACAGCCCCCCACTCTTGAAAAGGTGTCACATGCCTCCACCCTTTCCTTTGAGTTCCCTCCTTGTCCCTGGCTGCTGGCTGCCTGATTCCCCCACTCTGGAGGGTAGTTTCTTGAGTTTATAACCACCTTCAACCACTGGTCGAAGTGCTGAATATCTGTGCCAAGTAACACTTCCTCTGGAAGCTCAGGCATTACTATCATGGTCATTGCAATCTCTTGTTCAAACACCTGTAAGGTTAGAGTGGCTTGGGCAGAGATTGACATAAGGGGACTGCTGTGCTTGGGACTCTGCATGCCTGAAGCTTCTCGGTGCAGCTTTTTTCCTCTGTTGTCTTTTTCTGGTTCTTCTGTTTGGAATGTGGATCACTGTTACAGTTTCTCTTGTTGGGCCTCTGTTGTTGGTTTTCTGTAAGACACTGGCAGTCTCTCCAATGGAAAGGAGACACTGGTGTACATTTGGAATGAAGCAAGGCAGGAGATTAGGGTCTGCACACATACACACTGGCGCATGGGAGAGGGCACAATATTGTGCATGCAGTGCTTTGTCACATGTACCCCTTGACATGCTTGACAAGGTAAAAACAGTGGCCTTATCACAAATCTCTGTGGGAATTCTAAACATGGATCTCTCAGACTTAATATATATTTCATTCTTTTGACCTCAATCATAATACTTCAACAAGTTACAGTTATAGTTATATAACAATAATTCAACATAAAAGTAATAACTGCATGGTTAACTTAATTTCCCAGATGGCACAAAAAACACTTTGAGTCTCAAGGACAGTTCAAGGGTCTTTATTAAATCTTTGTGGGGCATACGGTCTCCCCTCTGTCTCTTACCTTCCCACAAACGTCTTCCCTACTCCGGCATCCATAACCCTGGTTAGTGTCATAGATTGTTGACCCCTATTGTCTAATGTCTGGCTTAATCTATTGATGTTTTACCTAAAAGTAGGCTTACTGACTCCCTCAAGGACTTCCTAATATTCCCTACTCCCGCCATAGGTTAGTGTTCTGATCAGGAATAGGGCTGTGCCTTCCAATTGTTCTGTATAATTTGCCTGCTTGCATTCATGGACACTGTTACCTTACCCTTCTACTCTACCTACTTCCTGTCCTCGACTCCACCCCACCGACCGTCTGTCCTTCTGACGTTTCACTCTGCCTCTCTTACCTCCACACTATAATGTTAACTCATTACTTTCTCTTCCCACTCTACTACCACTCCTCCTCTCACTCCAATTACTCTTACCATTCTACTAATACTCCACACTTCTACTCTACACCATCCCACACTGCTCCTCCTCCTATGCTACTGCTCTTCCTCTTACTCTATTCCTCCCCCTCCTCTCACACTCCTCCTCCACTTTCACTGTTACTAGTCCTCCTTCAATACTACTCCTCCTACACTGCTACTACTACCCCTCCTTGCTACTACTCCTCCTACTACACTGCTGCTACTCCCCATTCCCACTATTGCTCCTCTTCATACACTGCTACAACTCCCACACTACTACTCCCTCCACATTACTACTGATTCACCCCCCTTTACTCTGTATCAGCCTTCTCACATACGCACTTTACACTAACCTCTCTACCCACTCATTTCACACAAATGCACATTTAATCTGCAGTACCACTATCACGCTTAGGCTATATGCCTCACATGCCCCAAGACTCTTCTTTAAAATCTGCATTTCCCTCTTCCTCTTGTTGGTCTTTGGGTCGCTTCCACCTCCTCTTCTGACCTCACCCACACCACACAAGTTTCAAAAGTCGGCTTAGCCCTGCACACTTTCTCCGCTCTGGTTTTCTGCTTAGTCGCTTGGGCAGTGTTGGAAAGTTTGTCCGACAGTTCATGGTTTTGGACTTGTTGCCAGGGGGCCGCCTTGGTAAGTTCAGGCCCCTTTCTCCCTTTTCGTCCATGGTGGTCCTGTGGGTTGTTTTGCTCTAGAGCAGATGCACTGATGAGCTTTGTCAGTCCCGCTGCGTGGTTTTCTGTGCGGTGTCTGTTGGCTTCCCTTTGTCTTCTGCTGCTTCGTACCCTGGGTCGGGTGTCTGCTATGCTGGTGCTTCAGGGACACAGGTGATGATTATTTTGGTGTTCTGTGGCTCTTCTTTTCTTCTCTCTGCAATGCCATTATCTGAAAGAAACCCTGGCGAGTATACATACTTGGCAGCAAGACTGGAGACATGGTTCTGCACAAATACATACTGGCATGGGGGAAATATGTATTGGGGCCTGCCTTAATAAATTGGCTCTTAGGACTAAGGTTTGCTCTGGATCTTCCTCTTCACCTACCTCCACCCATGTTAATGGGTTTGCCCCTCTTCCTGACAAAGTCACTTTTTAGGCCCTGTCACATTACACATACGTTGCATGCCTTAGATCCCCAAACATTGTGATTTACATACTTTAAGTAATACCTTTATAACCACAATCTCTTGTATAATTACTGGTATCCACTATCAATTCGACTGGCAATGTGCCATCTTATCTATTCAGAGTGCATTGTAGTGTAGACAATAAAGATATCTAATTATGTCATGACAATAACAATCAGGTATAGTGACATAAATCAAATTCAATATTGATGCCTTTAGGGGCTAAGGCTGCTAATATATCTGCAATAAAGTATTCTTTGAGCTAATGCTAATCTTTTTTGCATTTCACCATCTCTCCTAGGTAGTTTTACTACTTCTAATACGACAGATTTTAACTTGCTACTGTTTGCCTTCATTCTGTACTGGTGATTTCCAATTACATGTACGAATGTTGGATTTATGCTCAGTACATTTTTGGCATCTAAGATGTTAAACCAATGTAAAAAATAAATGCCACAATTAAATCCCACAATGGCATTGCATTAGATACGTCGGCTTCCCACTTGCTATCACAGTCAAGGAAACTAAACAGGTCCAGAATTACTTAAAGAAGTTTCCAAACAAGTCTCTAAGGAACATCTTTTTGAGAGCTTGTCTCAGTCTGTTGGAAACCAACGAGATTCCTTCAGTGAGAGGCCTGGCCAATTCGAACAACTGCCGCTACTGCAAAAAAGCCGATCACATTGAAACATTACGGCATCTGCTTCTCACATGCTCTGGAACCAAAACTATAAGATCTAAATACTTGAAGCCACACTTATCCTCCGCCTACACTAAAGAAGAATTTGTGTGGTGGGAAAGACTAATTGGTGGGGAAAAAACAACTAGGGTTATAGCTACTGCGCAGCTGTCTAGCCACATTCTAAGTGGTCGCAACCAATAGGCGCAAGACTGAATTTCGACTCCTGCATCAATTGTTTTACTTGCAACTTTTACATCTTCATTTTTGTTTGTCTTTTTCTTGTAAAAATCGTTAATTCGATTAAATCAAGTAATAAAAAAATGAAAAAATGTTTTAAAAAATGGTATTAGATAAATGACATTGATGGAATGACATATAGCAAAGTACTTCAGTCCAAATAGGTCATAAGTAAGAGCAGGATACAGAATCTTTGAAAGAATCCTTGGTTACTCCCATATTTAAGAAGGGTGATCGGTCTTCCCTTGGAAAGTATAGATGACTTGCCATGTTGGATACAGCAAAGATGTGAGCCTCACCTTGAGTAACAAGTGCAAGTATGACCCACTCATTACCAAACAACTAAGAATACCATCTCATAGGTGAATTCAGTAAGGAGCTTTTGGGCAGGGACAGGAAGGTTAACTATTAAGGGCTTGATATCAATGTATAACACATGCGTCATATCAGAAATAGCCTATGGCCTGGAACCTCGCATATGCCCACTGAGAGACTGGTTGCATAAAGTGTCAAGTAAATTCTGGAAAACACCATTAGGCCTTCCCCAAAGCATTCCAGTGTAAGCCATACAATTTGAACTTGGATTAATATCACTGAACAGGCACATAGCTACTAAAAGGGGTACATTGTATATTAAAACAGTAACAAATCCTGACTGTGCGCTCCTGAAGCTACTAGGAAGCAAGCTTATATGGGGCACTAGTCTTGCAAATAATTACGCTAGTATCCATTTGACTTTTTTTATGGGATTGGTTGGCATCCTAATTGGAAAAATGACAGGTCAGTATTGATGAAGGACCTGAAATACAAGGCGGCTCGATCAAGGGATTGGCAAAATAACTATGATTGTGTGAGGACTAAGAAATCTTTGCCCCTTTATGATGATTACATGATTAGTAGAATAAAACCACAATATTACGTATTCAAACACCCTTGTACTATAGGCTGGAAACTGTTTATAAGGTTACATTTACTGCCTACCATTGAAGGCATAAGCCCCAGGATGAGGGTGTCTTGAGAACAGCAATACTGAAGAATCTGTCAAAATTAAAAGTGATTGGAAACTTGTCGACACCTATCAACATTATGCCCTGCCTTAGAACAACTGCAAATAAATTATTTAGGAAAATTACTTTATAAGGGTTGTGGACTTAAAACAGATGGATTTTGGACTAGGTGTTTACAGGGTCGCCGAGTGTCACTTTCTTTGGCAGATATTCATCTATGATTTAGAACAGAAAAACTGCTAAATCTAAAAAATGTTTAACCTACAGGATATCTAAGGTTAATTCAAATCATGATGAGATAAGAAGATGATTAAAGTGATTGGTTTAATTTAGAATTAAGAGTGGTGATTTTATGAGTGATGCATCAAGTATTCGATGAACATATTGCAATGTATAATTGAATGTGAAAAGTTTATTTTTGATTAAAACACACAATAATAATAAATATAGAAAATAGGGCTCCCGTTGTAGGGATAATGTATAGTACACCCTTAAATAAGATTATAACAATGCTGGCAAAACCTGCGAAGAATGTATCACCTGCTGGCCAATTTTGAAGCTCTGTGCAGTTGCTATGTTTGGCTCCTGCTCCTGGAGACCCTTAAACACTAAACATATCAGATAAAGGCAGTACAAGTCAAACACGTGACAGACACCTGCCAACACGTCTGGGCATTTAATTATTTCCAATGCAGAATTCTGGGAAAGCAGAAAGAATTATCTAACTAAAACAAATTAAGTAAACATATTATAATGTAGGCCCGAACTGCCCCTCCCTAAACATTAAGAAGGAGCGGACACAGAGCGCGAGAGGTAAGCAACATTATTGCTAACATCACAGCTCCAACTCAACGTTTCCACATCCGTCCCTCCCCTTCCGCCCACTCTGCACCCTGTGCCTGAAAGCTCCCTCCCTACCCACTTTATTCCCTCACTGGCTTTACCAGGACGACACAACCTCTTCCTCTTTTAACAATAGGGGGGCTGTTAGTCCATTACTTCAATAAGTCTCTGTGGTGCTTTTCCAGCGGTGCTGTGAGGGGTTGTTTCTATAGTGCCTTAATAATTGAAATAGTATTTTCTCAACTGACTCCCCTGTCAGATGGGCAAGTTGAACGTTTCTCTTAATGTTGCTCATGAAATGTTGCACCATTCCATTAGCCTGCTGCCATAGAGGTGTGATCCTCCTATGTTTGAAACCCATGTACTCAGCAAATGTCTTAAAGTCTTGTCCGGTGAATGGGGGTCCATTATCAGATTTGACTATTCTCTGTACTCCGTATGTGGTGAACATCCAATCCAGTGCTGGCATGGTATGATATGC